>NC_057392.1:28201307-28501307 GCF_019320065.1 Cervus canadensis
CTGCAGCTCAGTACCAGAAAAAATAAATGACCCAACCCAATTAAAAAAATGGGCCAAAGAACTAAACAGACATTTCTCCAAAGAAGACATACAGATGGCTAACAAACACATGAAAAGATGCTCAACATCACTCATTATGAGAGAAATGCAAATCAAAACCACAATGAGGTACCATTACACACCAGTCAGGATGGCTGCTTTCCAAAAGTCTACAAGCAATAAATGCTGGAGAGGGTGTGGAGAAAAGGGAACCCTCTTACACTGTTGGTGGGAATGCAAACTAGTACAGCCGCTATGGAAAACAGTGTGGAGATTTCTTAAAAAACTGGAAATAGAACTGCCATATGACCCAGCAATCCCACTTCTGGGCATACACACTGAGGAAACCAGATCTGAAAGAGACACGTGCACCCCAATGTTCATCGCAGCACTGTTTATAATAGCCAGGACATGGAAGCAACCTAGATGCCCATCAGCAGATGAATGGATAAGGAAGCTGTGGTACATATACACCATGGAATATTACTCAGCCGTTAAAAAGAATTCATTTGAACCAGTCCTAATGAGATGGATGAAACTGGAGCCCATTATACAGAGTGAAGTAAGCCAGAAAGATAAAGAACATTACAGCATACTAACACATATATATGGAATTTAGAAAGATGGTAACGATAACCCTATATGCAAAACAGAAAAAGAGACACAGAAATACAGAACAGACTATTGAACTCTGTGGGAGAATGTGAGGGTGGGATATTTCAAAAGAACAGCGTGTATACTATCTATGGTGAAACAGATCCCCAGCCCAGGTGGGATGCATGAGACAAGTGCTCGGGCCTGGTGCACTGGGAAGACACAGAGGAATCGGGTGGAGAGGGAGGTGGGAGGGGGAATCAGGATGGGGAATACGTGTAAATCTATGGCTGATTCATATCAATGTATGACAAAACCCACTGAAATGTTGTGAAGTAATTAGCCTCCAACTAATAAAAAATTAAAAAAAAAAAAAAAAAAAAAGAAAGCAAAGAACAGAACAAATGTAGGCCTTATTTCTAACTGGAATCTTGAGACATACTTTGGATTCTGCTGGGGTACATGTGCTTTCCAAGGTGGCGCTAGTGGTAAAGACCCTGCCTGCCAATGCAGGAGACATAGGAATCTGGGTTTGATCCCTTGGTTGGGAAGATCCCCTGGAGGAGGGCAAGGCAAACCACTCCAGTACTCTTGCCTGGAGAATCTGATGGACAGAGGAGCCTGGCCAGCTATAGTCCATGGGGTCGCAAAGAGTTGGACACAACTGAGGTGATTAGCACGCACGGGGGAAATGCCCCATTGCTGGGAGGGTGGCTGATGGACACTGTGGAGCGTCTTTATCCAAGAGTCGGTGTCCTGTGCTTATTCTGAACTCCATGGCAGGCCACAGCACAGATCAAGCAGGGACTGTATCGCTCAATTAATTTTCTCTGCTTCAGAGAAAGCGGCTAGATTATAACTCCCTGGAGGACTTTTGTGTTTTCATCTCTTTGCAAGGCTTGACTCAACTGGTTGAGAGAACATAGGTAACAGGAATAAGATCCGTGACACTGTTCTTTGATTTTTAACAACATATTATTAACCAGGATTATCCATTCAAAAGAGGCTTCCCATGTAGCACAGTGGTAAATAATCCACCAGCAATGCAGGAGATGCAAGAGATGCAAGTTGGATTCCTGGGTCAGGAAAACCCCTTGGAGAAGGAAAAGGCAACCCACTCCAGTATTCCTGCTGGAATAACCCTATGGATAAAGGAGCCTGGCGGGGTACAGTCCATGGGGTCGGAAAGAGTCAGACATGACTGAGTGACCAGACAACAGCAATCTACTGAAAACTTTGCAAGGAGAAGACATTGTCCTTACAAGTTCTTCACAGTGTGGAATTCTTTTTAATCTACAGAATAGTAGTATTATATGCATTATGAAAATTTTCTGAATACATAACAGTTCAAGTTAGAGCAATGAAAACCCAGTGCAAACGGTCATAAGCTTAGAGATGACTGAAGAACAACTTTGACATGTGCAATTTAAATATCAGCAGTTTTTAATCAGCCCAGCTGTATCCCAGAGATGCACCATGACTCAGAAGGTTATCCTGCTTAGGATCTCAGAAACATTTCTTTCTACCTCTGGTTTTCTTTGATTCACTCAAACACAATCTCAGTGCTCTCAATGTTTTAACTTTTCTGTTTGTAGTAAAGAGTAGGGACGTTTTATCCAGACACCAACTTGCATTTCTGATCTGGGAAACAATAGAAGTGGATCAGCCAAAGTCGAAGCCTGGGTTAATGAAAAACTTCATTAGGAGAAAAAAAAAAAAATCTAAGCCCAGTAAGTTTCTATATGTTTACCATAAAAGTAACCTAGACTCCACCCTGGAGAGTATACATAGACAGACGGTTCATTGTGTATATTGACCTGGTTTTATGAAAAAGCTTTTGTAAGCATATCCTATTAAAATGTAATGGCCACTTTCTTCCTTTTCTCAGATGGCACATGAAAAGACTGGAACCCCGCCCCCCACGGAAGTATAGTTTTATTACAGGGGTGACGTATTATTCAGTGGCCCTTGCCCTCTCGGTTTATGGGGCAGTCAGAGTTCATTGCTGGTGAGCATTGATTTCACATGCTTATTAAACATGCTTTAAAGACTGTCCAGACACAGCGACTCATTAAACATCTCTATATGTAAGTCTGCTTGCCTATATTTTTGGATTTCCTGGGTCATGTTAGTTTAAGAAAAACCCAACTGAGTGTCGTCAGGTCCAAAAGTCAAATTTCAACTCTGAATACGAAGGTTGAAATGAAAAAATTTCAGCAGGATTGAAACTGACCCAGTGTAACTCCAAAACGTCCCTAAAAATCGCAGATGTCAGGGGAGATGGGACAGATTTCCACGGAGCTATGCCTGTGTGGGTGGGACCGTGTTAGGTGCAGCGTCCATTGCTAAAGTCAGCTAAATTCTTTGTGGTTGGTTATTTCTGTCTCCTTTTTACTGTGGAGGCCCGGCGGATCTGGATCCAGGAGTCTTGACTGGGAATGCAGTCAGGCTGCAGAGTTTCAGGCCTCTGAACAGTCCTCGCCAACAGTGTGACAATCACCCACAGGTCCTGGGACACCCCAGGTTCTCATTCAGAGGGGCGTGGGGGCGGGGTTGAGACTCTGATGGTTCATGAGCCTGAAGACCCTGCTCGTCCTGCTGGGGCTGGGACCACGTTTTGAAGAAAATAAAAAAAAAAAAATCTCACCTGTCCAGCTAATGCAGAGCTGGTCACGCCCTGTTTTAGGTCTGTTCACACCTTCTCGCTTCCCAGGTGGTGCTAGTGGTCAAGCACTCACCTGCCAATGCAGCAGATATAAGACTTGGGTTTGATCCCTGGGTGGGGAAGATCCCTGGAGGAGGGCATGGCAACCCACTCCAGCATTCTTGCCTGGAGAATCCCATGGACAGAGGAGCCTGGTGGGCTACACTGCATGGGACCACAAAGAGTCTGACACGACAGAGCAACTGAGCACACAGGCGTAGTTGCAAGATTGTGTTCATTTCTACTGAACAACAAAGTGAATCAGCCATGTACATACACATATCCCCTCCTAAACTGGATTTCCTTCCCGTTTAGGTCACTGCAGAGCACTGAGTAGCATTCCCTGTGCTTTATCACTGAGGTGAAGCTCATTTAGAAATCACTTTAAACAATTCAGTGACCTTGAACACATTGGCTTAGAGCCCCGAGAAGAACGTGCCCCCTCCACCAAGCAGCCACTCCCCACTCCTCCCTCCCCGCAGCCCCTGACAACCACCAACTTCCTCTCTGTTCCTTAGGATCTACCCATTCTAGATGTCCCAAATAAATGCAGTCACACATTATGCGGTCTTTTGTGTATTTTTCTATTTGCAGAATTCTCTTGAGGTTCACCCACACAGGAGTGGGCATCAGAAAACTTCATTTCTTTTTATATCTGAGTATATTCCATTCCAGACCCAGGTATCAAACCCTTTGAACCCCGTCTCCTGCGTCTCCTTCACTGCAGGCAGATTCTTTACTGCTGGGCCATCAGGGAAGCCCCGAATAGTCCATTTTGTGGGGTTGTTTACTCCTCTGGCCATTGATGGACATTTTGAGGTGTTTCCACCCTTTGGCTACTGTGAATTACAGCTGCTGTGAACACTCAGGGGTCAGTATTTCAGTTGCTGTTTTTAATCATTTGAAGTGAAATCAGACCTTGTTTTATTGTGCTTCACAGAGACTGCACATTTTTACAAACTCAAGTTTGTGGCAACCCTGCGTTGAGCAAGTCTATGGGCACCATTTTTCCAATAGTGTTTGCTCACTTCATGTCTCTCTGCCACATTCTTGGAAATTTCTGCAAGATTTCAAATTTTTTCATGCTTATTTGTTGTTGTGATCTGTGTGATTGCTATGGGGGGTATGTCAACCACGCACCCTGTCACCAACCCTATGGGGGGGCATGTCGACCATGCACCCCGTCACCAACCCTATAGGGGGGTAGGTTGACCCCACACCCCATCACCAACCCAATGGGGGGTATGTCAACCATGCACCCTGTCACCAACCCTATGGGGGCCATGTCAACCATGTGCCCCATCACCAACCATATAGGGGGCCATGTTGATCATACACCCCGTCACCAACCCTATCGGGGGCCATGTTGACCACACACCCCATCACCAACCCTATAGGGGGCCATGTTGACCATGCACCCCATCACCAACCACACCGGGACAGCAGCTTGGTTTTCCTCCCCACTAAACCATGCTCTGTAATACCAGTTGGTGATGACATGGCAGCAAAACCCATGGATGTGCAGAGACATACAGGTCGTGTCTGCCCCATGCTGCCCACTTTTACCTACTAACCATGTGGGCGGATCCTTGACCAGGAGGGCAACCTGGAAGGAAATGGACATGTATCCTCCCACCTTTGAACAAGAAATGACCAGTGGAGGCCACAACCTTTCTACTAGTGAACCTGGGTCCCAGTTGCAAACTCAATCTTTTGTGGAAGTTGACATGCTTTAGAGTCTTTGGGGAAATGCCAACAACACACACACATACTATTCCAAGTTCATTCCAGAGATTTGCATTCCTAATTAGTTCTTCATTAGACTCACTGAAGGATCAGCAAATCCAAGAAAGGTCAAAAGAGTTCAATTTTTGAAAAATGGAGAAATTAGAAAACCTAAACTTCCCCCTTTTCTTTTTTTCACTTTCCAACAATTATAATAGATTTAGGGGAGAAAAAAAAAATCTGCTTCCTGTCTCAAAACTTTTGGAGGAAGCAATGTCCCATTATCTTTCATGTCAAATAAAGAAGACAAATATATCGGTTACACAGAACCAATCTCTTCCTTCCAAATATGAATAAAGAAAAGTTTCCATTCTTTTGGACATAAAAATTGATGACTGTGTTCAAAATATACACCCTGAAACATTAAGAATTAAAAATGTATATCCCCAAGGCAGGAAGCTGTGGTGTGCTCTGATTACAGGGTACTAATGGACACGACTGAGCGACTGAACTGAACTGGATGTCACCGTGGGGGCTTCCCTGGTGGCTCAGTGGTAAAGAACCCACCTTCAGTACAGGAGCCACAAGAGATGTGTTGTTCAATCCCTGGGTTGGGAAGATCCCCTGGAGGAGGGCATGGCAACACACTCCAGTATTCTGGCCTGGAGAATCCCATGGACCAAGGAGCCTGGAGCGCACTATAGTCCACGGGGTCACAAAGAGTTGGACACAACTGCAGTGACAGAACAAGCATGCACGGTGTCATCTTGGCTGCTGAAACTCCAGTATCAGTTTAATGTTCCCAAGAGCCCCGCAAGCAGGCACTGTAATCTCTGTTTAAGGGTGAGGAAACCAGTACTCAGGGAGAATCAAATCACCCATGTCAGCCTCACTTGTTAATATTCATTGGGTCAGGCTAGACGTCTCAGGCCCTGCCTTTCCCATTGCATTTGAAAGGAGTTAATAAAACATGAAGGCCCTTGCAGAAGAATCCGCACAGTAACCCCCAGCACTGCCGTGGCACCTCCCCACGTCCTCACCAGAGCCCTGGAGAAGTGCAAGACTCGTCAACCTACTCACCTGCCAGCGGGCCCCCAGTTCCAAGTGACCAGGTGCCCACAGATGTTGTGTACGCAGGACTCCGATAAGAGGACACCCGAGTGCTATCCAATCTCCTACCAGTACCAGCTCACCTTCTGGACATGAAAGACAGGAAAATTACGAAGCTACTCATTGGGTAAATAGTCATTGCTTATCTTCGTGCTGAAAAAAAAAATCCTTCAGTGGGAATAAAAGGAAGTCTGGAAAGATGGAGAAAAAGGGCCCTTGAGCAGACAGTCTTGGGGTTGGAGTCTGCGTCTCAGCTGGTGTGAACAAGCTACTCCCACTCTCAGCCTCAGTATTCCTCTCTGTGAATGGGGGTCATGATCAAACCTCACTGTTATAAAAATTATGTTTGTCTGCGGTAGCCAAATGGTGGAAGCAAACCAAATGTCCATCGACAGATAAATAGACAGCAAAACAGGGCAGATATAGAATTCAGCCTTAAAAAGGAAGGAAGTCCTGACACGGCTCCAACAAGGAGGAGCCTTGAGGACACTGCTCAGTGAAATAAACCAGCCACAGAGAGACGAATACCGCGTGATTCCATTTCAATGAAGGACCTGGAGTATCAGATTCATAGACATAGAAAGTAGAATGGTAGCTGACAGGGGCTGGGGAAGGAGGGAAAGGGGTGTCAATGTTTAAGGAACATGGATTTTCAGTTTCGTGAGATGAAGTTCTGGATGTGAAAAGTGGTGATGATTACACGACAGTGTGAATGCAATTAATGCCACTGAAATGCACACTTACAAATGGTTAAGATGGGACAATTTACGTTATGTGTATTTTACTTCAACTTAAAACTACTACTAACATAACATCATAAATCAACTATACTCAAATAAAAAATTTTTTAAATAAAAATGAAGAAAACTACTACTAATAGTAGATGATAATGTTCGCCCTAATTCTGTCTTTGTTGCTAAGGAAAGACATGCTGCATGGTGGACCCCAACTCATTGGGTCTGTTGATGTCAACCTTGACTCACAGTCCACCCATTGGGCAGAGGGGTTGTGGCTGTTCAGTCACTAAGTCATGCCTAACTCTTGCCAACCCCATGGACTGCAGAATTCCAGGCTTCCCTGTCCTTCACCATCTCCCAGAGCTTGCTCAAATTTATGTCCCTTGAGTCGGTGATGCCATCTAACCATCTCATCCTCTGTCTCCCCCTTCTCCTCCCACCTTCAATCTTTCCCAGCATCAGGGTCTTTTCCAGTGAGTCGGCTCTTTGCAGCAGGTGGCCAAAGTATTGCAGCTTCAACTTCAGCATCAGTCCTTCCAGTGAATAGTCAGAGTTTGATTTCCTTTAGGACTGACTGGTTGGATCTCCTTGCAGTCCAAGCTAGGACAAACCTAGACAGCATTTTAAAAAGCAGAGACATATCTTTGCCAACAAAGGTTCGTATAGTCAAGGCTATGGTTTTTCCAGTGGTCATGTATGGATGTGAGTGTTGGACCATAAAGAAGGCTGAACACTGAAGAACTGATGCTTTCAAACTGTGGTGCTGGAGAAGGCTCTTGAGAGTCCCTTTGATGGGGCAGAGGGGAAGCAGGATTAAAACCCTCAATGTCCAGTGCCCACCCCAACCAGTCAGATTGAATCCTGTGGACAATGTCAGGTTTTCCTAGAGGTTCTACTGTGTGCTCAGCTGAGTGGCACCAAACCAGACAAGAACTCAGCTCCACGAGCCCCGTGGGCCTAAGGCTCACGCATCACCCGGCTGTGAAACAGGAGGCTCACTGGGACCCGTGTGCGTATAAGCGCATCAAGTTACATCTTCTGTTTAATTCAACCCAAGACACATTTCTTGCCTCCAAACAGCGCCGGCCTCTGGGTGGCATAGGACCCCGTCTCCAGAAGGGCCCACTCATGTTCTGATGCTCGGTTGCCACCTCGAAATGCTGAATCCTTTTTGAGTGTGGAGTCTTCCCTTTTCCTTTCAGTCTGGGTCCTGCTCACTGTGTCCAGTTTCTGCCTGCAAGGCCAGATCCTATTTTAGGCCAGAGAAGACAGAACTGAAGGGTGGGGTGTCCATGAGCAGAGAGGCCACCTTCTGCAGGAGGCAAGGCCAGACCTTCCAGGGTCTCCTGTCCATCGCCAGCGACTGACCCTATGAGCCCGGGAGCCAGGCACAGAGCTCCCTGGGGAGGAGGCGGGAAACCGACCCTGGCTGTGGAATCATCCTGAACAAGCTCCTGACTAACGATAAGGTAAAGAAGTCACCTGCCAATTTGGGAGATGTGGATTCAAGCCCTGGGCTGGGAGGATCTTCTGGAGAAGGAAATGGCAGCCCACTCGAGTATTCTTGCCTGGGAGATCCCAGGGACAGAGGAGCCTGGCGGGATACAGTCCATGGGGTCAGACAGGACTTAGCTACTAAACAACAACAGCAGGGAAATACAAGTGTTGGTGGTTCAGTCGTGTCCATCTCTTTGCAACACCATGGACTGTAGCCCGCCAGGCTCCTCTGCCCACGGGATTTCCCAGGCAGGAATACTGGAGTAGGTCGCCATTCCCTTCTCCAGGGGATCTTCCTGACCCAGGGACTGAACTTGGACCTCTTGCACTGCCAGCAGATTCTTTACCATCTGAGCCCACGGGGAAGTCCAACAACAGGGAACAGTGATGCCAAACATGCTGTCCATTGGGCTGCTGAACAAGGCCAGCTGTCCACAGAGCAGGCATTCCAGAAGCTGAGGATCCCAGAGCTCTGAGCTCCGGATGTAGGCCTGTGCTGGCTCTGCTTCCATGTTCCCTGGTTGTCCAGCAGCTGGAACGATGTGCCCCCCAGTTCCTACAGCTTCCAGACTAAGACGTGCCCACAAACTCGACTAGCAGTAGCCGCCATGCACTGAAGGCCTCCTTCACGCCAGGACGGTGCTCAGTAACTTACATAGATTCTTACAATTAATTCCCATCACAGCTCCATGAGTTGGCAATGAACAGACCCATTTTACAGAAACAGAGGATCAGAGAAGCTAAGGAACTTTCCGCAGGTCATGCAGCCAGTCAGCAGGTGGTTGAATGTGAAGTTGAGTCTTTGGTTTTGGAGTCTGTAAGTTTGCCATTCACTATAATACACTCTTCAGATGAACCATAAACAGTGGCCAAGTAGTCACATGTGAAGACCCAACTCACTGGAATACACTCTGATGCTGGGAACGATTCAAGGCAGGAGGAGAAGGGGGTGACAGATGATGAGATGGTTGGATGGCATCACCAACCCAACGGACATGAGTTTGAGCAAGCTTCGGGAGATGGTGAAGGACAGGGAGGCCTGGCGTGCTGCAGTCCATGGGGTTGCAGAGTCGGACACGACTGAGTGACTCAACAAAAGCAACACAGGCTGTCAATGTCCTAAGGCAGCTTGTGACCCAGCACAAACTGAGCCTGTCCGCAGGTGTTGTAGGAGGTCAGTGAGCCCACAGATAAATCTAGAGCATTCCCCTCCCTTCAGATCCTTGTGCTGGGCACACGGCTCTCTTAAGGAGAGAAATGAGGAGAAAAAAGAAGAAAAGGGCAGCTCTGTAAGAGAAGTACATGCGGACGTGAATGAAAGCTCTCATCTTTTTCCCTCAGTCTAGCCAGCTTCCTTTACAAGGCAGGTGGCCAGTTTGTTAGAAGCCCCTTTTTAAAACAAAGGTGAGTGTGGACAGCTGTTCTCCAGCTCTTGAACTGAGTGGGGCTATCACTTTTACAGCCACACCATAGACAATGCCGCTTTTCTCAGGAATCAGTCTGGGGGCAGGACCAACAGAAAATGTGTAATCTAAAATGGGCCATAAACATTCTGTTCTGGAGATTCTTAAATGAAGGCTCTGCAGCTGCCGGAGAGCCCTGGTGTCAGCCCCGGGGCTGCAGCCAGCTGTATGGACCAGCCATCCCTGGATTTCCCTGGGAAAATCCCACTCTCAACTTTGCCACCAGCTTCTTCCTTCTTCTTGGTGGAAATCTACTGCCTCCCTCAACGAGTGCCTGGAAAATTACGCGGTCCGTGCCACACACAGGGCTGGAAGAGCACACAGTCCAGGGTGATCTCACATGATCCAGCCTTTCATCATTAAAAAAAAAAAAAAAAAAAAGCCTGTGGGTGAAGAGGGAGGAAGAATCAATCGTGAGGCCCCGAGGCCCATGATGACTCATTTCAGACAGAAATGACAAGGCCGTTTCTGAACGGACGGGTTGCCAGGACACTGGCCAATGCCGCCACTTCGTGCGTTCCTGCAGGCTCAGCTTCATTCATTCAGCCCACGTGACGGAGGCTCCCGGAGCCCCTGGGTGCTTGGTGGGCACTGGGGGAGCAGCAGTTGCACAAGAAATGGTGCTCCGAAACCCACTCTTCCCCGAGAGCTTCCACACGGTGGGGCTCAGAGGGGCAGCTGCTAGGAAATCTCCATCATGTGGGGATGAGTTAACACCTTCACCAACACTGACAGGGTCATCCCTGGTGGTCCCGTGGTTAGGAGTCCATTCTTCCACTGCAGGGGGCACAGGTTCAGTCCCTGTGCCAGGGAGCTAAGATCCCGCATGCGCTGTGGCACAGCCAACACTTTAAAAACAAATAAATAAGAGAATTATGAGAAGGAACACCAGGGAGAAGGGGCTGGCGGAGGGGCTGCAATTACAACTAGGGGCAGCCTCAGGGGAAGGTGGCAAGGTACTGAAGAGGGAGCCACAAGGTTTTCCCGGAAGAGTGGTCCCTCCAGGCAGAGGATGCTGAGCAAACAGGCCCGCAGTGGGGAAGCTGACGGGGGTCCACAGGGAGCCGGCTGGTCCCCACAAAGAACGTGGGAGCTTCTGCTTTGTGCAAAGGGCTCGTGTTTTAGCAGGTTCACTCTGGCTGCTGGGCGGAGCTGGCTGAGGAGGCGGGAAGCTAGAGACAGGAGGGCAAGGAGAGTGTTGCAAGGATAGGGTGCAGAATAAGGGAAGCGAGTATGGGCTGATGGGTAGGACTGGGGAGGTGATGGGCAGAGAGACTGCCGTGACTCCCCCAGACTGCATTCTGCTCCCTCATTCCCTGGATGGCATTCTGACCTGGGGGCCTCAGCAGGAAGTCTGCCCAGGGCCGCCCCGGAGGCGGCAGAGTCCCCATCTATGTCTGTGGCCGGTGGTGACAGGCGCCCAGAGCTGTGGCAATATCCTTCCCGGCAGCATCAGGATTAGGTCACAGCCTCTTGTTTACTAACAGGAAAGGACACTTGGATGGAGGATTCTAATAGCTGGAAATGAGAGCCCTGAGTTGCACGTTTGCCTCTGCCTGTGAGGCCGCCCTAAGCCGCCGGCCCCAGGAGGAGAGCCAGGTACAGACCACAACTTGTAACTCGATTCTTGTTTGTTCTAAAGACCAGCCTTTTAAAAAAAAATCATAATTAGAAGTGAGTAAATGATAAGTTCCAAGGTCTTCAGGGGTTTATTGTGCAGGGCTTATCAAAATGAAATAGAGGATAGAACAGTTCACATGAGAAACACTTTCCTCCTCATTCCCAGACTTCCAGGCTGGCAAGTATTTCTCTTAAACAAGCAATGCTTTGATTGCCTGGAGATGAAGGAGCAATTGAGCTCAAACCTCAACGGCAAGCCAATCCAAAGCAAACATCCTAGCAGGTGCTGCCCAATTTAACCTGGTGGGTGATGATTAATCTGGGTTTCACACCTATACCTTGAATAGAAGGCAACTGATTTCAGAGAACAGAACGCAGTTCCCGGTCATGTCCCTGAAGATGCTGCCCTTCTGCACTGGAGATCTTTCGCATGTAACATCAGAATACGTGTGAGAGGTTTGCCTGATAAAACCTAGTAAAATACCTGGGATGCTCTGAATTGTTGTGTGTAGAGGGCAGTGGTGGTAACCACAGCCGGGCAGCCGGAGTGGCTGGAGTGAATGTGAAAGTGCTAGTCACTCAGTTGTGTCCAACTCCTTCAGACCCCATGGACTGCAGCCCACCAGGCTCCTCTGTCTATGAGATTGTCCAGCCAAGAATACAGGAGTGGGTAGCCGTTCCCTTCTCCAAAGGATCTTCCCAACCCAGGGATCGAAGTCAGGTCTCCTGTATTGCAGGTGGATTCTTTACCATCTGAGCCATGAGGCTGGAGTGAATGGTGACCCCCAAAAGTTATCTCTACATCCTAACCCTCAGACCCTGTAAATGTGCACTTATTTGGAAAAAGGAGATTTGCCAGATGTGATGAAGTTCAAGATATCAAAATGGGATCATCCTAGATTTATGGTGGGCCTGAAATCCAACAACAGATATCCTCATAAGAGACGAAAGACGCAGATGGAGACAGAGAGTGGAGTGATGTGGCCACAAGCCAGGGGATGCCTGGAGCCACTAGTAGCCCCAGGAGCGAGAAAGGATTCTCCCGAAGGACCTTCTGAGCAGGCATCACACTGCTGATACTTTGATCTCAGACTCTGGCCTCGGAAACTGTGAGAGCATCAATTTCTGTTGTTTTAAGCCACCTGACGCTGGGAAAGATTGAGGGCAGGAGGAGAAGGGGATGACAGAGGATGAGATGGTTGGATGGCATCACCGACTCAATGGACATGGGTTTGAGTAAACTCCAGGAGTTGGTGATGGACAGAGAGGCCTGGCATGCTGTGGTCCATGGGGTTGCAAAGAGTCAGACACGACTGAGAGACTGAACTGAGCTGAACTGAAGCCACCTAGTTTGTGGTCCTTTGTCACAACAGCCCTCAGAAATGGATACAGTTTCCAAAAGGGAACACAGTCCTTCTGGTCCTTTGACTTTGGACTTGTGAGGCCCGAGCAGGACACCAGCTGAGTCACGCTGAGTCTGAAGTCTCCCTGCAGAGCTGGAAGGTAACACATGGGTGTTTTTTCAGCCACTAACCTTGTGGTCATTTGTCTTGTTGCAGCACCAACAAGACACTCACGTGGTTGGATGTCACATGAGCAGCCAGCAGGACATTGGACCCCCTGGAGGGTCAGGGCTGAACAGGTGGCTTCAGGCTGAGCCTAGAGCAGCAGAGAACGTCACACAAGGGGTTTCCGGGACCCGTGGACATTGAGCTCAGAATTCTGGCCTCCGTTTCCATTTATAATCACAATCTCAGGACAGGAGAAGTCGCAGAAGGTTCTGAAGGGCAGAGACTAGAGGATCACAGGTCTGGGGTGTGATGGCAGTCTTGACAGGTGCTGAAGGCAGCCGTGTCCCCAGAGACTCCGCAAACCCTCTCGCCAGCACAGAGGTCGGAGGCACTTGGGCCACAGCGTTTTACATGGAACTCACCATGACTGATGGCTCCTGACATCGCCCCAACAGTTGTGGGGTGGAGCAACTGCGGGCAATGACGCGTTCCTGTGGGGTCCCGCCTCCCTGGAGACTTCCCAGATGAGTGTAATGCAGGATGCTGGCTTTTCAATTTCTCAGCAGCAACTAATCCCCCAAGAAAACCATCTTGCTCCAGATTCTTTCCAAATGAAATTCAAGTCTGCTTGAACGCCTGTTCCAAAACATGTTATTCAGACTCCAGTGGCATTAAGTGAACTGGCAGCTCTCAAAATACTCTGGTAGCTGGCTGGAGCTATGTGTTTCATGGGCCAATATCCCACTAATCCACAGTATTTGCGTAGGATCTAAACCGGCTCTGAGAGCCTCCCCAGCGCCAGATCCTTGGATCACTTAGGGGCCCTGTCTCCCCCAGGTAGTGAGGTCTTGTCAATATTCTAAAGATGTCAGGTTTTTTAAAAATTTTATTTTTATTGAAGTATACAATGCTGTGTCAGTTTTCTACTCTACAGCAAGATGACTCATAAAAAGTTACATATATATACATATATATAAGATTTTATATGTTGTGTGTATATATATATACACACTCTTTTTCACATTCTTTCCCATTATAGTTTATCTCAGTTTTAAAAAAAATAATATGCTTGAGTAACATCTTTTCCTAGAATAATTGAAGGTAAAAGGAGAAGGGGGCGGCAGTGGATGAGATGGTTGGAGAGACCGTGCTGCAGTCCATGGGATTGCAAAGAGTCGGACATGACTGAGCGACTGTATGATAACAAACAGACGGGTAGCATAAATTGTGAAATCTTCATTATGTGGTTCCAGCCACACACAACGAGGCCTTCTCGGTGGCGGTTAAACTCAAATATTAGCAGTGTTATGCTCTCCCGAGGAATGTGTCCAAGGGAGCGGTTAGGTCCAAGCTGAGGCTTTCTCCTGCTCTGATGTAAGAAGTTGTTCCATCATCTCTGACCTCCCCCACTCACCCTCTTTTCCTAGGTCTCCATCCACCTGCACGTGGCGAAGGCAGGTTGAAGTTTGGCTGAAATCACAACCCCTGAGACCTAAGGGCTTGGAGGGTGTTTGTGTGCTAAGTACAGCTAGAGTGAGCATTTTCAGCAGGAGCTAAAGAAAGTTTGCAAGCCAAAGAGAAATTAACTTGGGTGTGTAATTGACAGCAGCTAGTCTAACACCTGCTATGGCTTCTGCAGTTATGTTCTGTTTGTCCAGAGAAAGACTGACAACAAATCAAGTTAGCCATGTGACTGATGCTTCTCCGACTCTGTCTCTGGTTGGAGAGCCTGCTGTGGACTTGACCTCCCCAACCCACCCCGCCTTCCACACTACTTCCACAAACTCTTCTCTTCCGCCAGTGTAACTGGTGCTGGTATGGGACATACGGGCCCCTGGAATACCCCTTAAGTTCATTTTGGTATTTCTTGCAGGGGTTTAGTTATAGACTCTTTCTTCTCTCCACCTTGACTCGTTTCCTAATGCAACTGAAACAGATGACTACAGACGTCATGGCTTAAAACAGGCCCATTTGCTAACTTATCTTTCTGGATTCCAGAAGCTCAACAATGTTGGGGCAGTCCGAGGGCAGGTTGCAAAAGAATTTCCAGACCCAGAGCATTTCAGAAGGGAGTGGGTTTATTAAGAGCAAAGAGCAGAGATAATGAGGGCCCTGTGAGCACATAGACCAGGGAGAGCTGACCCCTTCCGCGGGTTAGGAGCCAGTTTTTGTAGCTTCAAGACAAAATTCCTGCTGGAAGGGTGGCCTTGGGTGTTTGGTTAGGGTGAGCACCGGGGAGGGCATTTTTGCCTACTATGAGGTCAGGAAGCTGGCTGGTGACAATCAGGGGCTTTTGGGGTGATGGCTACAAGGGGGCTCAGTCAGCTTCAGAGACGACCTTGGTTCCGGGTGCTGTTTCTGTGGTCTTGGGGCAGAACTCTTTAAGCAATTCGCTTCACTGGGCTGAAACTGAGGTATTGGCAAGATCTGGTTCCTTCTCAAGGCCTTAGGGCTGAGTCCTTCTCTTCACCTTCTTCAGCTCCGAGAAGCCACTGCCTTGCTAGCTGGCCGCCCCTTCCTGCATCTTCAAAGTCAGCAGCAAGACCAAGCCTTCCGTCGTCACGTCCCCTTTTGTCCACTCTTGCCTGGCTGCCTCCCTGTCATGGGCACCCTTGTCATCACAATGGGCCCAGACTGGTAATCCAGAACTGTCTCCTCCTCGCCACATCTTTAACTTACTCACATCTGCAGCTTCTTTTGCCAAGAAAGGTGACACAGCCCTTGAGGACTGGGAATCCACGTCCCCCAGACCATCCAGGACCCCAGCCACACCACACAGCCACGCACGTCAGAGGACGGAAGGAGTGACTGAGGCCCCCTGGCCTGGCATCCCAAGGTGATAATGGTCCAGCCCTTCAGAACACACTCACACACACACACCGCCCAGTAAATGTTCTTTCTCCTGCCTGTCTCGGAGTACTGATTTGGTGTTAAGAAAATGCGATCATGAGAAACCAAATGGGAAACCCCCTTACCCTGTGCAGTGAATGTCATCCCAGGAAACAAACGTCCCCTGGAAAACTCTAAGGTACCTGCCGATGCCAGCCGCCACATCTGCGTTCTCTGACCTACATCCTCGTGGCCTGGAAGCTCGTGCTTTGCAGATCCAGGCTTCCCTCATCAGAATTTGCTCTAAATCCATCCCCTCTCCGCCCACCTCTCACTCAGGCTCAAGTCACCAAAGAAAAGAGAAGTGAAAGTGAACTCGCTCAGTTGTGTCTTTGCAACTGAGTTGACTCTTTGCACCCCATGGACCACAGCCTACCAGGCTCCTCCATCCATGGAATTCTCCAGGCAAGAATACTGGAGTGGGTTGCCGTTTCTTCCTCCGGTGATCTCCTGACCCAGGGGTTGAACCCATATCTCCCTCATTGCAGGCAGATGCTTTATTGTCTGAGCCGCCAGGAAAGCCCTAAAGTGAAAGTGAAAGTCGCTCAGTCGTGTCTGACTCTTTGCCACCCCATGGACTATCCAGTCTATGGAATTCTCCAGGCCAGAATACTGGAGTGCGTAGCCTATCCCTTCTCCAGTGGATCTTCCCAACCCAGGAATTGAACTGGGGTCTCCTGCATTGCAGACAGATTCTTTACCAACTGGGCTATGAGGGAAGCCTCCATCTCCCTCACCAAGTCACCATAGTCTCTCCCCAGGACAATGAAAGGAGCCCCTCAAACCACCCCCCTGCTCCCCCACCTGGCCCCCTATACCCCTGCTCCATGACACAGCCAAATGCGTCCCCAGATGTATATCTGCTGTGTTGATTAGAGACTCCTGGGGGCTTCTCACCCCATCTAGGGTGAAAGTCAGAAGTTTCAAGAGTCCTGAAAGCCCTGTGATGTGGCCAACCCCATCCCAGGCCGCCCCTCCCTCCAGCCCTGCAGCCCCAAGCTTCCCCTTCCCCTCACATGACGCTCACTCCTGCCCTAGACCTTGGGCCCCAGCGGTTCCTTCTGAGCTGAGTCTGCCTCCAACGGCTGCCCCCCTAGCTCATGATGGAGTGTAGACCCTCCTCATCTCCAGTCCATCCGACTTTGAGGGTCTTCTTCCTCCAGAACTTTGTCCCCCAAAGTCATATGGGGGAGTCCTGACCCCCAGACCCCCAGAATGAGACTTTGCTTGGGAACAATGACCTTGCAGATGTAATCAGCTAAGATGAGGTCGTTAGGGTGGATCCTAATCCGACATGCCAAGCATCCTTATAAAGAGGGGAATTGGGACACCGACACCAGAATGCATGCAGAGAACATCAGGTGAAGATGAAGGCGGAAGTGGGGTGAGGCCGGCAGACCACCGGAAGCTGCGGGGACAAGCCCCCAGGAGGACCCACCCCGCTGACATCTTGGCCTCAGACCTCCAGCCCCGCCCCCGGCTGTGAGACGACACGTTTCTGGTGTTTGAGCCGCTCCCTGTGAATTGCGTTGTAACTGCGGCCCTAGGACCCGCCGCGCTGGGGAAGCCAGCCACCGCCAGGGCTGGGACTCCCGCCTTTGCAGGAGATAGTGGGGGGTGGGGGGCTGGCACTGTCCCAGAGCACAGTGATGGCATCGCAGGAGGGGGGTTCTGCCAGCCTCCAAGGCTTCTCTGGGGGAGCAGGGGCTGGACCCAGCTGTGGTGGCATCCAGGGGCATTTCTAAGAACTTCCTGATTCCTGGATTCCCACTCCTACATCTTCCTGAGCCAGGCTCCCATCACCAGCTGCTGGTCCTCATTTTTCTGATGGGGCAATGGGTGCAGCTCCCAGAAGGCCATCTGAATGCCCAGGCCTCCAAAGGCTTCAGGAAGCACCCGATTCCCTGCCTTAAATCTCGTTCTGCTTCACATGGCCAGAATGGCTGCCTTCCTGGGGCTGAACCGACCCACAGCGTCCACTCAGACTGCACCACCGCCCTCCTCCTTGAAGACCCGGTCCGCTGTCTCCTCCGTGCTTGCCGAGCCTCCTCCTGAATGCTGGGAACACCAGCCTTGTCTGCCTCAGAGCCCCCCACCCCCATGCCTGGCCCAGGACTCGGGCTCAGCGGGGTACCTGCAGAGCACTCTGGGAAGAAGCAGTGAGGGTAGCAGGAGAATGCCACCCGAGAGGGTCTCTCTTTGGCAGAAGGATTATTTTGAACTGGTTATTTCTGAGAAATTGCAGGCAGAAGGAAAACTGAAAACACAGCACAAGTTGTCCTTTGGTAAAGAAAATTTAAATTTATAGAGGAAATCTCCATTGACAAAAGTGTCTCTCTCTTTGTCTGGAAGAGAAAGCTGATTCTTCATCACAAGAAACTCTTATCAGTGGAGAAGACCGAACTTAAATCTGCAGACCAACCTACGCATTCATGACACTTTTCCGTCACCTCCCATAACCCGCCTCCCTATCCCCAAGGGCGTCTATCCTTGTCTTCAGCTGAAGATGCTATTGGAGGTGATGGCTCGGTCCATCCCGGGGAGTCTACTGATGTTCCCTGGTCTCTCCCACATACACAGGAGGTATACATCTCAGTACATTTCTGTTCCTTTTCCTCTTGTTAATCTCTTCCAGTACAGCCAGCCTTAGGCAGGAACTCAGAAAGGTAGAGGGAAAATTACAGTTGGGGAAGAAGGAATTTCTAAGTTCAGCTTCTCCTTTAAGAAACTTTCAAAGGTATTTTTGGAACACTTAAAATATTTGAAAATAAAGGCTACACAGATTATAGGTTAAATAAATTATGTTTAAGAAGACCCTGCAACAACCTAAAAGTAGAGCTGCCATATAGCAATACCACTGTTGGGCCTTTATCTGGGCAACATTGTTATTTGAAAACATACGTGCACCCCTATGTTCACAGCAGCATGATTTATAACAGCCAAGGCATGGAAGCATGATGAGATTGTAAATCAACCCTATTCCAAAAAACTTGAAAGAAACATGGAAGCAACCTAAATGTCCATTGACACATGGACACATGAATGGACAAAGACACTGTGGTACATATGCATAATGGAATTACTCAGCCATAAAAAAGAATGAAGTAACTCCATTTGCAGCAACAAGAAAGGACCTAGAGATGATCACACTAAGTGAGGCAAGTCAGACAAAGACAAATATCAAGGATACTGCCTATATGTGGAATCCAAGGAATGACACAAATGAGCTTATTGACGAAACAGCAACAGTGCTGGGGAGTGCTGGAGAGAGGTGCAAAGTGGCACATATAGAATGGGTAATCAACAAGGTCCTACTGTACAGGGAACTATATTTAGGACCTTGTGGTAAATCATAATGGAAAATAATATGGAAAAGAATGCATACATATGTGTAACTGAATCACTTTATTGTACAGCAGAAATTAACACGACGTTGTAAATCAACTATACTTTGTAAAATAAACGGATAAATAAAACCAAAGACCAACCAAAGACCCAGCTGCTCTCTTTCCTCATCTGCCTTAAAATGGTCATGTTTTGCATTTCAAATAAGAAACTAACAGCTCCAGAACACTGGGAGAGTTTGCTTCTCTTGAAAAAGTCAGAGAAATAGCTGAGGTCCTTTAAGAGTCTATGGGTCAAGCATAGAAACTCAACATCTTGACACCCGGGTTGCTGAAATCCTGACTGTGGTCATTTTCAACACCTTCACACACACTTCACTTTGTCTAGCTCCTTACAGGAGCCCTACCCCCCTGGCAAACGAGACATTTCAGTTGGAATGCTATGGCTTTTATGAAGAACATAATTGGTAACTTCTAAGGGATAGTTTCACTCTACACCAGGCTGAGCAAACTATGGCCCACCGGTTTTTGTAAATAAAATTTTATTGGAACGCAGCCACATCCATTTATTGACATAGTGTCTGAGACTGTTTTCCAGAGGTGAGCAGTTGGGACAAAGTCACTGCGGTCACAAAGCTTAAAATACTTACTCTCGGGCCCTTTAGAAAATGTTTGTATACTGTCGCTCTCAATGCACCAGACTGGCCAAATGGCCTATGGCCCCGACTGTGGGCCAGCTGGGCTCACAGGCATCCCATCTCCACTCCTTGCTAGGGAGATAGGAGCCTTCCCTCCCCAGCCTGTGTGACCCGTTCTGGCCCATGAAATGCAAACAGAAGTGATATATGTGTCACTTCCAGGCTGGGACAGTGACAAGCCTGGAGGAATTCTTCACTCTTCCTTCCCTTGTCTTGCAAACAACAAAATTTCAGAGAGTGAGCCAGGGACCCTGAGTGATAATTCAAAGCAGAGTCCCCACCACTGTTGCCCTAAGATGGGTTTGCAGTGAGAAAGAAATAAACTTGTATGTACTATGCCACTGAGGTTTTTAGGACTATTTGTTACAGTAGCATAACCCTACGTTGTCCTGACAGTTGCAAAGGGTCTTTGGGGGAAATAATTTATTTGCACTTTTCAACACTTTTTAAGTTTAAGGGTAAAAAAAGCTTAAGGGTACCCAAAATCTAAAATAGGTATTTATTTATGAACTTGACCACAGAACAAAAACTTAGATCAGCAGTCTTTTTTTCCAGCAAAAGGGCAATTCGTTAGCCCCTCTACACATAGTAAAGACTCCCTGAGACTCTGGCCTTGCCTGCAGGCCACTGGACTGATGGGAATGCATATGTGTGTGTGTGCTCACTCATTCATGCCCAACTCTTTGGCACCCCATGGGCTGTAGCCCTCCAGGCTCCTCTGTCCATGGAATTTTCCAGGCAAGAATCCGGAGTGGGTTGCCATTTCCTTCTCCAGGGGACCTTCCCGACCCAGGGACTGAACCCCCGGCTCCTGCATCTCTTGCACTGGCAGGACGATTCTTTACCACCCAGCCACCTGGGGATCCCAAGAGCATGTATGTGGACACCTCTAACTGCAAGGTCTAGTACTAATAAGAACTGTGTAGTCAGAACCTTTTAAATCTGCCAGGCACCACGGCAGCCGCTTTCCCACCATTATCCTATTTAATCTGAAAATACCCTCTGAGGAGGGGACACTCCTCATCCCCATTTTACTGATGAAGAACTTGAGGCTGAGAAAGGGTGAGGGACTGGTTCAAGGTCACCGCGGGCTGTTGAACGACAAGACTTGGGTTTAAACTCCGGCCCCTGTCACAGAGTCAGAGAGAAGGCCGGAAGTAAAGGAGGTACGGGACACGACTTCACACTGTCTCCTTGCAAAGGGGGCAGGTTGAGAGGCACAGAGAGGGACCGTCCGGGGGACCCCCTCCCCGGCTGCAGGAGGGAAGTGGAAGTGGCCGACTCCCCCTGGACCCCCAAGAAGGCCTAGGGACATGCCCATTCGGTCCCATTTTGCTTTCCACTGGCAACCTCAAGGCTATCCTCTTGGGGGAAAAAATAAGAAAATGGTAATAATGTTATTTGATTGAGTTGATTTTCCTAAACTTTTACAAACATGGATAAAAGCCTCTCACTCCTTTTATTGATCTGAAACATTGAAGAAGGTGTTTGTCAATTGGATGTGCAAACCTAACCTTTTCTTCCAACCAGGTTCTTCTATCCTCAAACCTCTCTTTGGGGGATATCCTGGAACCTACACTGCTGCCCAGGGCAGAAGGGAAAGGGGCGACAGAGGAGGAGATGGTTGGATGGCATCGTGGACTCCATGGACATGAGTTTGAGCAAACTCCAGGAGATGTCCTTCCCTTCCAGAAGGACAGGGAAGCCTGGCATTGCTGCAGTCCATGGGGTCGCGAAGAGTGGGACCTGGCTTAGAGACTGGACGACGAGGCTGTTGCCCAGCCCACCTGTGAGCTCCCCTGAATCACAGTGCAGGTATGGAGGGCAGGGCACCATTGAGGGGTACAGCCCCCCAGTAATGAACGATCCCCAGCTCCTCCTCCTAACTCCAGGCTCAAAAATCTCCCCGCTGGCATGTGGCATCATGACGACCACCTTTCCTAGGGTAGACACATTGTTCTTCATGTTTCAGTCCTTTTGTTTTGGTTCTGAGATTTCAGGGAGACATTCCTTGACATTATTGAATAAGCACGATGTTCTGTTACCTGATGGTCCTCCATAGAAGATCGTCACCCTGGGGAGAAGGAATCAAGGCCGCAGAGACATCTTTCCTTGTGAACTGGAATTGTGGCCCCTCCCCTCTCCCAAGGCAACCAGACCAGGAATCCAGGGATGGTTCTTGTTGCACCTTATAGCCTTGTGGTCCAGATGCTGTCTCTTTGGGACCCATGGTTTTCAGCATTCTGGCTTGTGTTTTGTGATTATCAAAAACATCTATCTAAGAGACTTCCCTGGTGGTCTAGTGGTGATGAATTCACGCTTCCACTAGAGGGGGTTCGATCCCTGGTCGGGGAACTAAGATTCCCGCCTGCTATGAAGTATGGCCAAAATAAAAGAAATAGATAAATCAAGATCTATCTGAGTCCTAGATAGGTCATGATCACGGTGCCCTAAAGCCTCCAGGCCCTGTGTCTGAAGCTGTGTGGAAGTGCTAATGTTCTGGTCTGGAGCAGAGGGCATAGAGAGGCTGGGTACATTGCCCAGCATCCTACAATGCATGGGACAGCCCCCACGACATAGAATGAACTGGGCCAGCGTGTCAGCAGCACCGAGGCTGAGAACCCCTGAGCGTGTTAATAAAGAAACGAGAGCCACGGTGATGCTGGCGTTCCACACTCTTGGGAGAGCCAACCTCCGGCTTCCAGCCTGCGGCAGTTGCCCAGGCAAAGTGAGCCAGCAATCTGAGCCTCCCATAAAACCAGCCCTCTAATTGTTGTGGTTAGCAGGCTCCAACCTTGGGCTGAGCAGGAGAGGCGGGCAGTGCCCGTAGAAACCAATTGGGGCCACCTCCACAGGGAGCAAGGAGACAGGACAGGGAGGTTACAGCCAGCCTCAGCCCAGTGTTCCCGCTGGGTTTCCAGAGAACACAGTCTCCCAGGCCACCCATAAGCGTGACGTCATGTTCCGGAGAAAACAAGTGAGGCTGAGCTGGTGGTTTAAATATACTCAGTCATCCACCAAAATCGTAAGCCCACTGTTACTTTATTCCAATAAAAACTAGGTGACGAATCTCTACGTTTACTATCCACAGTGACTATCCCTGTTGGTTGATGAACACGCTGGGGTGTGGGGAGGGCCAGTGATTCGCGGGAGGTGATATGTCCACCAGTGACAGCTCTGGGCAGCCCAATGTCCACCTCCTGGACCATCCGCCACTCCACACACCTACTTCAAAGCTAAAGAGAGGGAAGGATAGCACCTACTCATCTGGATCAAACCCTTTCCTTCCCAGGAGGCCAGGTGAAGCTCATCTGACCCAACACAGAAGGGGCTTCATATGGGGTCAGCCTTGACCTTGTCTCATGTAGATGGGAATGGGGGACAATGTCTTAGAACAGCCCTTAACCAACAGGCTGTGTCCAACCTGGAGCTTCCTGCTTAGGGACAGTGATGGATAAAGGGTACCAAGGGTCTCTTTCATTTGAACCAAAGAGGTTGTGTCAATTTCAGAATCATTTCTCTCTCTCTCTCTTTTTTTTTGGGGGGGGGTGGGTAGGGGCCAAACCACATAGCGTGCGGGATCTTAAGTTCCCCAACCAGGGATACAACCCTTGCCCCCTGAAGTGGAAGCTCAGAGTCTAACCACCAGACTGTCAGAGAAGTCCCTGTTTTTCTCTTAAATCACCCACGTGAATGTCCTTCTGCATCTCTCTCGGAGGATCATTTAGGGACCAGAGCTTTGATCCTGGATTTTTGTGTCATTTATCCTCGGAGTTCTTAATCTTGTGGTGGTTTTGCCACAGTCTCCTCTTGAGGCCTATAAAACAGAACCTGGATTGACCCAAGCCTTTTTTCAAACAGGAACGAAGAAGCAGTGTTAAATGTTGACGATTCGTCCTGCTCAAGGGCATCCTTGCTTCCCATGGAAACGGCGCTGATGGCTCCCCTGCCTGTTCTGTGGACGCAGAAATGGAAAGCGGCTCTCTGGACGGCGTCCTGAGCCCTCCTCCCCTGTATCCCCGCCCCAGCTCTGCTACGAGACTCACACAGCGGGCCTGCCTCACAGGGCTGACACTAACCAGCCCTTGGAGAATGTTCCTCTGAGTCAGGGCCTGGGGAGCAGAGAGTCTCCATGTATGCCGAGAAAATGAAGTGAGTGCTATCAGATCCATACCTGCTCCGCTCACCTGGTGGGCGTTCACTTTCTAAAAGGCGGTCAGCAAAGAGGTGAGCACCTCTGCTGGGCCTGGATTGCTGGGATTAGACCCAGTCCACCCCTTGGACCCATGTGACCTCATGCCTCAGTCTCCACTTCTATCCTAAAGGGATGATAACCAAGCCTGTCCCTGTGGTCGGCGTGGCAAATTGCAGGCTCAGCCTGGTGCCAGCCCAGGGGTGCCTTTGTCACTGGTCATCTTCATGATGACCCCGCAAGCAGGTGTCCGGGGCCTCATCACAGATGAAGAACCAGAGAAAGTGAAAGTCTCTCGGTCGTGTCTGACCCTTTGTGACCCCATGGACTGTATGGTCCATGGAATTCTCCAGGCCAGAATACTGGAGTGGGTAGCCCTTCCTTTCTCCAGGGGATCTTTCTGACCCAGGAATTGAACCAGGGTCTCCTGCATTGCAGGCAGATTCTTTACCAATTGAGCTATCAGGGAAGCCTGATGAAGAACCAGAGACTCAGAAAATATATGTGAGTTGCTCTAGGCCACACAACTAGTAAGCACCAGATGGTGTAAAACCCCAAAGCCAGACTCACCTCTTCAAATTCAGCCAGCAAGGGGCTCAGCGTGAAGGGGTGACCCTGGGAGGGGAGGCTTGCTCTGCTTTTGGTGTCTGTACATAAGGTGTGCTTTTGTTGTGACTCTAATTTGCTTCTAATGGAAATCTAATTTCTGTTGGTCTTTTAAAAAATATATATACATTTTGCATTGGCGTATAGCCGACTGACAGTGTTGTGATAGTTTCAGGCGGACAGCAAAATGACTCAGCCATACACATACATGAGTCCTTTCTCCCCCAAACCCCCTCCCATCCAGGCTGCCACCAAACGCTGAGCAGAGCTCCATGTGCTGTCCAGCAGGACCTTGCTGGTGATCCATTTTAAAAATAACGTGTACATATCCATCCCAAACTTCCTAACTATCTTTTCCCCGCATTCTGCCCCCCTGGCAACCAAAAATTCATTCTCTAAGACTGTGAGTCTGTTTCTGTTTTGTAACCTCTGACAATCTAATTTCTGAGCCTAATGGAGATGATGTGATGTGTGCAGGACTTCTGCTTTTTTTTTCTTTTTTCTTTTTTTTTTAGGCAAAATTCTGAAGTGTGAGGACCCAGCCCTGCCTTGCAGTGGGCCTGCAGGAGCACTCGTGGGCTTGACCTGGAAAGCTCTAATGGGAAGAGTTAGGACTCTATTAAATTCCCCATTGAAACACCGGGGTAGCAGATTTCATCAGAGATAACTGTGGGGAGAGGTCCCGTTGGCTTCAGGGCCTTACAGCTGCTGGTGACCATGCATCTGAACCCGCCCAACAGCCAGGTGGCCAGTGGGGATCAAGGCCACCCACCCCATGGTTGGGGCCTGGTTGGATGTCTGGAGATGGGGACGGAGTGTGAGGACGTGCAAGACCCACGTCCCCCTCAAGGGGATGAGCTGGCCTCCCTCTGGACTCAAGACTCACCACCTCTCCTCTCACTGGGCCTCTTAACCTCCCCCCGGCAACCAGCCTACACCCCCTGAGGCCCCAGTCCCCATCCTCCTGAGATCGCCTCTACTGGTGGGCAGTTCTCAGGGCTGAGAGTCAGGGACGCGCCTGCTCAGCCCAGTGACAAATGGTGAATGGTGGCAGGAAGGAAGGAAGGAGGACCTGGTCTAGCATCCTTCTGTTCAAACAATAACAAGTCGTTGTTTTCGTCAGGCTCCTGTTACCAAGCCCCCTTTCCTGCCTTCCACTCCAGGAAACCAGGCTTCAGCTGGGTCCTGACCTCACCCAAAGGCCAGGCAAGCAGACCTTCTGCATGTTGCTGCTGTTCTTGCCATCCTGGGCCTTGGGGTCCCTGGATAGGGACCCAGAGAGAAATCAGTGGTTTAGAAGAAGCTGGCCAGTCTCAGGCAGCCTGTGAGGACAGGGCAAGAGAGGGTGTCCTGCTGCAAACAGTGAGCAAGGCTGCTTCCCCCCGAGTGTGCACACACACCTGCACTCAGTTTCCCCTCAGCCCGGCCCCACACCAGGGTCCCTTCCTTTCCCTTAGTGCCTGGGAGCCCTCGACATCTTCATCATAGTTGTTTTAAATTCCTGCTCTGATGCTTCCAACATCTCTGCCATATGTAAGTCAGGACCTGATGCTTATTTGGTCTCTACAAACTCCCTTTTGTCTTTATAAAACAGATAGATATCACTTTGCCAACAAAGGTCCACAGTCAAAGCTATGCTTTTTTCCA
The DNA here is from genome assembly GCF_019320065.1 of Cervus canadensis. Lineage (NCBI taxonomy): Eukaryota > Metazoa > Chordata > Mammalia > Artiodactyla > Cervidae > Cervus > Cervus canadensis. The sequence continues at coordinate 28,227,684 of NC_057392.1, forward strand.
GTAGTCGTGTAAGGATGTGACAGTTGGACCATCAAGAAAGTTGAGAGGCAAAGAACTGATGCTTTCAAATACTCATCCAATACTCATGCCAGAGAGGTTTTTACTCATGCATTTCTGCTTCCAGATTCTCTGTATCCGGTTGTTAATTTTCCATTTTTTGAGTGTTTTTCTTGTTGTGGTGCTGGAGAAGACTTCTTACAGTCCCTTGGACAGCAAGGAGATCCAACCAGTCCATCCTAAAGGAAATCAACCCTGAATATTCATTGGAAAGACTGATGCTGAAGTGGGAGCTCCAATACTTTGGCCACCTGATGCAAAGAGCCGACTCCTTGGAAAAGACCCTGTTGCTGGGAAAGATTGAGGGCAGGAGGAGAAGGGGATGACAGAGGATGAGATGGTTGGATGGCATCACTGACTCAATGGACATGAATTTGAGCAAGCTCCAGGAGATAGTAAAGGACAGGGAAGGCTGGCATGCTGTAGTCCATGGGATTGCCAAGAGCTGAACATGACTCAGTGATTGAACAGCAAATGTCTTGTAATTTCTGATTAAAAGCCAGACATCTTGTACTGGGTAAAAGGATCCAATACTCATGCCAGAGAGGTTTTTACTCATGCATTTCTGCTTCCAGATTCTCTGTATCTGGTTGTTAATTTTCCATTTTTTGAGTGTTTTTCTTGTTGTATGGCTGGAGGGTGACTTCCAAGCTCCTAACATGCCAGACAAGAAACCAGAAGTCTAACCTTTGCTTTCACTCCTAACATACCTTCTGATATCTGTTATGGCACTGCCTCTGAGCCTTGGGTGATGCTGTGAACTCCAGCTGGGAGTCCTCTCCCTCTCTTCCCTCCATTTCTCCATTTCCAACAGCTTTTAGGTCTGGCTGAAGGCTTGTTCCTCTAGTAAAGACTTCCCTGTCTCCCCAACTGGAACTTTCAACCGCCTTGCTCCATCTCATCTCAGCACAACAGATGCTCTGCTCCATGGAGTGATGCTGCTTGCTGAGGACTGTCTCTCTTATGAGACTGAAAGGTCCTGGAGAGCAGAGAATGTGGGCCTGGTCATCTTGCTATCCCCAGGAGTGAAAGCTTAATAAATATTGCTCTGACTAATAAATGTGACTTTACATTCCCATCTTAGTGCCAACTCATGTCATATTCATTTCCAAAAATGTATTATCTTAGAGTTATAGAATATACCACTTAACACCAGTCAGAGCAACCAGCATTAAAGTCTATAAATAACAAGTACTGGAGAGGATATGGAGAAACGGGAACCCTCCTACGCTATTGGTGGGAATGTAAATCGGTACAGCCACTATGGAAAACAGTATGGAGGTGCCTCATAAAACTAAAAAAAAAAAGGCATTGTCATATGATTCAGCAACCTCACTTCTGGGCATATATCTGAGCAAAACTAAAATTCAAAAAGATCCATGCACCCCAATGTTCATAGCAGCATGATTTACAGTAGCCAAGATGTGGAAAAAACAATGTAAATGTCCATTGACAGATGACTGGATAAAGAAGATGTGGTACATATATATAACAGAAAATTACTCTCCCATAAAAAAGAACAAAATAATGCCATTTGCGGCAACATGCGTGGACCTAGAGATGACCATACTCAGCGAAGGAAGTCAGAAAGAGAAATGCCATATGATGCCATATGTGGAATCTAAAATATGACACAAATTATCTTAATTATAAAACAGACTCACAGACATAGAGAACACACTTGTGGGAGCGGGCGTGAGGGAGGGATGGGTTGGGAGTTTGGGATTAGCAGATGCAAACTATTAAACATCGGATGGACAATCAACAAGGTCTTACTGTACTGCACAGGAAACTATATTCAATTTTTTGGTTGTTGTTCAGTTATTTGATATCCTAAATAAACCCTAATAGGAAAGAAAAAATAATAAAAATTAAAATTAAGGTCACTGGAGTATTTTGGGGGGAAGCAGCTGTCTCTATTTGGCAAAGCATCTTGATCCAACTGCTTGGGATAGAAGTTGAGAAGGAGGGGATATGGGTTAGTGTAAAAGGAGCAGGGAAATTGCAACCCTGAGGGTTGTCTTAGGAAATCAGGGGTGAGAAAGCGCAAGGAAGGGCTTTTTCAAGCAAGGAAGGGGCGACGGTGTGGGGAGCAGAAAACCATAGGAGGAAGTGAGCTGCAGCTGAGCAAATGGCCCAGGGGAACTGTTTGGGGCACAGACATAGTTCTTCCCAAAGTCAGAAGTGTCAATGGACCTTGAGGTCTCCAGTTCCCCAAGCCACTGGCCAAATCACGCAATGCTTTGCTGAGTGTATTTGTAGCAGAAGGCTCTGGAACTCCGTGTCTGACCACCCAGAGTGTGTGTCCACCACAGTGAGGAAGAGGGATGGCAGAAGAAGCCGATGAGACGGTCCCTAAAGGGAAGCAACTTGGCTAAAGCAGAAGCTTGGAGAAATTGGACTTTCTGTGACCTGCAGATTGGGTTTGGTGCAGCCTAGAGTTTCACTGGCCAAGTGACCACAGTTGGTGTTTTTGGCACAGACCCCCCCAGACCAAGAGTGAACAGATGCCCTGCAGAGAGTATCTGAGGGAGTGCAGGCTTTTCATGAGAGAGGGGCAGGCCTGGCCTCAGGATGGAACATGGAGGAAATACCACCCACAGCACAGAAGAGTCAGGTGGAGGAAAGAGCCCTCTGTGGGTCTGTTTTATTCCACTGAATTTTGTGAAGCAGGCATAGCAATGACTTTATGTGACCCAGTGGAGAGGACTGGGAGGGATTTGCTACTACTGTTTGTCAGCCAAGAACAAGACAGCCACTCAAGGCGAGGGGTGGGGGGTTGGCAAAGATATTCAAGCCACTGGGCTCATCAGCTGGCCTCTCCCGGAGTGGATCTGGTCAGGGGACTCCAGGTGACTTGCCATCCCTGAGAGGCAGAGCCTGAGCTCAGGGCTGACCCAAGAATGAGCACTTCCCTAGGATGCTTGGCCTGGATGTAAAGACTCTGTCTTTCTCTCTCTCTCTCATCTCTACTATTTCCCAGCTTCTGAGAAGCCTGCACCCTCAAATTCCATCTGTAAATCTTCTAGCCAGACTCCCTTCAGTAATCTCATTGTCCAGTGCATAGAAGAAACCCAGGACCATCCCCAAACACATCATACGCATTCATTAACTGCCGGGAGACCTCCCCAGAGATTGTGTGGAAAGTCAAAACAAATCCAACCCCCCAAAAAACCCGCGACAAGAGGCCAAGGCACTGAAGTCAACTGTAACACAGTGTGAGTGATTTTGCTTGGGAAAACAAAGAATAATATAATGCAAGGCTTTTAAAGAAAGTTATTGAATGCTCTCAAGCACCTTCAACAACAGAGCCTGGTGGATTAAAAGCCGAACTGTACCTACAGGTGTATGCCAAGTTCAGACGTCTGATTCCAGTTCCCAGGCCCTGGCAAGGCGGGCAGGCTCGGTATGAGACATAACCATTCTGTTTATTGCTGCTTTCAAAGTCCATGTGATTCACTGCTGGGCTAGGGTTTCATGTTTAGGTTGTCTGTCTACCTTTGTCCTTAAGAAAACAACCAACCCATCCCAGCAGGCCAAACATTCTTAACAGTCGTGAAATCATAGAATGTCAACCCTGAGAGGCAGCTCAGAAACCTAGACGCCAGTCACTCTGGTTTTCAGACAAGGTAACTGGGGAGGTCAATGGCCTCTTGAGCCAGGCGAGGAAAATGTCTAAAGCAGGGACTGGCTAACTCTCAGCAAAGAAGCAGATTCCAGAGCCTAGGTGACATGATGTCTCCCAACTTCACTTCACCTGGATTCAGCAATAATAGCACCTACTCCTTGTATGATTTTTTCCCAGAGCTCTCGAATATAATCTCTTGATGTTCAAAGTACGTATTTACATGCATGTATTAGGGTCACCACTTCATAGAGTACTAAGACCTAGAGAAATTCAGTGATTTGCCCAATATCTCAAGACTTGGGGCTTATGCTGAAGTTAATGGTATCTTTTACCCACTTTGAGAGTTGAAAGGTCACTAGTGTGAACCATGACTGCCCCAGGGGACCAGGTCATCCCACCTGTGACATCAGACCACGCCAGTTCCATTGGGCCATGTTGTCCCCAGTCTCACCATCCATTGTGTGTGCACGCGTGCTAGGTTGCTTCAGTTGTGTCTGACTGTTTGTGACCCCATGGACTGTAGCCCGCCAGGCTTCTCTGTCCATGGGATTCTCCAGGCAAGAATACTGGAGTGGGTTGCCATTTCCTCCTCCAGGGGATCTTCCCAGCCCAGGGATGGAATCCACGTCTCTTGAGTCTCCTGCTTTGGCAGGCGGGTTCTTTGCCATTAGCGCCACCTGAGAAGTCCATCATCCATTGCACTGGGCTTTATATTTTTCAAAAGATTTTTATGGCTCCCTGGAGCTAAGTGACCCCGTTAGGTAGGTAGGCATGTGGGTCTTTTACACAAAAGGAAAGAAAGCATCCTGAATTGGCCTTATTGAGGCCACGTGGACTACATGTGGATGGGAGGACTGGGCCCAGGAGCAAAGCTGTTGTCTCTACTCCTGCTCTGGGATCTTCTTCCCCACATGCGTTTCCTCCACCCATGAAAGTATGGGAGTAAGGATGTTTGAGTAGCCTGGTAACTTATGAAACCAAAAATAGTTTTGTTTTTTAAGAAACAGAGAACAGAGGCTGGTGAGGGAAGTGACCTCTCCTTGGGGTGAGACCTCCAGGCGAATTCTCAGAAGGCCAGCCTATGAGCGGGGGCTCTGGGATACCAGGCTCACCCACTGAACCCCACGACGGGGGTGTGGAGGGTTAGAAGGGTCCTGATTCCCCATCACAGCACCCACAGCCAATTGTCCCCTCAAAAGAAAGTGCCAGCCTGGTGATGTTGGCTTTGAGGCCAAATCACATCCTGGGTGGATGGAAGTCCTGAATCTGGCGACTCAACTGAGTCACCTAGAATATGACACCCTGGATCTAGGAACCAGAGTCTCATTTTAACCAGATCTCAGGTGGCCCCAATGGGTAGCCTGGTGGGAACCCAGGGTTTAAACAAGATTCAACTGGTGTTACAACATATATAAAAATAACTTCTAAGATCTCCCTTTTATGAGAGTGAATGGAAAAGCACTGAATCCATTTAGAAATAAATAATACAATTATTATTTTTCAAAGCAGTTTTAGGGTACTTGGGCAAAGCATGAATTTGAATAGCAGAAGGACCCAAGCTGAGACCAAGCTCAGAAGGACCAAGCTCGCATTGACCCTAAAGAGCTGTGGGATCTTGGGCAAGTCATTCCATCTGCTCCAATCTTGGTCATCCCAATTATGAATGATGCTGGTGATGCTGGTGATGATGGTGCTGGTGGTGGTGATGCTGGTGATGATGGTGCCGACGGTGATAGTGATGATGGTGATGGTGATGCTGGTGATGATGGTGCTGATGGTGATAGTGATGATGGTGATGGTGATGATGGTGATTGTGATGATGGTGATGATGGTGCTGACGGTGATAGTGATGATGGTGATGGTGATGATGGTGATGGTGATGATGGTGATGATGGTGATGGTGATGATGGTGATGGTGATGATGGTGCTGACGGTGATAGTGATGATGGTGATGGTGATGGTGATGATGGTGATGGTGATGATGGTGATGATGGTGATGGTGATGATGGTGATGATGGTGATGATGGTGCGATGGTGATAGTGATGATGGTGATGATGGTGATGGTGATGATGGTGATGATGATGATGGTGATGATGGTGATGGTGATGATGGTGATAATGATGATGGTGATGATGGTGATGGTGATGATGGTGATAGTGATGATGGTGATGGTGATGATGGTGATGGTGATGGTGATAATGGTGATGATGGTGATGATGCTGGTGATGCTGGTGATAATGGTGCTGGTGATGGTGATGCTGGTGATGATGACGATGGTGACGTGGGTGATGGTGATGATGATGATAGTGATGCTGGTGATAGTGATGGTGATAATGGTGATGATGGTGATGATGATGCTGGTGATAATGGTGCTGGTGATGGTGATGATGGTGATGGTGATGTGGGTAATGATGGTCATGATTGACTGAGCACTGCAGGGCTATTGTGAGAGTCAGTTATAACATAGATAAATCATCTGGTGCACTGGGAGCATTTTAAAAATCGTAGCTTTTAGAGATACTGTTCTGTTCTCATTATCCTTGGTAATCTGGGCAGTTCATGCTGTGAAATGCAGGACTTTTCTTCTCTCACTGTGTCACTATAGTTGCTGCCCAGTTTGAGCTGACACGTTTGACTGCATTTGCCATGCACTCTGCGCCCAGCCCAGCTCTCTGCAGCAGCATCTTGCTGCCCTGTGTCCAAGGCAATTGAAGGAGCATGGGGTAATCCTTCTGCTGTCGCCAGGTTAGGTTCAGACCCAGGCCCTCCAGGGGAGGTGAGGGAGATTGGTGAAATCTTTTCCTATGAATAAAATAGGAGGATCACCATGGCAACTGAAACCTAAAACAAGGTGAGCATCTGAAGGGCTCAGTAGGAGTTCAAAGGTGGGGTTGGGAAAGTTCTGATGGAGGCAGAGGCATCTCAGCTAGACTTTATGAACAGGTGAGATCCAGGCAGGGAGGGGTGTCTGGAAGTGATCTCTGGGAAGGGAATAGCAGAGTCAGAGCTCAGAGGACCATCAGGTGGCCCCGAGTCTGGGCTTTCAGGAGAGTTCCCAGCCTGCTCAGTGGTGTGGCCACCCTTGGGAGAAAGGAGAGGATGAGAGAGTGCAGAGGACATGAGACCAGCCCTGCCCAGGCCGCTCAGCCTCCCCGGTAGAGGAGGCTGCCAATCCAGCTCCTAACCTCCTGGGAGGGGCTGACCCTAGGCCAGCAGAGCCGCCCACTTCTGAGTTTGCTCAGTGGTGCATCGGACTGTCCTTACTGCTGCTGGTCTTTCCTTATCCCACCTGCATTCAGAGTTGAGGATACCCCAGTGGCCATGACTCTGACTTTATGATTCAGCTACAACCAGCGCTGCCTCTGTGACTATGCAGAGGCATTTACATCAAGAGTCATCAGAGTTAGACTAGAGGGCACCAGGGTGTTGGAAGGCAATGGAGACGCTGAACAGGCTGGCCCAGGCGAGAAGCCACGAGGAGGTAGAAGTGACATCTCAGCTGTGGTCCTTCTGCAGGGTTTGATCAATGCTCAGATTGATCAAAAATGGGGGTTGGTTTTTAGGACAACAGTCCAGAGCCTGCCTTACTTCTTCTTAGACACATCCCACCTTGGTTTAGCACTCTGGCCAGGCAGGGGTGGGGAGTCTCCTTAGGTAACCCAGCTTCTGTAGCCAGTGTTGTATCTCGTTCCACTAAACTGGAGCTCGCACTGATACCTGAGGGGCTTTGACATTGAACACACAGTTTGGCCATCAGAAATGCTGCACTCCGAGACCACGAACTGCAAATAAACCGATGAACCTATTTGCAGAAAAGCAATGGAGAGGCAGAGAGAGCAGACTTGCTGACACAGGGTGGGAAGGATGAATTGGGAGGGTGTCATTGAAACATATACATCACCATAGGTAAAGTACATAGCCAGTGGGAATGTGCTGCGTGACTCAGCTCAAACTGCGGCTCTGTGACAACCTAGAGGGGTGGGATGGGGTAGGGGGTGGGAGGGAGGCTCAAGAGGGAGGGGACATAGGTATACCTCTGGCTGATTCATGCTGATGTATGGCAGAAACCAATACGATATTGCAAAGCAATTATTCTTCAATTAAAAAGAAATAAATTTTAAGAAAAGACAATGAGCTTCAAGAGTCATGATAAATGTTGAGTGGTCCTTTCTCTGTAAGACAATGGGTGTCTTGGCTGAAGAGATGGGAAAGATAAATGGAAAGGAAAACAAAGCAATCAGTGTTTGGGGCCTGATCCCTTTCCCTGGAATGTAGGCTTCCTGAGGGCAGGGCCAGGGACTGGCCTTGCTCACTGCTGGGTCCCCCATGCCTGGCACTCAGAAGTGCTCAGTGAATCGTGATTTAATGAGGTGAAGGGGATGCCTCTGACCCAAGGGAAGGCAAGCGTTGACGTGAGCTTGAAGCAGCTATTAGCAGGAGAATCACTGGCTTCTTAATTGGCCACTTATGCTTCTTTCAGCCCAAAATATACCTCCAGGTAGAACATTTCTTGGGCTTCCCCGGTGGTTCAGATAGTAAAGAATCTGCCTGCAATGCAGGAGACCTGGGTTCAAACCCTGGGTTGGGAAGATCCCCTGGAGCAGGGAATGGCTATCCTCTCCAGTCCAGACAGAAGCTGTTTTTACATAAAGCATCATGCTGGCACTTGGGGTCAAAAGCCCAAGTCAGCTACTGTGACCTCTGTCAGATGATTTCATATGGAGGACCCTGGCCCCCAGGATCCACACTGGGGTTCCTCCATCTGGGCTGCCCCTGGAGCGCTCATGAGGAAGCAGGTCCTGGGCCAGGAATCTGCATTCTTCCTAGATCCTCAGGTGGATCTAGTGGACACTAATGTTTGGGATCCAGCCTTGACTTCATCTATCCGCATGGCCACTCATCACTGGGGGCACCCCCTGGGGGACATGGTACCCGAGGGGGACATAGTCATCTTTCCCAGGACCACCTTGTCTCTCTGTTGACCTCTTAGTGATGGAAGCATCTCAGCTACTGACAAACCCGCTCTTCCCAGAACCAGGTAAGCCAGAGAGAGGACACACACAAAAGACTATTTATGCAACTAATAGTGACTTTTCTTAGGAAAAAAAAAGAAAAACACATTTATTTATGTCGACAGTAAACAGAGCTGACCCCACAGCTTCCAGCACAGTGAGTGAGCAGTTTTACAAGCTCTTGAAATAAATATAAGCAGTGTGATGGGGTAATTATCATTCCAAAATTGCAGTTTATGGCCTGAAGGTCAGCCTCCACTGAGGCCATCCCCATGGCTCCATCCACCCACCTCCCCGGGGGCTGCCAAACAGTGGGCTCACATGATCCCAAAGCGACCTCTGCAACCAGCTCCCACTAATTGTGGCTCTGTCCTTAACCTTGGCATGTAGCCAGTAGAGAGAAATGTTCCACTCCCTGAAGGAGTCTTCTTAGACTGTAAGACAGCTTGCCCCTCCAGCCTCCCCATCACTACCCCCAGCTCCCCAGCAAACCTCCCCGGTAAATATTTGCAGGTGCCTAAATTCCTGAAGACTCGAAAGAAGGCTAGAAATACAAGTCAAGAAGAACTTAGAATCAGACCCCAAATCCAGTCCTACTAGTTCCTGGTGGGCTAAGCAGGATCCCTCTGTAAATGCACAGACCCAAGGAAATCTGTCTGGGGCTGCTCTTCCTGCTGAATTAGATGAGCTGAATTAGATGGCTCCTGCATCCCAGGAGACCCTGTGGATGCAGCTCATGGAGTCACTCTGAGTGCAGGACATGGACGGGAGAGGGTACACAGGTCTTTCCCAAGGGCTTGAAGGGACACGTCTGCCCATGTGTCTGGGGGTTTAGGTAATGGTGGTGCTGAAAACTTAGCCTCTGTGCACCAGTGCCAAATTGAATCCAGGAGACAGAGTTTGTGGTATAGGAAAGACGAGATTTATTGCTTTGCCGGGCCAAGGAAGACACAGCTCTTGCCTCTCAAAAAACCGTGTGTCCCACCCAGGAGGATTTGGTGAGGAGTTTCATAGCAAGGGTTCAAGGGCGGGGCTGCTGATAAGACCAGGGTGTGTGCAGGGTCTGCACTCCTTTAACCTGGCCTCAGGAGGTCTTCTCTGAAATGAAGAATGATAACTTGATTTGTTGGGAGTTGCTTGTCTGGAGAATTCCATGGACAGAGGAGCCTTGTGGGCTATAGAGTCCATAGGGGTCGCAAAGAGGTGGACACGACTGAGCAACTAACAGTTCCACTTCACTTCTCAGTTCTATAAAAAGCTCAAAGATAAAGCAAACTCTGGACATTTGTGGAAGAAACCCCATCTACCTTCTTGCCCTAGTCATTATGATGGAGTGAATATAACTTACTCTTGCTTTTTTGAACTTCTGCCCAGAGGTCATAGGTCCACTACGACCCCACTGAACCCAGAGGTGGAGCCACACTTAGCCACCCACCTAGCATTACTCAGAATGTGGTTAGATTTTTTTAAATCTCTCCTCCACTGTCTGCTGCCTCTCATTTGCTTCTTACTCCACAAAATTATATGTTGAATGAAATGTCCAGTTAACTGAGGATTCTGGTTAGTCGTCATGCCATTGATCCAGGTATTCTTATAAAATAAATATAAACATGGGTCCAGAGCCGTACCATCCCATGGAGCTTTCTGTTCTGATGGAAATATTGCATGTCTGTGTTGTCCAATATGGCAGCTACTTCCCACCATGACCGTGGAAGAACTGCATCTTCGATTTTATTAAAATTTCATTAAATTCGAATAGCCACATGTCGTAAGTGACTAGCATCCTGGATGGCCTCGCGGGGCAGCTGGTGAGAACACCTGGAATGAAGCTTTCTGGATTCACTCCAGGACAGATTTGCAGATGAGGACGAGTTAATTTTACCTCTCTGAGCCTCCATTTGCTCATCTGTAAAATGGGAATACAGCAACCATGTGGTGAGACAAGGAACGCAAGCTCCAGGCTCTATGTCGGGCACAGGGCAAGTTCTTCAGAAAGCCGGGCTCCATGGATCTGCCTGGGTCATGATCAGGAGAGTTTTGGCTTCTCCGTTTTCCTGGTTTCCATACTCCATCAATCATGTAGACAATTAGTGACTCAGGTGTTTTAGTGAGTTGAAGTGTGTCCTCATCAAGGATGCAGGGCTTCCCCTGGTGGCTCAGAGGGTAAAGAATCTGCCTGCAATATGGGAGACTCACGTTTGATCCCTGGGTCAGGAACCCCCTGCCCCCTGCCCCTTGGGAGAAGGAAACGGCAACCTGCTCCAGTATTCTTGCCTGGAGAATTCCATGATCAGAGGAGCCAGGTGGGCTACAGTCTATGGGGTCACAGAGACTCAGACACGACTGAGGGACTTTCTTCATTTCATCGTCATAAAGGATGCAGAGCGAGGAGGCCACGTGGAGATGGAGGCAAAGATGGGAGAGAGGTGACCACATGCCAAAGGACACCTGCAGCCCCCAGAAGCCAGAAGAGGCAGGAAGCATCCTCTCCTGGGTCTTCAGTGGCCTCGGCCCTGCTGACACCTTGGTCTGGGGCTTCTGGCCTCTAGAACAACCTCTCTGCTGTTCTGGGTCCCTTTGTTGTAGCAGCCACAGGAAACAAGTCCAGGAGCAGCAGGCTGCCTTGCTGAAAACCAGGCTTCATTCTTTGGTGCCTTATTCCTTTGGGAAAACTCTTTTGAATGGGGTGGACCCATCAGATGGACACTGTTGGTGTTGTTCAGTTGCTCAGTCATATCCGACTCTTTGCGACCCCATGGACTGTAGCCCTCCAGGCTCCTCTGTCCGTGGGATTCTCCAGGCAAGAACACGGGAGTGGGTTGCCATGCCCTCCTCCAGGGGATCTTCCTAGACCAGGGATTGAACCTTCATCTCCTGCATGTGCAGGCAGATTCTTCACCACCGAGGCACCAGGGAAGCACTTATATGGACTTAAGCCTGTATAACAAGAACAAACTCCTTCCATTTGGCTTGACTCCTTAGATGGGTCAGTGGGGGCGGGGGGGATGCGGGGTGCGGGTAAGTCTCTAGACTCATCATGAGGATCCAGTTCAACTCGGAGACCTTGGGGAAAATAAACCACAAACCAGGACTCAGAAATGGTGGGAGGTCAAGGGTTGTCAGAGCTGCAAGGCCGAGCAGGGGCTTGGACACAGCTTGGCAGCTGCAGGCCAGTGTCCTCGTATGCCTGAGCCACCACCTCAGAGCCAGAGGACACAGGGCCTCACCTGCTTAGAAGTCCCACTGTCTGTAAACCTGGATGGGAAGAGATTCTCTCTCTGTTTTCACTGGCCTCCAGCAGAACATTGCAGTTCCTTCTATTGGGAGCACAGGCAACAAAGCCCACAGGGTCTATCAGCCCCGTGACCCCTGAACCCAGAGGTACGTTCCTATTGCATTACCACCTTGGCAAGAATCTTAAATCCCTTCCACTCTCGTCTCTACCTTGACATGCTGGTAGCTACCCTCTGGTGTATAAAGGAGGTGACTGATGAGAACCGACTCTGGCGCTCAGGGAACTCTGCTCAGCGCTCTGTGGTGGCCTGAATGGGCAGGAAACCCAAGGCAGAGGGGCTGTATGTGTACGGACAGCTGAGTCACTCTCCTGGAGAAACGAACCCAGCCTCGCGAAGCAACACACTCCAACAAACAACAAAGAGGAGGGAGGTGGGAGGGCGGCACAAGAGGGAGGGGATGCATGGACACCTGTGGCCGATTCATGCTGATGGATGACAACCCTTCGCAATATTGCAATTATCCTCGAATTAAAAATAAAATATATTTAAAAAAATAAAGTGAAGGAGGGCCAAAAAAAAAAAAAAAAGAAGAAATTACATATCAGGAGTGATCTTTGGGCTCTAGGCAGAATTATTTTCTTTCTACTATTATTGCAATTATAATCAATATACTCTTATATTGATGATTTATGTTCACATGGACAATATATATATATATATATATATATATATATAAAATTGTAGAATTTTCACCACACCATGCTTCTATTCTACTTCCTTATCATTATTTTAATTAGAAGTACATTTTGCAGCTTAAAAATTTTTAATAAATAAATAAAAGCTTAGAAATTATGGTAGCTATTGGACGGACTACTCAGTCTTGTTTTTAATATATTAATAAGGAAGTACTTGGATTACCATTTCACAGATCTGGTTTTTTGTAATATTTTGTGAACTCTGCTTCAGCATAATGGTTTCCTAGGTAATCCTATGTAATTAAGTCTTTATTCTGAGAAGGCGTCCTAGGCTTCTCCAGCTGCCGAAGGAGTCTTAGCACAAAGAGGTTAAGAATGCCAGATTTAGACATGAGAAACCTACACAGGTGCTGTTGTATCTCTTTCAACGTGAACCCTGTGCAGCTGGAATTTTTTAAGATGCACCGTCAGGCGAAGAAGACAGGTCATCCTCTTGTTCACTAACCAGAAGCCAAGAGACGTCTCCCCATCTTTGTAGACCAGCACAGCTGATGAACAGCCAATAATCTCCACCAGGCTGGCACATGTCAGTCACTCAGTCATGTCCAACTCTTTGCCACCCCAGGGACTGTAGCCCACCAGGCTCCTCTGTCCATGGGATTCTCCAGGCAAGAACTCAGGAGTGGTTAGCCATGCCCTTCTCCAGGGGATCTTCCCGACTCAGGGATTGAACCTGGGTCTCCTGCATTGCAGGCAGATTCTTTACCATCTGAGCCACTAGGGAAGCCCAGGTCGGCCCCAGTCCACTGCCTAAAGGGAACAGGCCTACTCATCACCATGAACTGCTGTATTGCGATACGGCCTCATTTCCAGGAATCAGACGGTAAAAATGATATATTTGTGTGGTTTGGCATTTGGAACTTTGCTCTGACTTTGCTCTTGACTGCCAACATCTGCAAATTATTATGTGCTTTAAAAAAAAAACAAACTGCACCCACTGTCTCTGGCTGGGCCAAGCCCCCTGCAGGCCCTCGGGGCAAGTTCGGGGCCAGGAGGTGGCTGGGTCAGGACCCCAGGTTCCTAGGAAGCCCGTGGAGACATCTGGAGACACAGCTGGGCGCACCCTATTTGCTCGAGTTTCTTGGTTCCCAGGTCCTGGCAGGCTGATCATTTATTCATCTATTAGAGAGAAGGGGAAAAAAAATCTGTGACTACCCCAAATAAAAACTACATAGTGTAAAAATCTTAGGGACAGAGGAGCCTGGAGGGCTACAGTCCATGGGGTCACAGAGAGTCAGACACGACTGAACAGGCACCAACGCATTCACGTCCATGTCAAGAGTCATCTGGTCCCTTAGACGCATTTTAGCCCCAGGCCATCACTACACGGGGGGGGGCACAGTATGGGGGGTGGTAGCTTATTCCCAGAGGCCACAGAGGCTCTGCCAGTCTGGGACGAGGGTTCACACAGTTTGAGGGGGGCCCGAGCTGCTGCCTCGCCCGGGAACACACCCCTCTCTAGTCCGAGCCGGCTGGCTCTCGTGGTGGACTCGAAACAACAAAGCAGATGTTTGCCTGGAAAGGAGACTGCGCCCGACATCTGATCGGCGGTGGGGAGGCGTGTGTGTGCACAGATAGCGCGGAAGTTCCTGGGGGCAGGGCGGGCAATTAGCCGGCTGCGTCACAAGTAATCTAATTATGGGGGAAATGGGATAAAACCCCGAGTGATAAGTGGAGTGACTGATCAGGTGGCTCGGCAATTTTCCCTATGAATTAATAGCAAGAAAATTATCTAACTTATGTGAATGTCATAAAATGTATTTGAGAAGAGCACTGTGGACACATGTCATATGGGAGAGGACAAAAAAGCATTGTGTGGAAGTGGAGGAGGGCGGGGTGGTCCATGGGATGCAGTGAAATTTGAGGACTCTGAAGAGAGACCAAGAAAAGGTTTTGGTGGAATCAGGTACACACGGCAAAGTGGTTATCACTGTGAGCCCAACTACGGTAGATTTAGATGGAGTATATAAATGATGAAGATGGGGAACCCACCCTCCTCTTGATGGGAACATAGATTGATGTTGCCACTATGGAGAACAGTATGGAAGTTACTTTAAAAACTAAATATAGAGCTTCCATATGATCCATCAGTTCTTCTCCTGGGCTTATACTGAGAGAAAAAGACGGTCAGAACGTATCCATGAACCCACAGGCTCATTGCATTGCAGCACTGTTTATAATAGCCAAGCCATAGAAGTAACATAAATGTCTGTTGACAGAGGAATGGGTAAAGATGTAGTACATATATACAATGGAAAACTACTCAGTCATTAAAAAACATGAAATAATGCCATTCACAGCAACATATATGAACCTAGAGATTATCATATTGAGTTAAGTAAGTCACACAGAGAAAGAAAAACATTATTGGATATCATTTATATGTGGATATGAGCTAAAAAATGATACAAACTTATTTACAAAACAGAAACAGACTTATCAAACCCATGGTTACTAGAAGGGAAGCGTGGGGGAAGGGAGTTAGGGAGTTTGGGATCAATAGGTACACACTGCTATATTTAAAATAACCAACAAGGACCTATTGTATAACACAGGGAACTCTGCATGGTATTATGTAACAAACTAGTCGGGGAAAGTATTTGAGAACGAATAGATACATGTATATATACAACTAAATCACTGCAGGACACCTGAAACCATCACAACATGGTTAATCAACTATATTCCAACATAAAATAAAAAGTTAAGGAAACAAAATGACGGGGATGGGAGGCAAAGCAGTGATTCCAGGAAGCCTTCCTGGAAGAGGCGAGCTCTTAAAAGAGATAATGTGCACAGTTGGGGGACAAATGTGTGGGAGAGAATGGGTACTAAAGCCAAGAAAAGGGTAGAAGCAGAACTGAAGAACCCAGAACCCCCTGGCTGAAATCTCAACACAAGGAACCCGAGTCAAGGGTGAGTATCCTTCAGAGAGGATGGGTGGGGAGGGCAGAGGCTATAAGCCAAGGTCTGACAGATCTCCCCCACAACTCTAATTGTAACCCATGTCAAAACAACCAGGCCATCCATTGGTGTTACCCAGAGTCCCCATGACACCAAATTCATAGATACCTCTATACCTGGTACAACTAAGGGTGGTGTCACCTAAGAGTTCCACCTAGTGGGAAATGAATAAATACTTCTGTCTAATTTTAGAACTTTGACCTCAAACTCATTACCACTTCTTGCTCATGGATAAGCTGAATGAAGTAGAGTTGAATGATGGAGATTGCATTATCCCAAGTGATGGAGAATATATCTGTTTCTTTTATTTGAGTGTGCATTAGATCACATTCAAATCACTTTATATTTTCAGAATATACAGCCACTGATGGTGTTTGGAGGTGGAACAGAACACATGTCACCCTTGAGCAGAAGCGTGTGAGAAAGATACATTTCTTAAGAGGGTGGAGGCTCTTCTCACCTAGATATTAGACTGACATGGGCCTCTCAAGTCTCCTGATCTACTTACCTTGCTGACAGCATCTCAAGCAATTATTTTAATGTGAGACTTCAAAATGACAATCAAGATTACTTGAGTATGACCTCTACCAGGGAAGGCTTTATATACAGACTGCAGTCAATAGATAATGTCACATAGTTTTATCTACACACGCTGACACACACATAAATTAGGAACATATGAAATGCATTTCTGCTTCATCAAGCCTATGGTAGGCATGGGAAACAGCTCCCGTGCCCTGGGAGATGCCAGGTCCTCCTCTTATTTTTGCGTCTAGATCTGCAAACCCTGATAGACCATCTCTATTTTGTATATCCCACTCCGCTAGACAAGTGAGGTCCAGCGGACCTTAGGAAGCATCACGAGCAACAAAGCTAGTGGAGGTGATGGAATTCCAGCTGAGCTCTTTCAAATCCTGAAAGATGATGCCATTAAGACACTTCACTCAATATGCCAGCAAATTTGGAAAACTCAGCAGTGGCCACAGGACTGGAAATGGTCAGTTTTCATTCCAATCCCAAAGAAAGGCAATGCCAAAGAATGCTCAAACTGCCGCAGAATTGCACTCATCTCACATGATGTAGACACATCACTTCATCTCTGCCTCTGTCATCACGTGGCGTCTCCCTGTGTGTCTGAGTCACTGCTTCTCTCCTTACGTGGACACCAGTCCCCTTGGACGAGGACCCATCCTAGGCCACTGTGAGTGACCTCATCTTAACTATTTATATCTGCAAAGGTCGCGATTCCGAACCAAGACACATTATGAGGGACCAAGGGTTAGGACTCCACATATCTTTTTTGGGGGGGGGAAATACAACCCACAGCCGCCACGTGAGTGGCTGGTCCTCAGTAACTATTTACAGAGACCTTCTTCCTGCTGTATCTAATGGATGCTCTGTTCTGAGCTTGAAAGTTTAGGAGAACCCTGAGCTGCCGAGGTACTCCGCCCACAAGTCATTGCCGTAGCTGCTTGATGCTAGAAGATGCCTGTCATTTGTCCTTTGCTGTCCTGTGACAAAGGGTGGCATTCTGCATTTCCCATGCATGTATGCTAGGGCTTTTGGCAGAAAAAGAATAATTCTTGACCGAGTCTGTTTGAATCTCCCTGCCCAAGGGCCAAAAAATTTAGCAAAAAAAAAGTTAAGTTTGAATTTCAGATAAACAATGAATTATTTTTTAGTATAAGTATATTCCAAGCAATTCTTAGAGCATATGTGCATACTCATTCATGTTCGACTTTTTGTGATCCCGTGGACTGTAGCGCACCAGGCTCCTTTGTCCGTGGAATTTCCCAGGCGAGGATACTGGAGTGGGTTGCCATTTTGTCCTCTAGGGGATCTTCTTGACCCAGGGATCGAAGCTGCATCTTTTGCATCGGCAGGTGGCTTCTTTACTAGTGAGCCACCTGGGAAGCCCTGTATTTGGAGCACATTTATACTATGAGAATAAGGAAATTTCAAGGTGACTGGGTGTCCTGTATTTATGCTGCACCACCCCAAGACGAGACAATCAGTGCTGTGGGCCAGGCGACCATTCCCACCCAGCCCCCTGTCCTCTCTCCAACTTCTCTGGGGGCAGGGGTGCTACAAGCTGTGAGGAGTGACAAAGGGAACCACATGGAATTTAAAATGTGTAGCAAGGAGTCCCCAGAGTAAGTAGCTCATGCGGGCATTTCCAGTTTCACATAAGATTGTTTCAGAATAACGCATGTGATGGTTTCCAACGTTGAGTCGCACTTCCAAATTGTCCTGACAACTCTCCAAGGACTCACCAAGACAGTCCTCCTCCTCAAGCCCTTTTCTTCCCATCCAAAGCTGACTGGAACGATGCTCTTGGTTTTGGGGGCCTTTCTCCTCTCCTGCCCCAAACAGTCAAGGCAGCTGAAGCTGGATTCCCAGCAGCAGTGTGGATCAGGAGCTGGCCGGAGGAGAACCAGCTCTCCTGCTTGCCCCTCGCCCCTCTCTGCCACTCCCAGTCTCCCCACCTTCACGGTCCCTGCTGATGGCTCCTCGGGGTTCACATTCGGGGTTCCCTATCAAGCGGCAATCAGGAGAGCCTGCGGTCCACTCCTGACCACAGGTCTGCTTTGGATCACTAACCCCCCTTGCAAGATTTCTGCCCCACTGCTGCCAAATCTTAAAAAAGAGAATAGAAACGTCCCTTTAAAATCAGTCTTTTTTAGCCGTGAGAAAGCGTATAATTTTCAAAGACTGCTGACCTAGAATCTGATTGCTAATTTCCAGGGTAACTGACTCAATGGACACAAATCTGAGCAAACTCTGGGAGATAGTGAGGCAGAGGGAAGCCTGGCATGCTGCCGTCCACGAGGTCGCAGAGTCGGACATCATGTAGCGACTGAACAACAAAAAACAACGGCATCCATTCCTGATTTTCCTGTCTATCTGTCCCTCTGCAGGCCACACCCACCTGCTGCTCCACAGCCATCTCTCTCTCTGTGTTCAGAGAACCAAGCACTGAGCTTTCCTGGAAAGGTGTTGACCCCTGGACTGGCAGGCACCCTTTTGTTCCCACCGGAGCATCACTGGTAGTTAGGAATCCAACAGCTCTCCCTTACCGACTCCTGGCCACAGGGAAGCTTTGCATCACCTCTGACTTTTTGCAGCAATGTCCTAAACCACAGAGAAAACTGTCGGTGCCCAGCCCTTGGATGGGCTTCCCAGATGGCTCACTGGTAAAGAATCCGCCTGCCAATGCAGGAGACGTGGGTTTGGTCCCCGGGTGAGGAAAGTCCCCTGGAGAAGGGAATGGCTACCCAGTCCAGTATTCTTGCCTGGAGAATTCCAGGGACAGAGGAACCTGATGGGCTACCGTCCATGGGGTCGCAAGAAGTCGGACACGACTGACCGGCTGAACAATACCAAAGACCATGGATGCAGTACAGGTACAGTCTAGGGGTCCAAATCTGTATTTGGGTGGAAGAGATCATGGTGGGGTGGGGATGGGTGAGCACTCAGGCAGTACCTGTGAGACAGGCAGGCGACAATACACACTGCTCACGCAGTCCACCAGGTGAGTGAGCCTGTCTTGTTGTCTGTCGATAGATAACCTCGGAGATGGGATAACAGTGTCCTCAAGCTGGTTGCCTGGAGCTAGGCTGAGCCTGGAAGCAGAGGCCTGGGTCTCCACCCCCAGCAGAACTGGAGGGTCATTATCTGAGCTCCTTGCTGTGATCCCCTGACACCTTCTCTAGCCATCACTTTCCTCTCGGGGTTCCTGGTTCCTCTAACAAAAGTGACAACAACCAAAAATGTGATTAAGGTGATAAGTAAGAAGTGAAAGATTTTTCTTTCTCAACTGGAAAATTCATGTCATCATCTCTGCCCGTGAGCCTGGACAGACAAGGCTATTGGATGACTGAGTAGTTATCTCTTTTAACAGAATCCCATGGAGGTCTCTGTGTTCTGGGTGCTAGGCTGGTATCAGACTGGTGATGATGGGAAAGCAAAACTGCCAGATAATAAGCAGAAGACTTATGCAGGGGATTTGTTTGTTCACATCAGGGTTACATGCCTTTTCATGTCCTGGTCCCACACCGAGGCTCAGAGGGAGGGGGTGTTGGCAGGACCCGGGTGGCTGTCCATCCACGCCAGGATGTTTTGTTATTATTCATTGTTCTCAGCTGCGCCAGGTCTTTGAGGTGGCACTCGGGCCTCTCTTGTTGCGTCACCTTGGGCTCCAGAGCCCCTGGGCTCAGCAGTTGCGCCAGCTTAGTTGCTCCTCGGCACATGGGACCTTAGTTCCCTGGCCAGGAACCGAACTCGAGTCCCCTGCATTGGAAGGTGGATTCTTAACCATTGGACCATCTGGGAAGCTCCCCCCCCCGAACTTCCTGATCCAGGCTGTGCGAGTCTGGCCCTTTCTTGGGAGGGTTTCTATGGCACAAAAATGCAGAAAGACTCATCTCTGGGTCATCTGCCCTCTTTGCATTTTCTAAGAAGTCTTTGCATCAGACTGTACCCAGAAGGACATTTTCTGCTGATTATTCTTCTTGACTTCTTTCCTCCAAATCTACTGCTTTGAACTGCTATTTCATTGACCTTTCCTGAACCGGTGGAGAAAGATCCCTTTGGTGAGAGCTCTGCCTGTGAGAGACATGGAGCTGGAAATAAGGAGCTGGGTCCTTGGTCTTTGCAGGAACCGCCACAGAGGAAGAGCATGACCCACATGTCTCCTGGGGCTCCCTGGAAACAGAGGCGCTCTGTCTGCAAAGAACTTGCCAAAAGACTGGTGGGAATAGCACTGTGGAAACTGAAGTTTAGGGCTCACTAAGCCGGTCTTCATTTGTTCAGTCATGCCCAGCAAGAATGCTAGAATGGGTTGCCATTTCCTTCCCCAGGGGGTCTTTCCAACCCCCATGGCTCAGAGAGTAAAGAATCTGCCTGAAATGTAGGAGACGCAGGAGATGCAGGTTCAAAGATTCCCTGGAGGAGGGCATAGCCAACCATTCCTGTATTCTTGCCTGGAAAATCTCAGGAATAGAGGAGCCTGCAGGGCTACAGTCCATAGCGTGATGAAGAGTCAGAGATAAGTGAGCAATTAAGCAGAAGCCCATCCTAGCTCTGCGTGCAGCAGAGCTCGATGGAGTGAGAGCAGTCTTCACCCAGCAGCCAGTCAATGCCCTGATGGACTGATGCAGGGGTCTTCAGAGGACCCCACCCCATTCCCACCTCCCCCCATGGAAAACTCTTTGCCAGTGTGTAAGAATGCATACCAGCACAAGTATGTGTGCACGCACATGTTTGTGTGCGTGTGTGTTTAATGGAAAGCGGCCTGAGGGGTTGGTCACAGTCTTCAGGAATCAAACTTGACTTTGAGCTTCTCACTGCAGAGCCAGCCCGCATCAAGGGGAGGGCTGGACGGACCAGAACACGAAGGCTGGACTGTCGCCCACCCAAACCCCGTCCCGGCCCCGAGGCAGGAGCACACGGAGCATTTCATGTCTTCGTGTTTGTTTTGTCTTCCACCAAGAATGTAGACATAGAAGGGGAAAGAATCTGAGGCCAGAAAGTCTGATTATTACCTGAAAAAGAGGGTCAGTGGGGCTGACTAAAGGCATTGAAATGCTTTGAAGATTAATAGGCCCATATAAACATTAATTTGTTATGAGGTTTCTCGGAGGACATTAAACAGAGCGCAGAAGGCTTGCATATAAAACTCCACATGGAGTCCTCAGCTATAATTACCGTCTGTTGGGTTTACATGACGCCATTCCAGCACCGGGGAGGGCGTGATGAGGAGATACGCCAGCCCTCTTTCTTTTAGGTGAGAAAGTGGAATCGGGGGTTTCCAAGTCCTTCTAAAACCGTCACTGCCTGGGAAGCAAGAACCCCATTGAGGAGTTGGTGGCAGTCCCCCAAAGGTGGGTCTAACGGAGCCCCTTCTGGAGAATTTAGGGCCCTCGAGGGGACTGGGGACAAAACAACACTCTCCGTATACTACTCAGCCGTAAGAAAGAAGGAAATCTTGCCATTTGCGGCAACAGGGCTGGACTTGGCGGGCATTATGCTAAATAAAACGTCAGTTAAAGACAAACACTATATGATATCACTTATATGTGGAATCTGAAAAATACAACAGATGTGAACAATACAAAAAAAAGAAGCAGACTCAGATATAGAGAACAAACGAGTGGTTACCAGTGGGGAGAGGGAAACAGGGTGATTTAGGGGTGCGTGCACACTCCGACTCTGTCATCTGACTCTGTGAGACCCCATGGACTACAGTCCGCTAGGCTTCTCTTGTCCATGGGATTCCCCAGACAGTAGTACTGGAGCGGGTTGCCATTTCCTCATCCAGGGGATCTTCTCGATCCAGGAACTGAACCCCAACTCCTGTGTCTCCTGTGTTGGCAGCTAGATTCCTTCCCATAGAGCCACCTGGGGAAAAAAGGGATTATTATGGGATTTTATGATATCATGTGTGTGAAACGTTTCAAAATTGTGAAGCTCTACAGAAGGTAAAGAATCTTTCCTCCAGTAAAAAAGAATAATAAATAAAGTTGTTCACCATCAACAGCCGCAGTCTTGCTTGCTCCCGTCTGCTTTAACGAGGACGAAACTCAAGATGTCTCAGTGACCACAGTCCTTTCAAGGGGACTCATGAGCTGGGAAATCCCACCTCCCCTTGCAGTCAGGGTGCTTCTTATGGGAACACACCTCACACTGATGGAAAGCATCTGACCTCGAAAATCCTCCCCGGGAAATTAAAAGTAAACCCATGAGTGGAATCTTATGTGAACCTCAGTTTCAGCACCCAGTAGGCAGCACAGCCTAACTGTGGTTGGAGGGGCCCCAGGAGCCAGAAGGGACAGCCTTCACGGCATCTCCTCACGTCTCCTGGATGCTGGCCGAGTGTGCCTATGGAGGCAGCTCGGCTTTGAAACCAGATGGGGAGCAAGGGGAAAAGGTGATGGAAAGGGTAACGGCTGTTAGGAGGTTTGAGGTGGCATTTACCTACTCTCTGGAAGTGTGCAAACGTTGCATGAATGATGCAAACAGTGTGTGCCTTGTGTGTGCATGATCAGTCACCACCCGGTGATCGAACCCACATCTCCTGCATTGGCAGGTGGAGTCTGTACCCCTGCGCCACCTGGGAAGCCCCTAGTGTGTCCCTTGATTGCTGCTGTGTTGAATTGCATCCCCTGCAGCAAATTCATATGCTGGGGCCTTAAACCCCAGCAACCTCAGAAGTGACTCTATTTGGAGGTTGGGTCTTTACAACAGTGACTAAAGCAAAATGAGGTCCCTAGGCTGGGTCCTAACCCAGTCTGACTGGTGTCCTCGTAAGAAGAGGAAATCTGGGCACCGAGAGACACCCTGGGGAGGCTTGGACACAGCAGGAAAACCGCGTGAGGACAGGGGAAGGTGGCCGCCTGCAAGTCAGGGCGAGAGACCTCAGGAGGGGCCAGCCCATCAATACCTTGACCTTGGACATTCAGCCTCCCAAGTTATGAGGAAACAGGTTCTAGTGAAGTCACTCATCCCAGGTATTTGATGATGGCAGCCCCAGCTGACTAATACAGCCACCATGAGTGACTCAGACGCCACAGACTCCCCCTGGGCTGGATGCCTTGGCCCCAAACTGCCCCCTTGGGGTCCTGGAGGCCCTGCCCCAACCCCTGGTTCCCAAGCACAGCTCAAGCTCACAGCTCCATGGTTCCAGGAGTCCAGTGGGCAGAACAAGGCAGTGAGGAGAGCCCTCACCTAAGGTGTCACCTCCTGCAGGCAGCCTTCCCTGACTGCTGCCTCTTCCCCTGGGTTGGGCATCCTGCCTCCATCTTCCAGCCTCTCAAACAACCCCAGAGTCCCACATCATGGACCACTTCTAGCACCTTGTGGTTTTTCTGATTCC
This sequence comes from Cervus canadensis, assembly GCF_019320065.1. Lineage (NCBI taxonomy): Eukaryota > Metazoa > Chordata > Mammalia > Artiodactyla > Cervidae > Cervus > Cervus canadensis. The sequence continues at coordinate 28,251,210 of NC_057392.1, forward strand.
CCCAGTCCAGCCCCAGTCCTGGGCCTTTTTCTAATCCCTGCATCTCAGCGCCTCACTCAGCACTTGGCATTGAGTGCCCAGGGCTCTTTACTCCCACAGCTACCAACTGACCATGACGTGTAGGCCCTGGGGAGAGAGCAGTGTGACACACACAGGCTGGTCCCTGCAGAGCTGACATATCAAGGGAGGAGAAAGCCGACCCACATGGTCCAGCCTGCGACATCAGGGAAGGCGTGAGGCCCCCAGGAGCACAGCATCAGGCCCCTGATCTGTTTAGGAGGCCAATGATGAGACCCCCAGGAGCGCCCCCCCACCCCCACCCCACGGAAGCCAAAACCTGCTGGAGGATTAGAACCCGGCAAGGCTGGGGGAGGGAAGTGTGTATCAGCAAAAGGAAACAGCATGTGTGATGGCCCAGAGGTGAATGAGTGCAGCGCCAGTGGCTGGGAGTTCAGGCTGGCGGCAGGGCAAAGCTCTGAGAGCTGGAAACGGGAGACGGAGCCTGGATGGGCCTGGAGAGGTCAGTAAGGCAACACTTGGAACACCTTTGTCAGCCAAGATCAGGGCTGGGAGAATCTACTGAGAAGGGAATGGGCATGGGGGAGCAGCCCGTGAGGGATTTCTGACCCCCAGTCCATGGCATTCTGCCCCGAAGAACATCCACGTAGACAAAGGATCAACCTTCCCAGGTTCTCCATCATCACTGGATGAGGCTCCAGCAGCACACAGCCTAGCAAAGCCCCCTTTGGGGTTCTTCGCAGAGATGGGGGTCCCATGGCAGGGTCCACAGGCTGACGCTGACCCTCGGGGCTTGTGGGCTGGCTAGGAAGGGCAGGAGCTCCTCCGACCCAGGGTACGAAGCCCCATCCCCTCCTCTCTGGGGCCTCCTTCTGGTCCCTTCTCTCCACCTCCCTGAAATAAGAGGCTTGGATGGGAACATTAATCATGTCAGCAGTCAGACACCAGCTCTCTGCTCTGAATGAAAGAAGCACTAGGGATCTGGGGCACTTGATGGAAAGAGGCCAATCTGATCTCTGCTCTGGAAGGACTCTGGCCTGCAGCCCGTGGGGATGAAGACAAGCTTCTGCCCAAGTGACAAGCAACAGCACAATCTGGTTCCCAGTATGAACAATCTAGCTGGCTTTCTGGAAAGAAAAACATCACATTGAGAGATTGTGCTTGTCAACAAAGAACAGCCAGTCATAGCCAGTGAGTCATTGCAGAGTCAGGCGAAGCAGGGACAAGGAGACCAGAAGATTTGCAAACAAAAGAAGGAAAAGGCCCGGATAAGGTTTGGGACATTCCGTTATAAAATAGAGGAAGCAATTCTTTCCAAACTGCTCTTGAACCTGCATTTCCCCAGTGTTTGTAAGAACTCAAGTCTGTTCCCACTTTCCACAATCTGTGGCCGTGATCAGGGGCAGAGACATAATCTAAAGATTTTTGTATGTGGTGATGTCATCTCTCCTACAGTTTCGTCAATAGCAGCACATTTTGCAGATATCTTGATGTAAAAACACAACGGTTGGCTTTAGGAATTTTTTATAACCAAGTGATGTAAAAACATTGAAATAACATGCTAAGGATTATTTAGAATCCTTCCAGGATGCTAAAGAGATGAAGGGAAACTTTTCTATAATAAAATTATTCCGCAAAGATGCAAGCTAAATCCCTGGGTCAGGAAGATCCCCTGGAGGAGGGCACAGCAACCCACTCCAGTATTCTTTCCTGGAGAATCCCATGGATGGAGGAGCCTGGCAGGCTATAGTTCATAGTGTCACAAAGAGTCAGACATGACTGAGGTGACTTAGCATGCACACATTACACAGAAGAGTTAAACATTTTGGCAAACTTATCATTATGGTGTGTATGTGGCAGAAACTGAAGAGGAACTAACCCTCTTAATGAGCGTGAAAGAGAAGAGTGAAAAAGCTGGCTTGAAACTCAACATTCAAAAAACTAAGATCACAGCATCTATCACTTCACAGCAAACAGAAGCAGTGACAGGTTTTATTTTCTTGGGCTCTAAAATCACTGTGGAAGGTGACTGCTCCCATGAAATTTAAAGATACTTGCTCCTTGAAAGGAAAGCTGAGACAAACCTAGACAGCAAATTAAACAGCAGAGATTTTACTTTACCGACATAGATCCATATAGTCAACACCGTGGTTTTTCTAGTAGTCACGTATGGATGTAAGAGCTGGACCCTAAAGAAGGCTGAGCACCAAAGAATTGATACTTTTGAATTGTGGTGTTGGAGAAGATTCTTGAGAGTCCCTTGGACTGCAAGGAGATCAAACAAGTCATCCAATAGGAAATCAACCCTGAGTGTTCATTGGAAGGACTGATGCTGAAGCTGAAACTCCAACACTCTGGCCACCTGATGCAAACAGCAGACTCATTGGAAAAACTCTGATGCTGTGAAAGATTGAGGGCAAAAGGAGAAGGGGGTGACAGTGAGATTATCAAACGGCATCATCAACTCAATGAATATAAGTTTGAGCAAAATCGAGGAGACAGTGGAGGACAGAGGAGCCTGGTGTGCTGCAGTTCATGGTGTCGCAGAGTCGGACACGACTTAGCGACTGAACAACAACAAATTTTGCACGTAGTGAGAGGGTAAACTACCTTTTGCTTGACTGAATTGGTGGATCAATCAATCAAGGCACTCAACAAATATTTATTCACTGGTTAAGTGAATGAAAGAATGAATTCAAGGGCCAGGAATTGCATAACCAAATTCACATAAGGGACCCTCATAATAAGCAGCAGTAGTTGCACAATGTCTTGTTGACACCCTAAATTCTGAAATGCAGATCATTCTACACTCTCTTCTCTTTATTTCCTTTTCTGAGTTCCCAAGAAGTAAGACAAGACATTGTTGAAAGCAAATAACCCCTGGCAGCCTGCCTCTGCATACATTCTTCTGTGCTTTTCTCTCCAAGTTTCAGTTCTTGGCCTCCGCTTGTCCCCAGATCATGTCCAGACAGATACAGGCTCCAACTGCCCGGAAAGAGTCCACTGATCCAGCCGTCCACAGGGTGCCCTGGACTGGGGCAGCCCTGCTGCCTTCTCCAAAGAGCCTTTCATTCTACTTTAATAACTGACTGTGCTAATTCAAACAGCCTCTCTCTCTCACACACACATACGCGTGTACAAGTAGGCATGAGCATGCACACACGTGAACGCCCCACTTACACACACGTACACACCTGCATACATGGACCCCATTTGTAGTCCATGGTCCTCACCTCCGAGAGAGTATGAGCAGAGTCTGAGGACCTCCCCATGAGAGCCGACACCTACACTGAACCCTCAATATTTCTCCCTAATCCAGAGCCTTCCCACTCCCTGTGCAAGGCAGCCACCCACGCGTTCCGAAGAAATGGGCTCCAACTTGTCATCCCCATTCCCTGACCCTGGGTCAGTCCTAATTCTCCCTGTGATGAAGTGTAGACATGGGGAAGACAGTCAACATGCATACAGGTCCTGTCCTGAGACCCGGAGGGCTGTATCTCAGATGAGCAAAAGATGCCCAAGAGGTGTCTGAGGAAACGTGTGTGTTTGCATAGAGAGACCTTGCATTCTGGATGACTCAGGGGGTTCTTTCTTCTTCCAGAAAAAAAAAAAAATCCCAGATGACTTATTCATTGCAAGGGCCAAATTCCAGTATCCTGACAATTGATAGGAGTAGATCACGCCACGTGAAGAGGAAGGAACTCTGTTAGCCTTTACACACGTGTTCCCTCTGTCCTTCCCTCTGTCTCTCTGTGTCTCTGTCTCTGTCTCCATCTCTCTGTGTCTGTCTGTCTCTCTCTCACACACACACTGCTGCATGTGTGATTCACTCACACACCAGCCTCCTCCCACCTCCTGGTGCCTCCCCTGGACCAGCCTCGCCACGGCTGACACTATGAAGTGATGAGGACTAACACTTAGAACACCTCCCTCACCACCTACCGTAGCCCAGACTCCAGCTCCCAGAGGGCACGGAGAGTCTCCCCCGTGTGGCTGAGCACAAGGCCGTGATGAGAGGACTGGGTGGGTCAGATGGCCAGCAGAGGCATGGGAGAGGCCGCGGTTGGCGTGGTTCTGGAACCCCTGGCTCCAGACACCCTCCAGTCACTCATCAGAGGGGGACTAGAGGAGATGCTGGTCTGCAGAGGCCAAGACCGATGAGTGCAGTTCAGGGCCTTTGGGGTTAAGAGGAGATTGGAGGGGAAACCAGCCAAGATGACTAAAAAGGAGAGAGCTGGAAAAACTTTCATTCAGCAAACATTTGTCCCAGCAGAGCCCTTTCTCTTTTTTAATTTAAATTTATTGATCTTTAATTGGAGGATTGTTGCTTTACAGGATTGTGTTGGTTTCTGCCATGTATCAAAATGAATCAGCCACTTTCTTTATAGGTCATCCTGGGGCTTCAATTCAGTCAGTTCAGTCGCTCAGTCATGTCTGACTCTTTGCAACCCCATGAACCGCAGCACGCCAGGCCTCCCTGTCCATCACCAACTCCCGGAGTCCACCCAAACTCATGTCCATTGAATCTGTGATGCCATCCAACCATCTCATCTTCTTCATCCCCTTCTCCTCCTGCCCTCAATCTTTCCCTGCATCAGGATCTTTTCCAATGAGTCAGCTCTTCACATCAGGTGGCCAAAGTATTGGAGTTTCAGCTTCAGCATCAGTCCTTCCAATGAACACCCAGGACTGATCTCCTTTAGGGTGGACTGGTTGGATCTCCTTGCAGTCCAAGGGTCTCTCAAGAGTCTTCTCCAACACCACAGTTCAAAAGCATCAATTCTTATGTGCTCAGCTTTCTCTATGGTCCAACTCTCACGTCCATACATGACCACTGGAAAAATTCATACATGACTACCTGGGGCTTCAGCACTGAACCAAAGAGACCGAAATAATACCTTTATGGAGCTGACACGGGGAGGAAGGTGGCTTTGGGACAAAGGACAAGATAAATAAAACATACTGTATCTCAGACGGTAATAAAGGCTAGAGAGAAAATCAAGCAAGGAAACAGGGAAAGGCGTTGAGGGCACTTGTAAATTTAGGCATTGTCTTAGCTCAGGCTGCTGTGGCAAAGTTCCGCAGTCCAGGCTGATTCAAAAACAGAAATTTATCGTCGCAGTTCCAGAGGCTGGAAATCCAAGAACAAGGTGCAGGCAGGGCTGGTGTCTTTGGAGGCCTCTTGGCTCCTAGACGGTTGTCTTCTCCTGTCTCTTCACACAGGCATCCCCCTGTGTGTGTCTGAGTCTTAATCTCTCTTCTGATAAGGACACCAGGTCAGCTGGGCTTAGGCCCCACCCTACTGACTTCATTTCACCTTGATTATCTCTTTGAAGACCTGATCTTCACTTCAGGTCACATCCTGAGGTGCTGAGGGTTAGGACTTCACCGTAAGGATTTGGGGGGACGGAATGCAGCCCGTATCAGGCAGGGCGGTGGCTGGATGCTTCTGCTTGCCCCTGTGGATTCACTCTCCACGTTTCTCCTCTCTGCAGTTTGTCTCAGGACGCTGGGGGCATGAAATGCATCAGTGTCCCCACCAGCCAGCTTCTGTAAACTCACAGGGAGGAGGGTGTTGAGGTATTTACTTGCAACCCCCCACTGGTAGACTCCGGCAGTTGGTGATGGACAGGGAGGCCTGGCGTGCTGCGGTTCATGGGGTTGCATAGAGTCGGACACGACTGAGCAACTGAACTGAACTGAACTGAACTCCCCTCCCTGCTGGGTTGCTTCAGAGATGCGCTTCCTTAAGCTCCCTCTCCAGGTTCTGTTGATGATAAAACTGCTTCCTCCCTTTTATCCTCCAGACCAAGAGTCAGCAGGGGCTCCCCACTACTGCTGGCCCTGAGAGGTTTCACCACCCTGCCCCCAAATTGGTAAATGGTGCCGCTTAAATTCTCCTCAAATTATCCCACTCTAGGGAGCTGTGTTACCAAAACAGTGGGTCAGGGCAGGCTTCCCTGAGAGTCAGAGGACTAAAAAAAGAAATCAAGAGAAAATGGTGCCCCAGAAGCCAAGAGAATTTCAAGGGGCAGCTGTGATCTATGGTGAGAGCTTCAGAGAGTAAGAACCTGGCAAGGGGCGGTGGTTAGGGAAGATCCAGGTCCCGGTGGTGCTAGTGGTAAGGAACCCACCTGCCAACACAGGAGACATCAGAGATGATGGTCCGATCCCTGGGTCGGGAAGACCCCCTGGAGGAGAGCTTGACAGTCCACTCCAGTATTCTTTTTTTTTTTCCACTCCAGTATTCTTTCCTGGAGAATCCCCATGGACAGAGGAGCCTGGCAGACCCGCAAAGAATTGGACATAATTGCACTGGCTGAGCAAAGCACAGCCCAGGTCTCTGCACCTGCAGTGCTTGGAGCAGTGGAGACAGGATGTTCAGCAAAGTCACAGAGATTCTTGGTTCAGAAAATGGGGAATGAAGGGACTTCCCTGGTAGTCCAGTGTTTAAGACTCCACTCTTCTAATGCAGGGGGCTGGGTTTGATCCCTGGTCAGGGAGTTAGATCCTATATGCCACGTGGTGTAGGACCCCCCAGAAAAAGGAAAAAGAGAAGTGAATTCCATAGTATGAACACACACCAAAAGCCTTATCTACCCTTGGATTCACACAAAGTGAATGAGTATTCATTGCCTTGGAGCCCTCAGCCACCCCAGCTCTGCACGCAGCATACATACGTGTGTGGGCGTTGCACACATGTGTGCGTGCAGACAGCAAATGCATGAGCTGGCCTTGGGGCCTACACCGCAGAGGTTAATCTTTTAGCAAAGATATATGTCTCGCACTTCAAGTCGAACAACAAATATTACTCTAGCTTTGAAGATAAAGCCTTGTTTATTCAAGCTACACCTCTCAGAAGACGTGTTTGTACTACCGCTGAACTCACGATACGATCTCTGGATGTTTGCTGCTGACGTGGTGAGAGATCTCCTTTTTCAAATGTCCTTTCTTTCTTGGTAGACTTTTTTTCTTTCAGGGAAGCTTTTTTTAAGAAAATTTTTTAAAATACTTTTTATTGGAGTGTAGTTGGTTTATAATCATTGTGTTAGCTTTTGCGGTATAGCAAAGTGAAACAGTTATACATATATACATATCTACTCTTCCTTTAGATTCATTTCCTTTATAGGTCATGACAGTGTTGAGTAGAGTTCCCTGTGCTTTATTAATTGTCTATTTTATACATGGTAGTGTGTATATGTTAATTCCAAACCCTCAATTTATCTGTCGCCACCCCTCCCCCCTTCAGTAACTGTAAGTTTGGTTTCTATGTCTGTGGGTCTATTTCTAGAGTCCCGGAGCATGCGGTCCAGCAGTTGGAGTCAGACGGGCTGGCCGGGAGGACTCCCCATCCCTGACAGCAGGCACCTGGGGGTCTTGGTGGGAGGGACCAGGGCATGTCCTGGGGGCAGCAGAGGTGCAGGTCTTCTGGGGGCCCCTGGGTCCCCTCTGGAAACACCCTGAGTCCCCAGGGGCTGGCTTGGAGAAGGTGACCTGAATGCTCTCCGGGGAGGAGATCAGGGTGACAGGGCGGATCTGATGAAGTGAACTTTGGAGCTCCCTGTCAAATGCTGCCGCGCGGTGGGAGAGCAACAGGGTCACCACGAGGGGCCATGGCCACGTGTCAGAGAGCACAGTCACCCCTCTGTCCATGCAAGTGGGAGGCCCCGGGAGAGGAGCCTGTGATGCTGGGATGGGTTTGGGCTTGTTAGACACTCACCCGTGATGTTGGGACGCGTTTAGACACTCACTGATCGGTGAGGCCAGGGTGGCACAGAGAGCTGAACAGCCGGCTGGGCTGTTTGTGCGTCTCTCCTGAGAGGGGTGTCCTCATCCATCAGAGCGTCAGCAGCCCCTCACAGCCACCAGCAGGGCGAATTCTCTGGTCCCAACCAGACATCCTGAATCAGAAACCCTGGGTACCACCCAGACATCGGGGTTTCCAGAGGAACCCAAGCCCTCCAGAGGGTGTTGATGCCCTTCAGGCTGAGAATTGCTATTCTATCGTCTTCCTCTCCCTCTAGACTCCCATCCTTCCTTCTCCTGACAGGTCCTTCCCCGTGGCTGATGCCATGCCCTGGCGCTCCTGGGGGCTTCTCTGCTCCAAATCTCCGAAAGCTGCTCAGGGCCTACAGCCCAGCGCAGAGTCAGGTCCCCTCAGCTGCCCATGACGTCTTCCTCTGGTCTCTGCCCGTTCTGGTCTCCTGTCTCCATGGGTCTAAAACCTCCTGTTCTCCAAGGCCCAGCCTCAAGTACGCGAAGCACGCCTCCCCCTAGAAGACTTTGCAGCCCCCAAGACAAAAATCACCTTCTCCTCCTATATGCCTGTAAAGCAGGAACCATTCCCCAACTGTGACTTCTTGTGAGCAACATGTAAAATTAGACAGGTGATGATAGATAGATAGATACCAGGCTTTGAGCAAGGTAATGCTTGAAATCCTTGAAGCTAGGCTTCCACATTATGTGAACCAAGAAATTCCAGATGTTCAAGTTGGATTCAGAAAAGGCAGAAGAACCAGACATCAAATTGCCAACATCCACTGGATCATATAAAAAAATAGGAAATTTCAGAAAAAAATCTACATCTGCTTTATTGACTACCCTAAAGCATTTGATTGTGTGGATCACAGCAAACTGTGGAAAATTCTTAGAGAGATGGGAATACCAGACCACCTTACCTGTCTCCTGAGAAATCCATATGCAGGTCAAGAAGTCACAGTTAGAACCAGACATGAAACAACTGACTGGTTCAAAATTGGGAAAGGATTACAACAAGGCTATATATTGTCTTATTTAACTTACATTGCTTATTTAGCTTAATATATTGCTTATTTAACTTACATGCAGAGTACATCATGCAGAAGGCCAGTCTGAATGAATCACAAGCTGGAATAAAGATTTCTGGGAGAAATATCAACAACCTTAGATATGCAGATGATATCACCCTAATGGCAGAAAGCAAAGAGGAACTGAAGAGTCTCTTGACGAGGGTGAAAGCGGAGAGTAAAAAAGCTAGCTTGAAACTCAGCACTCAAAAAAATAAGATCATGGCAGCCGATCCCATCACTTCATGGCAAATAGAAGGGGAAAATGTGGAAGCAGTGACAGATTCTATTTTCTTGGGCTCCAAAATCACTGCAGATGGTGACTGCAGCCATGAAATTAAAAGATGCTTGCTCCTTGGAAGAAAAGCTGTGACAAACTTAGACAGTGTATTAAAAAGCAGAGCCATCACTTTGCCAACAAAGGTCCATAGAATCAAAGTTATGGCTTTTTCAGTAGTCATGTATGGATGTGAGAGTTGGACCATAAAGAAAGCTGAGCGCCAAAGAATTGATGCTTTTGAACTGTGGTGTTGGAGAAGACTCTTGAGAGTCCCTTGGACTGCAAGGAGATCAAACCAGTCCATCCTAAAGGAAATCAACCCTGAATGTTCATTGGAAGGACTGATGCTGAAGCTCTAATACTTTGGCCAGCTGATGCAAGGAGCCAACTCATTGGAAAAGACCCTGATGCTGGAGAAGAAGGGGGTGGCTGAGGATGAGATAGTTGGATGGCATTACTGACTCAATGGACGTGAATGTGACCAAACTTCAGGAGATAGTGAAGGATAGGGAAGCCTGGCATACTGCAGTCCATGGGGTTGCAAAGAGTGGGAAACTACTTAGCAACTGAAAAAAATACACTATCTTGTGCTCCTATTTGAATGCATACTTTCACAAATTAATCTTCCCCACCCCACTCTTACAGCCCCCAACTCTGAACCCAGATCCAGACTACCTACCTCCACCACATAACCACTCTGAGTGACTTGGAATAACTAATCTATAGTCTATTAAAATATCTGTTTGTAAGTATATCAACTCAAGTTTATATCATATTGTAGTTACTACTTATGTGTATATATATTTCTGGTAGGCAGAACAACACTCCTCCTCCCTCCAAATTATGCCGACAACCTAATCCCTGAAAATTGACTGTGACATCACATGGCAAAGGGCAGTGACTGGCGTGCTTGGGTGGGGACAGGGCGGGCATTCTGGATGACCCAGTTGGGCCCAATTTAACCACAGGAGGCCTTAAAAGCAGAGGCCGGGTCCCAGGGTGATCACAGGGAGACATAAAGATGAGGGAGAGGAATCAAAGACAGGTGGAGGGACCACCAGCCAAGGAGCAACTAGAAACTGGAAAATGCAAGAAAACAGGATTTCCAGGAAGAGATGCACCTGGTGTTGACCTCTCCAAATTAGACCAGTGAGACCTGGGTCATACCTGCAACTACCAGACAGTAAGAGAAGAAACTTCTGTGGTTTGAAGCCCCTAAAGTCACAGTAAATTGTTACTACAATAGCAGAACTACTGCAACATTATATTGTGTATATGTTTCTGTGCACGCATGTGTGTGTGTGTGTGTACACACACAGCCTTACTATGCCAGAGGTCTCGAGGACAGGATGATGTCTGATTAGCCTTTGCGTCGCTTGCAGAACCCAGAAAGGGCCAGCTCACAGTGGCCACTTCATATGTACTTTTGGAATTCCCCCAACCTACGAACAATTTTTTCTTTTATGTTTTCTCACTGTGATAAAAGTCACTTAATATAAAGCATGCTATCTTAAGCCATAGGTAACTGCATGGTTCAGCGATACTACGTACATTCCCACTGTTGTGCAACTCTCACCACCATCCGTCTCCCGAATCTGTCACCTTCCTAAACTGAAACTCCATCCCCATCACACACTAACTCCCATCCCCCCTCCCCCTGACCCCACCCCCTGGGCCCCTGGCACTTACCAGTGTGCTTTCTGACTCTGTGAATTTGACTGTTCTAGGTATCTCATATCAGTTCAGCTCAGTCACTCGGTCATGTCCGACTCTTTGTGACACCGTGGACTGCAGCATGCCATGCCTCCCTGTCCATCACCAACTCCCGGAGTTTACCCAAACTCATGTCCATTGAGTCGGTGATGCCATCCAACCATCTCATCCTTTGTCGTCCCCTTCTCCTCCCACCTTCAATCTTTCCTAGCATCAGTATCTTCTCAAATGGAATCAAACAGTATGTGGAATCTAGAAAAATAGCACAGATAAGCCTATTTGCAAACCAGAAATAGAGACACAGACATGGACACCAAGTCCAGACACCAAGGGGGAAAGGAGACTCAGGATAAACGGGGAGATTGGGGTTGACATCCATTCCCTACTATGTATAAGATGGGTCACTAATGAGAACCTCCTGAATAGCACAGGGGAGCGAGAAAAGAAGGGACAATATGTCTGTAAGCCATGTATTAAGTTAACCTTCAAAATGCATGTCTAGGATTAATTTTCAAGTGATACCGAATATACATCAATCATGGCTCTATCCCAGGCGACACTAATGTAAAGAATCTGCCTGCTCATACAGGAGATGTAAGAGCCGTGTGTTTGATCCCTGGGTGGGGAAGATCCCCTGGAGGAGGGCGTGGCAACCCACTCCAGTATTCTTGCCTGGAGACTCCCCACGGACAGAGGAGCCTGGCGGGCTACAATCCATGGGGTCGCAGAGGCAGACACGACTGAAGCAGCTTAGTATGCATGCATACACTGATCGGGGCTAACATTCATTTCTAGGACCAGAAAAATGAGAACGGGCTGTAATGAGTGGGATCCGACATCTTCGGGGTTGCCAACATTTCTCAACAGGAAAGAGGCTTTCTGGGAGGAGGCCGTGGCCCACATCACAAGGACAGTGTCTCTGGCGTGTAATTATCTCATTAGGTAACCCAGGCTGCCACCAAGGAGAGCCCTGCGCCTCCCGCGGGCCCCCTCGCAGGCGGTTAGCAGCAGCAGAGGCTGGGTAGCTGCAGGGTGGCAGAGACAGAGGCAGGGTCCTACCCAGCACCCCCGCAAGGCTGAGTCAGTGGTCAGAGGGTTAGGGAGGCAGGTGCGTCACGCCAGGAGGCTGGAGAGGAGCCTGGGGCTGGGAGGCAGGGTGACACCTGTCTCCAGGGAGGAGACACCTGCTGGGAAGCTCTGATACCCACGTGGATGGACAGGACCTGAGGTTCCCTGGCGAGTCGCAGCGCCTGGTCCTGGACGCAGCATCTGAAGGCCCAGCCCAAACCAGCCGGGCCAGGATGCTGGGTGACGCGGCAGGGCTGATGATCCCACAGCTGATGGAAATCAACTTTGGGTCAGGGATCAAGAAACACTAAAACAATAGATACAGAGAAAAGCTCTCGTGCTGATTAGGCCAAGGCGATAAGACATGTGTGGGTCGTTTCTTGCAGAATCCTCAAAATGTCCGAAACAGCCTTCATCTGATTAACGCGTTAGCACAGGCCAGGCAAGCAGGCAGGCGGAGGCGGCACTTGCAGTCTTGAAGGAGGAAGAATAGATAAGGGGCTCTTGCGGATAAAATCTAACTGGCATTTTGCATACATGACACAATTAATCGTCACCACAGCCGATGAGGTATCTGCCAGGATCGCCCGCTTTACAGAATATACTGAGTCCTGGGGAGGTTCAGAAATTCACCGAGGGTCAGAGGTTGAGGACTCAGCCCTGGATTCTGCAGCCACTGGGTTGCAGGGCTGTGTGTCAGCCCCGCTCTGAGCACCACTACCCCTCCCAATTCCTGGCAAGGTGGGATCCCCCCAGGAAGCTTGAATTCGGGTTTAGGGGAAGGAGGGTATTGTGCTCAGAGCCGGGGCTCAGGAAAGCACACTGCCTGGCTCCTGATTGCTTTTTCCTCTCTCCGCTTCAGTGTCTCCAGCTGTAAAATGGGGATGAAGTCTGTATCTCGGAGGTTGGGATATCCGGTCTGTGGCACCCAGCTCGTGCCGGGAGGTCCCAGAGCGCAGACTGGCTCACAGCACACGCAGGCTCTGTGACTGACCTTCTCGTGGTCTCGCTTTGGTGCTAAGGAGTTTGGTGACCTTGAGCAATCTACTTTCTTTGACCATCCTTCAGGGAGCCGACTGCGCAGTTGGCGAGAACACAACTTCTGAGAAAGGTGATCCCCGAAGGGAGAGAGAACCAAGCATCCCAGCCCAGGAAGGTCACGTGGCTCCCATCCTAATTTCCTGACTCTGGTTTCTCAGTCATTCAAAGGGGGGGTTACTGTGAAAATATTTCGTGGCTCCGCCCCATCGCTCAGTGGCTTCTTGTCAGGAGATAGCATCTTATAGAGGAAAGGGTTGTTTCCTAAAAGCCACAGGTCCCAGAAACACTTGAAGCCTTTCTGGAAGCAAAGGGGAAAGCTTGGCATGGCTCCCTGAGATGGTCACATGCATTCGTGACCCTGTCCCTGCCACTCCTGCGAGGCTTCCCTAGTGCCCCAGTGGTGCAGAATCAGCCTGCCAGTGCACGAGACACGGGTTCAATCCCTGGGTCAGGAAGATCCCCTGGAGGAGGGAATGGCAACCCACTCCAGTACTCTTGCCTGGAGAATCCCATGGACGGAGGAGCCAGGCAGGCTACAGTCCAGGGGGTCGCAAAGAGTCAGACATGACTGAGCAACTGAACAGCAGAACCTCTTCACTGCAGCACGGGGCACAGTGGTGTGATTCAGCGTGAGTGTGTGTGCATCTGATGTCCTGGGAGTAGCCTCGTGCTTGGGGGTACAGATTCACCCTCATTGCAGACGGTCCTGGAGGGGTGAGAAAGGGATCGGCCACACCCAGGTCAAGAACCACAGCTCCGCTGTTGGCTTGGAACAGCAGTATCCGTTAGCAAGGCAACCATGGCGTCTGGACCGTTTGAAAGCACTTGACAAGGAGACAGAAGTCTCACCCCTGCCCCGGCTCACTTCCTGCCCCCAGCAGCCTCGCTCAAGAAGCACGCCTGTGAGAGTCATTAGCCCATTTTTCAGCTGAGGAGACTGAGGCAGCTCAAAGCTGGGTCCCACTGGAGGCAGAGGTAACACAGACAGCTCTCAGACCCCCATCACCCGGGCCTTGGCGTCAGGGGGCCACCACTGAGTCACCACTTCTGGCAGGAATTCCATCATTGTCCTCTGTGCCAAAGTGTCTGCCCCCTCCACTTCCTCCCTCTCCCTTATCTCTTAAACACAAGCAGCTACCATGGCTGGACACAAAGGAAAAGAACCAGCCCAACTCACGAGACTCTCATCCAGCTTGGGGCCCAGCCCAGCCAGGCCTCCTGTCCAACCTTTAGCCCGCCTGCCCACTCATCCGCACCCGCGGGGGGCCTCTCCTGGAGGAAACCCACGAGGAGGGGTGTGAGGGAGCTCGGGGCCACTGCCCAGTCATCACAGGAACGGACTTCCTCTTATGCATTCAAACACCCAGCTGTGTGAGTCACTCAGTCGTATCCGACTCTTTGCAATCCCACGGACTGTAGCCCGCCAGGCTCCTCCATCCATGGGGATTCTCCAGCCCAGAATACTGGAGTGGGTTGCCATGCCCTTCTCCAGGGTTCTTCCCAGCCCCGGGATCGAACCCAGCTCTCCTGCATTGCAGGCAGATTCTTTACCATTTGAGCCACCGGGGAAGCCTAGTACTTCTGAAATTGACATCAGGCAATCTGCAAGATCCTGAACACTCTGCAAAGCCAGCTAGGGTATTAAGACTTTCTGAGGACTGTAGACGTTGCTTACAGGTATAAGGTGCTCTGCGGGGTGGACACACCTCCGTAGTACCCCACACCCACCCCTCCACCACACCTCCCCTGAAGACGAGCAGCTGGCTAAGACCACCCAGAGGAGCATCACATCATCACTCCAGTGCCCGGCAGAGATGAGTCATTCCGTCATCAGGAAGGCCAGGGATGCAGGGCTGGGTCCCCAGCACCCCAGGTCCTGCCATCTCTTTTCTAGTGCACACACTTAATTCTTTCCCAGATAAAAATAGCCCAGAACCTTGCACTGGTGTAACACACCATCTCCTCCCACAGTGAAAGGACTCTTGGGCTAGTGGAATATGGATGACTTCACATACATTTTTCCCACATATTCGGACATGAGACAGCACTCCAAAGTTTCCAGGGGTATAGATTGGAGGGTGGGCTGTAGGCTTGTCAATTTTGACTCAATTCATACTTGGGGGCATCACCCTGATGCTGGGAAGGATTGAGGGCAGGAGGAGAAGGGGACGGCAGAGGATGAGATGGCTGGATCGCATCACCGACTCGATGGAGATGAGTCTGAGTAAACTCTGGGAGTTGGTGATGGACAGGGAGGCCTGGCGTGCTGCGGTCCGTGGGGTCGCAAGGAGTCGGACACGACTGAGCGACTGAACAACAGCAACAACACTTGAGATACCAGGGCAGCGTTTCTCTCGGTCTACACAGGCTGGGAAGACACATTTCTATACCATCTGGGGCCCTCATTCCTCACAGTCTGTCTTGCACAGCACGTTTACCATGAGTAGATGGCTCCCCAAGTTAGATGACTCTCCATATCAGAAACACCTGCATTTGGGGTTGGGGGAGGGTCCCCCACCTCCCCAACAGGGGAGTCTCTCTGGGAGAATGCAAGGTGATCTCGTGACTGTTCGGGGGCTTTCCCCTGGAACTGCTCTATAGACAGACTCCCCGGTTGCCCCCTGCCCCCCGGGGTAGAGATGTGGAGGTGCCGGCTGTGGCCCACGGGGAAATCCTCCTCTCCAGGAAGCTGCCACACCCTACTTCCCCAGCCTGGGCTTCAGGCAAAGCAGACCACCCCCTCTGTAAGATGTGCCAGTGAGGCAGGGTTTCGCCCCATTCAGAACAAACCCACCCGCAGGGCCTGGTTCACACCTGCACCCTTGGGCCCCCACTGCAGGCTCGTCCAGCAAAGCCCCGTACAGACGCTCCCGGAGTGTTCTGGGAACGACTGTCCTGGGAGCCTCCAGGGCTGCGTTTGTGAGCCAGGCCTGCTGCAGTCATGCTGAGCTTATACACACCCGCTCACTCACGCTCACACACACTCGCACACGCACATTCACCCAAACTCAGGTCCACGCCCTCAGACAAGTGCCCGGATGCCCGTGCAGCCTCACAGGTGCCCACCCCATCTTTGCCAGCGGCACTTCAACTTCTCCCTGATTCCTTTTAGCCTTGAACATCTCTACGGGAGAAGAGGGCCCTGCCCGGGGGGCTGGGGAGGATGAGGGGAGGGCGCTGGGGCCCAGCCATCAGGAGACAGGCGGGCCTCTGGGAGCAGCTGGGGGCAGGTGATCTGGGCAGCGTCGTGCTGACGTTACCCCACCACATGGAAGGACCAGCTGTGTCACCTCGAGGCTTCCCCTCTGGCTCAGCGGTGAAGAATCTGCCTGCAATGCAGGAGACACAGAATACGCGGGTTTGATCCCTGGGTCAGAAGATCCCCTGGAGGAGGAAATGGCAACCCTTTCCAGCGTTCTTGCCTGAAGAATTCCATGGACAGAGGAGCCTGGTGGGCTACAGTCCATGGGGTCACACAGAGTCGCCTGAACACAGCTCCTCTGTTACCTGCCCCGGCCCTGCCTACAGACACGGGAATCCAATCCAACCCTCTGCTCCAGCCTTGCCCCCCGAGACACACAGCAGGCAGATCAGGGAATAAGAAAGGGCATTTGTGCCACAAGTTGCTGAAAAAATCATGATTTCATTCATTTCGGGGCTTCCCTGTGATGGGGAGGAAAAAAATGTGTGTTCCTCATTCCTGGGAGTGTGTTAAAACTCAGAGAAGTTGGCAATTTTAAATGAAAATAGTCATCATGCTAGAGGGGTGGATCTGGAGTTTCTCCATTTATGTCTTTAATGTGGCCATCATTTCACAATTTTAAAACACTTTTGATAAAAGGGGAAATATCAGTCCATTTTCATTTCTCTGACCTTTCAAGTGGGCCTTGGGATTCCTTTCTTCATCCGCTGACACATGGTCACCAAGCAACACAGCTTCAGGGGCAGGGATGTCTGGCCCTCACGTCATTCCTTTAGGTCACCACGCCATGCTCTCCATGAAAAGAAAACTTCCAACATGATTAGTAACATCCAGAGATTCGCATTTCCTGGCTGGCCCTGGAGAGGCACCCCCAGCCTCCGCAGAAACCTCGTGAGCCGTCACCAACGTGCACGCAAAGGAGAAGTGGGCAGTCTGCCCACTGGGATGGTTTCTGCTTTCTTGGAAAGTTTGCTCCATAATCCTTATGCTTAAGTCATCCCGTGATATTAGTAAGCAGAGTTTACTCAGAGCAGCGTAGGATTCCTGAGCTGCTGGAATCCCGTGAATGTCACGGAGCACATGTTCTTCCTGGAAGGAGACTGTGCATCTTCCCTGAGTTAGGTCTGCCCTATCAGAACTATTTCTTTCTCATTCATCACTGAGAGGTTTTCCACTCACTGTCCAACTGGACTGTCTATCACTGCGTGACACAGACTCAGAATCTAGTCTTTCGTTTCCTTCCAACCTTTGGAGTGGTGCTGGAGAAGACTCTTGAGAGCCCCTGGACGGCAAGGAGATCCAACCAGTCAATCCTGAAGGAAATCAACCCTGAATACTCATTGGAAGGACTGATGCTGAAGCTGAAGCTCCAATACTTTGGCCACCTGATGCGAAGACCTGACTCATTAGAAAAGACCCTGATGCTGGGAAAGATTGAAGGTGGGAGGAGAAGGGGACGACAGAGGATGAGATGGCTGGATGGCATCACTGACTCAATAGACATGAACTTGGGCAAACTCCTGGAGATAGTGAAGGACAGGGATGCCTGGTGTGCTGCAGTCCATGGGGTCACAGAGTTGGAGACAGTTGAGTGACTGAATGGGAACAACAAACCTCTGGAATCAGCCGCCTCCTTCTGCAGGGCCTCTGGTCCCTCTAGGGTGGACTGGACCCCTTTCTGGAGAATAACTAGCTATCTAAACCCACAAGTTCTCTCCCACCTGGGTTTTTCAGAGCTGTTTTTTTTGGACATCCATCGGAAAAAAAAAATCCTGCTAAGATGAACTTTTTACCCCATGGCAGGAGCCTGTAGTGCTTCAGTGAAACTTGAGGTATCCAGGGTGCTTTTCCCTTCATCTTCCTACACTTGGTAGCAGATGGGTGATCAAATGGGAGTCAGACAGGCAAGGCTTCATTTCGGATCCACTGAGACGTGGCTGCTGGACCTGAGTATTCGCCTCCATTCTTAGTTTAAAGAACACATGATAAAAGATACCTGTGATCGACCACTTGCAGTTTGCACACTGCAGTGTCACATGAAACACGCACTGCGAATTACTTTAAGAAGTTATGCTTATCCAGCTTAAAAATACTCTTTCCAGATGTGGTGTGTGTGTGTGTGTGTGTGTGTGTGTGTGTGTGTGTGTGTGTATAGTTCAAGAATAACAAAAATATACAGTGGGATAGTACTCAGCCATAAAAAAGAAATCCAGGTCCTCCCCTGTTGATGAGGGTTTGACTGTTTTTCTTTCATGTGCCCAAAGGGAAGCGATCACGAGGGAGCTTATCCAATGGAAACACCACTCCCAGGGATGTTGTGGGGCTAAATAAACACACACACAAAGGGCTCCCGCTGCGAGGGGACGGGAGCTGGGTAAGTATAGTGCAGGCAGCATGATGGCTAGCACGACAGCAAGATGCCTCTCTAACTATAGGGTGACTCTGCGCCAACATCCAAACAAAGATAATAACAGGCTGAAAGGACAGGGATCGCTTGTCCTGGGCGTGCTCCTATCGCATCGCAACGCTCTGTGCAGCTTCTTGATTTCTTCAGGTCTCACTTCCAGACTTTCTTGGAAATGCTTCTCAACTTCTCCCTGCCCTTCCTCCTCCACTAACTCCCACCTAGCCAGCAAAATGCTCTGAAGAGGTCCTCCAAGACACACACTGCAAATTGCTTTAGGAAATTATGCTTATCCAGCTTAAAAATACTTTTTCCAGATTGGTGTGTCTCTGTGTGTGTGTGTAGTATAAGAACAACAAAATATACATGGTGGGACAGTACTCAGCCTTAAAAGAGAATGAGATAATGCTGTTTGCAGCAACATGGAGGGACCTAGAGATCATCATACTAAGTGAAGTCAGACAAAGACAAATATCATATGATATCCCTTACATGTGGAATCTAAAAAATAATACAAATGGACTTATTTACAAGACAGAAATAAACTTACAGACAGAGAAAACCAACTTATGGTCACCAAACAAGGATTGTATATAACACAAGGAACTCTGTTCAATATCTTGTAATAACCTATAGTGAGAAAAAAACTGAAAAAGAATATATATGCATATATATGTGTGTGTGTGTGTATAACTGAATCACTTTCCTGCACACATAAAATTAACACAACCCTGTAAATCAACTATATGCATTGTGCATGCTCAGTCATGTCCAACTCTTTGTGATCCCACGATCTGCAGCCCGGCCGGCTCCTCTGTCCGTGGAATTCTCCAGTTAAGAATACTGGAGTGGGTTACCATTTCCTACTCCAAGGGATCTTCCTGATCCAGAGATCGAACCCAAGTCTCTTGCATCTCCTGCATTGGCAGGTGGCTTCTTTACCTACTACACCTTTTTTTTTTTTTTAAATACTCTTTCCACAAGGATGAGTAGGTACCAAAATACTGAAGCAGGAAGCTTTGGGTTCCTCTCAAGTTGAGACGTGGACATCAGGGAACTTCTCAAATGGCCTCAGGGAAGTCAGGTCTCCTTTCAACTTGCAAGGGGCACCTCGGGATTCCACTAGAGTCGCTGCAGGGGACCAGGGCCTCATCTCAAGCTGAGGAGGGAAACTCAGGGTTCCTCTCCACTTCAGGACCTGAAGCTGATGGCCCAAGGGCAGGGTTGGCAGACTTTCTTTAAGGATCATCTAGTAAATATTTTCGGCTTTTTGGACCTTTTGGTCTTTGTGCATCCGCTGACCTCTGCCACTGGAGTATGCAAAGGCAGCACTGACCATAGACGTGATCAGGCATGAATATGTTCCAATAAAACCTCATTTATGGATGATGCTAATGTTTAAGTTTTATGTAATTTCCATGTGTCACAAAACATTGTTCTTCTTTTGATTTTTTCCCCTTTAAAAAATGTAAAAACTATTATATTTACCTTTAAACCATTTAAAAATGTCAAAGCAATTGTTAGCGCATGGGCCATACCCACAGAGGGAAGGCTGATTTTGGGCTGTGGACCAAAGATGGCTGATCCCTGGTCTAAGACGCTTCAATCAGTAACAAAACTGTTACGTTCACCTCTGCTGGTACTCATGCACACTACATTGTCTATGTTATAAAACACACTCAAAAAATCAACAAGGTGAAATGGAAGAACACATCAATCGACATTCTGGAAATTTTCTCTCTGAACTCCTCCAGCGGATTGTCTGACAGAGTCTTAGAAGTGCATGCACCCATTTTGGAGATATCTGATCTAGCAAATGAGACTATTTTCATGAGACCTACGTTTTCTATTAGTCCACTGTTTCAAGAGATTAAAGATTGATGGTGCGTTCAACATCACATTCTGAGACAGTTTGGTAAATGAAGACGTGCTAGATTATAATCACCAGTCTTGAAGAAAGAAATGAAAAGGAACTCAGTATTTCACGATCCAAGTAGGGCCGTGCTAGAATCACTGGCTTCAAATCGGCAGGAGGACTTTGGTTTGCTCAAAACCAGTTAATCTTGAGCTACAGGGACAATAGGTCTATTATTTTGTCTCAACTGGAGAAGAAGGACATAGCTGCCCTCCTTCCTCCTTCTGCTTTGCTTTCTGAAGGACTTGAAAGCACCCCAACGTCTTTTTCAAAGTCTGACCGCGATTCCAGCCTAGCCTTGGAATGAGCCATTATTGGATGCCCATAGGCTTCCGTGGTGGCTCAGACGGTAAAGCTTCTGCCTGCAATGCGGGAGACCCGGGTTCAATCCCTGGGTTGGAAAGATACCCTGGAGAAGGAAATGGCACCCCACTCCAGTACTCTTGCCTGGAAAATCCCATGGATGGAGGAGCCTGGTAGGCTACAGTCCATGTGGTCGCAAAGAGTCGGACACGGCTGAGCGACTTCACTTTCTCTTTCATAGAAACAGTATACGTGAGATGAATCCTTGTTTACCTTCTGTAGCCCATGCCCCCCAACTTAAATCTGGATCAGCCAACAATCTGAACTCCTCCATCATCTCAGGTTTAAATCTTTCCCCCAGAACTAAATGCTGACTCAAGAATGGTCTGAACAGCCCTTCCTCAATGCCCCACACCCAAGGGGAAACAACGTCAGGAATGATGTTAGCAATAAAACAGGTCCAATTGTCATCACTGTTCTTAAGAGTGTCTGTTGAAAGTGTTAGTCACTCAGTCATGTCTGACTCTTTGTGACTCCATGGACTGTAGCCCACCAGGCTCCTGTGTCCATTCTCTAGGCAAGAATACTGGAGAGGGTAGCCATTCCCTTCTTCGGGAAATCTTTCCAACCCAGGGATCAAACCCAGGTCTCCTGCATTGCAGGCAGATTCTTTACCAATTGAGCCACCAGGGAAGCCTGGTATTTCTGAAATTGACATCAGGCAATCTACAAGATCCTGAACACTCCGAAAATCCAGCTAGGGTATTAAGACATTCCGAGGACTGTAGACATTGCTTACAAGTGTGAGGTGACCATGTGGCCTGGACTTTCCAGGTTAGTGTCCTCTGTAAGTGTTCCAACCCCTTGGCTTGTATATAATTGTCCTCCCAGACCAGGAAAACGGGCCCTGGTCAGATCCTGTGTCCGGATTTGAGGCTGAGAAAATACAGTCATAATCTCTTAGGAGATGAACTTTAAACATTTCTACAAACTTTGGCAAATATACTGGTCACCAAATGCTGTCTTCTACCTCTTTTTTTCTTCATTCCATGGGGATGGTAAGAGGCCTCACTTGTCATGTCAGAGAAATTTTGAAGCACTCGAAGTCACCGCCATATAGCTCATGGGTCATTAGGAAAGTTTGCGCAAAGTCTAAGTGAGCCAATGTACCTTTGGCCTCCAAAGGCTTAGGATGAAAATCCTGGTGAATTATCTATGTCTTCCAAGAGATAAAAATCAGAACAGCAAAGTGGAATGGTGAGGGGGCATTCTGCACCCACCCCCCATGTTGTGCGTGTGTGCATGCGTGTGTGTGTACGTGCGTGTGTGTCCGTGCGTGCGTTTGTGTGTACACAAGCAGAAGGGGAGCAGGGGAGCGCTTTCCTCCCTTGCTCTCTGTCAGCAGTTACCTCCACCCATTTAGGGCTGATGCCTCCTGGCCGATCCTTGTCTCTCCAGCCTGGAAGAAAATCACGAGCCTTCTGAACCTCCATCACCAGCTCCAGTGAGACCAAGATGCAGATCAGCTCCCAAATAAATTCCTCTCTGTTGTCCTGAGATATGCTAAGTGCCCGTAATGAGAAAATTATAATGATTATGGACAGTGACACAAAATCTTAAGTAGCAATCCTTTACCCATGAATTGCCAGGCCCTTCCTAAACGTTAATTAAACGCCACACCAGCCGCCTGAACTAAGACCATGTTGTCCCACTTTAGAGGCGGGGAAAACTGAGGTGCTGAGCAGCACGTTTCTCATTCTGTCTCGTAAGACATACTTGTACGTTTCAATTCATTTAAATTAAAACCTCCAAATAAACGCCTTAGGCTTTTGGTGGAGCAGCAGGTAGCTGTCAAAAATTCACATTTTTCAAAGATACCTGGGGGGACTTCCCTAGTAGCTCAGGGGTCAAGAATCTGCCTGCCAATGCAGGAGACATGGGTTCAATCCTTGGTCTGGGAAGATCCCACAGGCCACAGAGCAGCTAAGCCCATACACCCCAACCACTAAGCCTGAGCTCTAGAGCATGGGAACTGCATCGATCGAGCCCAGGCAGCCCAGCATTTAGGGAAACCTGTGTGCCCTAGAGCCTGTGCTCCAGGACGAGGAGAAGTCGCTACAACTAGAAACACACGCCCCACAACAAAGAGGAGCTACCGCTCGCCACCGCTAGAGAAAGCCCGTGCAGAGCAACCAGGACCCAGCTCAGCCAGAGATAAATAAAACATAAAATTATGCATAAAAAAAGAATTGTGCTTCCAGAGCAGGGGACACAGGTTCAACCCCTGATCCGGGAACTAAGATTCCACATGCCGTGGGGCAACTACACTTGCACGCCGCCACTACCGAGCCAGCGTGACCGGAGCCCGCGCACCGCAAGAAGAGAAGGCCACACACTCCAACAAAGACCGCCCAGGGCAGCCTGTATGTTTCAAAAGACACTGGCAAAAACGCAGGTGGTGGAATTTTACAGGAAAAGAAGAGGCTGCATCCTGTGTTTGCAGGATGGTCTCATTTGTGTGCGAAGGGGTGTCTGTTTACGTGTCTGCACGTTTGTCTGTTGGTCAAAACTAGACCATAAGTTTACTAAAGGTTGGTTATCAGTTTCTGGTAGAATTCAAAATGAGTTTTTTGGCTTTATCTCAAAACTCCACTGTCACTTCTAGATTTTTTGTAATAATCTTCCAAAATAAGAGAGAAAAAAAAAAGCAATGTTATTTTTAAGATCCTTTCATCTTTGGAAGAATTACATTTCTTAAAGATGTTCTTCTCTGTTTTAAATCAGGCTCCCGAACTCTGTACATGCATCTCAGGCTCTTCTTTTTCAACCCTCTCTGTGCAGTAATGTAGCCACCCTGTTCCTTCCCTCTGCTGTGGATTTGTAAGCATGACCCCAGGGTGGGCCTCTTGCTGAAGCTGCCACGTGGCTGGAATTCACCTGGAGAGGCTGGAGATGAGGCTTGGAGCCACATCTTGGGGCTGGGAGCAGGGCCCCGCGGGAGGAGCTGAGGAGCCCCGCGTCCCTGTTCAGGCTGCCTGGGGTGACCTTCGCTGAGGCTGCCTTCCTGGAAACGGATGCTCGCCTCTGCCTTCCCTAAGCCCCCACCCCCACCGCCCAGCTGTCCAGCGGCTGGGGAGAGAGGAAGGGACAGCTGACATCAAAGACATAGCAAGTGCTTGGCGAAACCCTCCCCTGCCCACCCGGAGGTGTCGCTTCCTGCTGTCAGCAGCGGCTGCCCTCGCCTGCCCTTCAGCTACAGGGCGAAAGGTTCACAGCATCTTGTAAATGTCACCCCTGGGACTTTAACATCCTCGCCCTAAGCCACACTGGAGCAGGGCAGGTGTCCTGGGTAAGGCTGACACAGCCCGGGGGGGGCGGGGTGGGAGGGCTCACGCCTGCCAACAAATCCACCTCCCGCACCCCGGAAGGAGAGCTGACACCCCGTGATCACCTTTGGATCTGCTCCCAGATGTTCAGGTTACCCGGTCACTGGTGATGAACTGGGCTGGCTGTCTCTGCAGCCACCGAGGAAATTCTGGCTCCAGTATTAGGGGCGCGGTGCTGCGGGGGGCCAGAGCTGCAGCTTGGCCTGTCTGCGGTTTGGGACTCTGCAGGGCAGTTTGGGACTCCACAGGGTGGTCCGGGCAAGTGGATGAGCTCTCGTAGATACGGGACGCTCCAAGCAGGGCCTCTCCTGCTTTCTGCAGCGCTGTTTTCAAGGAACAGGGACACAGAACAGGCCCTGCTCGAAAGTCCCGTCTTCATGAAGCTGGGCATTAAAGGCAGGAAGGGAAGGGACAGAGCAAGTGGGAAGACAGTCTCAGGGCCCAGCAGACTTCCGGTTCTACCTGTTGTTCAGTCGCTCAGTTGTGTCCAACTCTTTGCGACTCCATGAACCACAGCACGCCAGGCCTCCCTGTCCATCACCAACTCCCGGAGTTTGCTCAAACTCATGCCCATTGACTCGGTGATGCTATCCAACCATCTCATCCTCTGTCGTCCCCTTCTCCTCCTGCCCTCAATCTTTCCCAGCACGAAGGTCTTTCCCAAGGAGTCAGTACTTCCCATCAGGTGGCCAAAGTATTGGAGCTTCAGCTTCAGCGTCAGTCCTTCCAATGAACACTCAGGACTGATTTCCTTTAGGATGGACTGGTTGGATCTCCTTGCAGTCCAAGGGACTCTCAAGAATCTTCTCCAACACCACAATTGAAAAGCATCAATTCTTTATGGTCCAACTCAGCCAACTCTCACATCCATATTATATGACCACTGGAAAAACCATAAAGTGTCAGTCTTGTTCAATTCTTTCTGACCCCATGGACTGTAGCCCGGACAACCTGGGCAATATTTTTAGCCTAAGTGTATCCCATGCAGTATCTGAGACATGTTTATACTAAGAAAGTATTTGTTGTTGATCTGTAATTCAAGTTGACTGGGAGTCCTGTTATTTTATTTTCTAAATCTTTGACCAGCGCCAGCCAGAACTCTCGAAGGAAGGGGAGTCTGGGGAGGGCTCCGACCCCCAGGAGTTGATAACAATTGCGGCCAGGACTGAGTGTATACCCCACAGCAACCCTGCACACACAACACCTCATCCAACTCCCACAGCCAAGGAGGACAGGTTTATTACTACTGCAGATGAGAAAACAGAGGTTCAGAGAGAAGAAATTAATGTATAAAGAAAAACTTTATAAGTGGGAATCATAATAATAGCTAACACTTAAGCAGCAACAATTAGAGCCAGACATGGAACAATGGACTGGTTCCAAATAGGGAAAGGAATACGTCAAGGCTGTATATTGTCACCCTACTTATTTAACTTATGTACAGAGTACATCGTGTGAAATGCTGGGCTGGATGACTCACAAGCTGAAATCAAGATTGCCAGGAGAAATGTCAACAACTTCAGATATGTAGATGATACCACTCTAATGGTAGAAAGCAAAGAGGAACTAAAGAGCCTCTTGATGAAAGTGAAAGAGGAGAGTGAAAAAGCTGACTTAAAACTTAACATTCAAAAAACAAAGATCATGGCATCCAGTCCCATCACTTCAAGGCAAATAGATGGGAAAACAGTGGAAACAGTGACAGACTTTATTTTCTTGGCCTCCAAAATCACTGCAGATGGTGACGATAGTCATGAAATTAAAAGACGCTTACTCTTTGGAAGAAAAGCTATGACCAACCTAGACAGCATATTAAAAAGCAGAGACATTACTTTGCCAACAAAAGTTCATCCAGTCAAAGCTATAGTTTTTCCCTGAGTCATGTACAAATGTGAGAGTTGAACCATAAAGAAGGGTGAGCACTGAAGAATTGATGCTTTCAAATTGTGGTGTTGGAGAAGACTCTTGAGAGCCCCTTGGACTGCAAGGAGATGAAACCAGTCCATCCTAAAGGAAATCAGTCCTGAATATTCACTGGAAGGACTGACGCTGATGCTGAATATCCAATACTTTGGCCACCTGATGCAAAGAGCTGACTCGTTTGAAAAGACCCTGATGCTGGGAAAGATTGAGGGCAAGAGGAGAAGGGGACGACAGAGGATGAGATGGTTGGATGGCATCACTGACGCAATGGACATGGCTTTAAGCAAACTCCAGGAAACAGTAAGGACACGGAAGCCTGGTGTGTTGCAGTCCATGGAGTTGCAAACAGCTGGACATGGCTTAGCTACTGAACAACAATGTCAAACCAGCAAAGTTCCCTCATAGCTCAGTTGGTAAAGAAACTAAGACAATCTTGTAAAAACAAGCATATTCCAATAAAAATTTAAAAAAAAATAGTAAGTGGACAGTTTTTTTAGCCTAAGTGTATCTGAGACATGCTGATACTAAGAAAGTATCTGTTATTGATCTGCAGTTCAAGTTAACTGGGAGTCCTGTTATTTTATTTGCTAAATCTTTGAGCAGTGCTGGCCAGAACTCTTGAAGGACGGGGAGTTTGGGGAGGGCTCCTGCCCCCAGGAGTTACTGTCCCCAGCGACTTACTATTTGAACCCGGAAATGTGTCTCTAGTCTGCATCTGCACCATCAGCTTAAACCACCACCTCCTGCTCTTGGTCAAGCAATATTCATGGGCAGGAAACTCACAGAGTCCAAGCTTACAGGGAGCTTGTGGGGTGCAGTGAAACGGACTCACCGCAGAAGACAAGAAACCATTGTGGTCTGCTGGGGAGGAGGGCAGACAAGCGGGACCCTGAACACTGGAAGATGAGCTAAAGAGGAGGTAAACAGCCACCCACAAGAGGAAGCGTAAACACATCGCATAAGCATCACCTGTCATCGAGTGTATCAGACCCACGTGCTGTGTGTCACAGGACCCAGGCACTGCATGGAGGGGCAAAAAACAACCTTCCTCAGTCCTGACGGCCACTCCCAGAGCGTCGGCCGTGCCCTACAAACCGGAAACTGGAACTTCAGGGGGCCAAGCGGCTTAGCTGAGGTCACACTATCAGGAAGAGGGAGAGGCAGGACTGGAACTGAGGCAGTGACCCCAAAGCCAGAGCATCTCTCCTGCCCCCTTCCTTCCTGTCCTGCTGGTACGGATGGACAGACATCCTTCAATACAGAACAGACAGGCGCGTGCAGCACAGCTGGACCCAGTGGAATGAAGGTCATCTCTGCTTCTGGGAGTGTGGAGTGAGGGGGTTGCTCTGAGAAGCATGGTCTCTGTCTCAGAGCCTGGCAGACACTCCACCGGGTGACCGAGCAGACTCCTGCCGCCAGGAGACGGAGGGAAGGTGAGCCGCCCACACTGGGTCCCGGAGAGCTGCGATGCCCTTTCCCAGGCGGAGGCTTCCATCGGGGAGAACCGCACCTCCCCCAGGAGACCACCTCCAAGCGTCCCTGCCTTCCCAGCATCATTCATTCCTTTCTTTGTGAACCACGGGCTTTCCAGGAGCCCTGGTGGGGGTTTCAGGGCTCTGGCCGTAGGCGGAGAGCCTGGGGTTCAGATCCAGATTCTCCACCGGGGCAATCTGATGAATCAATCGGTTTCTGAAAAATTCCTGCGGGAGAGAAAGGCAGAAAAGATATAGCAAAGGGGGGAGACAGGGATCTGAACACTCACCAGCCTAGAGCCGAGAATGGGCGGACCTCCTCACCACACCACCCAAAGATGTGATAACCAGGGCAGCTGTGTCGCTAATTCCAGTTAGGATGAGGTGAGCACTCATTTGGGACTCAGAAGCATCCATGGGTCTTCACAAAGCTGGGTTTCTGGGGAAACATATGGATATAATTATAGATGTAAAAATAGATATAGAAATAGATGTGGATATAGAAATAGACATAGATGTCCATGTAGATATAAATATACAGATCTGAGGTCCAAGACCCAGGAGCGCCCTCCCTGTCTTGCTGTGTCCTCTGCCCCTCAGTCTCCATCAGCCCTCGGCTCAAAGCAGGTAAAGAGGACCTGGGAACGGTTTAGCCAACACCCTGCCCGTCCCCACACCAACACAAGACTGTGGCTTCTGTCGCGTTCTTCTCTGCACTCCTTCTAGACAGCAAGACATAATTAAGGCCAAGACCTGGTGGCTCTGTTGGTAAGGAATCCACCTGCAACGTGGGAGACGGCCTGCGACACGGGAGATGTGGGTTCAGTCCCTGGGTCGGGAAGATCCCCTGGAGGATCAGGCATGGCAACCTACTCTAGTACCCTTGCCTGGAGAATCCCGTGGACAGAGAAGCTGGCGGGCTGCAGTCCATGGGGTCGCAAAGAGTCCGACACGACTGAGTGACTGAGCACTCGGAGCTGAGAGTCGGGCAGACGTGCAGACGCCGTGAAGCCAGCTCGCAGTTTCCAGAGCAGCTGAGCAACGCATCAGGTACCAATGAGCGTGTGCGCGTGCGTGTCAGGACAGCTCCGTCCCTTGGTGTCAGCGCTGTGGCCGCGTCTCACCCCTGCAGCTTTCCTCCATAATTTTTGAAAATTGCATCAGTTTGTACTCCATCGGGAATATGTAAAAAGTTCTCGTAACCTAGAGCCTGTTATACAGAGTTAAGTCAGGACTGAGTGACTGAGCACTCGGAGCTGAGAGTCGGGCAGACGTGCAGACGCCGTGAAGCCAGCTCGCAGTTTCCAGAGCAGCTGAGCAACGCATCAGGTACCAATGAGCGTGTGCGCGTGCGTGTCAGGACAGCTCCGTCCCTTGGTGTCAGCGCTGTGGCCGCGTCTCACCCCTGCAGCTTTCCTCCATAATTTTTGAAAATTGCATCAGTTTGTACTCCATCGGGAATATGTAAAAAGTTCTCGTAACCTAGAGCCTGTTATACAGAGTTAAGTCAGGAAGAGAAAAACAAATACTGTATAAGAACGCATATATATGGAATCGAGAAAAATGATGCTATCAAACCTATTTGCAGGACAGGCATGGAGACACAGACGTAGTGAATGGACATGGGGACGTGGAAGGGGAGGCTGGGACAAACTGTGGGACAAATTACGCACTACCTACCCTGCGTAAGACAGACAGCTAGTGGGAAGCTGCTGAATATAGCACTTGGAGCTCAGCTCTGTACTCTGGCCTGGGCTGGAGGATGGGAAGGGGAAGGGAGGCTCTGGAGGGAGGGGGTGTATGAACACATACAGCTGATTCCTTCCTCCTACAGCAGAAAAGGACAAGATATTGTAAGACAATTATCCTCCAATTAAAAAAAAAAATTTAAGAGTTATTTTAAAATGTGAAAAAAAAGAGAACATTTTTAAAAATCAAAAAAAGACGGGGATGTTGAGAAAGGCCACTGGCAAACCTGACTCTGAACTGCAGACTGAATGCCATCGCTGTCTCTCACAGAACTCCTGATGTATCCTTTTTTACTATAAATGATGACGCCCTTGGTGATAATACACAGAGCCACACTGCAGCTGGGACATCGACCCGAAGCCCCTGCAGAGTCCTGGAAGCCCCGGATCAAGTCCAGTCCATCCTGTCTGCTGAAGGAGGCTTTTCTTGCTCTCTGGTTTAAAATAACTGGCACTTCGTTTCAGGAATGGTTCGGATCGCTCATTTTTCTCCCCACAGAGGCGGGCAGCGAGGGCTGCGGGGGCGCAGCCTGCAGCCGGCCTGCGGTGGCTTCTGAAAGGTTTCTCTGCGGGGCGTGTCGTCCTGACTTGCTAATTCTAAACACACCACCCCCACCCCCCCTACCCTCAGAGGAAAATCGCTATCAATACCCTCAATATCCGTCTCCAGGCTGGGGTAGAAGGCACTCCTCCCTCCAGATGCGGCTCACAGGCCATTGGCGCGCTAAAGAAGGAACGCAGGAGGCGGATGTGGTCCCGGTGGATGGGCGCCGGGGGCGAGGCGGTCTCCGAGCAGGTAATGGACAGAGTGTAGAGGGGTGTTTGGGGGGCTGGGGGAAGGGATGGTGGGGAGACACTGTTGATGGGTTAGGAGTTTCTTTCCCGGGTGATGAATTGTTCTGGAGGTAGACAGCAGGGAAGCTACACACCATGACTATTCTAAAAGCCCCTGGATGACTTACCTTAAATAGGACGGTGAATCTTGTTTCATGTGACTTTTATCTTGATTGGTTTTAAGAAGTCAGGCCATGACATTCCTTGGAGTCCTCAATCCAGAGGCTTCCCCTCCCCTGCTGAGTATACTGGCAAGCTTCTCGCTGACCCCTGACCCCTCCCTGGGCCTCCCGCCCTGGCCACCTGCTTGCCCACACGCCCGCCCACACCTCCCGCCACTTCCCGCTGCCCACGCTGACCTCTCTCCTAGACCTAGACCTGCCTCGGGCCCTTGGCACAGCCGCTCCCTTTGTTGGAGGAACCTCCCAGGTTCTCCCACAGCTTGCCGCCCCCTTTCAGGCAGGTCTGGTCTCTGATGCCACCTTCTCTCACACCTTGAGCTAAATGCCTCCAAGCCCCCGTTCATGGCCCATTCATCTCGAGTTTGTCTCTGTCATCTGCTGGTGTCACATGTACTGAACCACACACTTACTCTTTAAGTTATCTGGTTGTTTAGCATCCACATCCCCCCGCCTGCATCCATGGCCCCCACCAGCAGGCCATGACTTAGGGAACCAGGTCTGTCCTGCCCACTGCAGTGGCCCCAGAGCCCAAAACAGGGCCCGGGACATATCATATTCCCGAGAGGTATCCGCTGAATAGATCCAGCAACATAATGCTATTTATTTCTAAAGAAAAAAAAAAAAACAACAACATAGTTATTCTCAGCATCAATATTAGCCAGTAAAATAGCTCATATTACCTAAGAGAGTCGTAGATGCAGGTGATGGGGGTTTAAGCGAAGGAGAAATTGTTTCCACCTGGGTTTGGGGGAGAACGAGACACACACGGCAGAATAGATGCTGAGGTACACGGATTGGGCAGGGGAAAAAGATAAACTCGTTACATTCACGGCAGGAGGCAGGAGAGCGCTGGGTGGAGAATTCAGCCCTGGCCAGGCCTGCTCATGAGCATTTTTTAAAAATTGGAGTTCGATTGCTTTCCAATATTATGTTAGTTCCTGCTGTGCAATGAAGTGAATCAGCTATGCGTATATATATATATATATATATATATATATATACCCCCACTCCCTTGGGCCTCCCCGCCACCCCTCCTCCCACCCCACCCCTCTCAGTCATCACAGAGTGCTGAGCTGAGCTCCCGATTTATACGGTAGCTTCCCACTAGCTACCTGTTTTACACATGGTAGTGTAGATGCCAACCCTAAGCTCCCAGTTCGTCCCACCCACTCTTTCCCCCACTGTGTCCACTCATCTGTCTTCATCTTCATCTCTAATCCTGCCTTGCTAATAGGCGCCTCAGTACCATCTTTCTAGATTCCACATATAAGGGTCAATATGGAGATCCAACCAGTCCATCTTAAAGGAAATCAGTCCTGAATATTCATTGGAAGGACTGATGCTGAAGCTGAAACTCCAAAACTTTGGCCACCTGAGGCGAAGAAATGACTCATTTGAAAGGACCCTGATGCTGGGAAAGATTGAAGGCAGGAGAAGAAGGGGACGACAGAGGATGAGAAGGTCAGATGGCATCACTGACTTGATGGATGTGAGTTTGAGCAAGCTCTGGGAGTTGGTGATGGACAGGAAGGCCTGGCGTGCTGCAGTCCATGGGGTTGCAAAGAGTTGGACACGACTGAGCAACTGAACTGAGCTGATATTTGTTTTTCTCTTTCTCTCTTACTTCACGCTTTTTTTTTACATTAAAAAAATTATCAAAGATTATAATTGTGAAATATTGAGACATATAGAACAAAATACAATTGTTGGCGGACAATGACTGTACAGTATTGTGGTGGTCTCTGCCACGCATCATCATGAATCCGCCACAGGTATACACACGTCCCCTCCCTCCTGATCACCCCTTTCCTCTCCCTCCCCACCCCACCCCTCTAGGCTGTCTCAGAACAGGATTGAGCTCCCTGTGACTTCACCCTTTATGGCAGACTCTGGGCCCATCCACAGCTCTATAAATGACCCCATTAGCACTTTAAAAAATCTTTGCCAATACGTTGGGTGAGAGTGGCATTTTGTGTTCATAACATTTTGTTGATTGCTAGTGAGGCTGAGTGTTTTTCTTATGTGTATTCATCATTGCTATCTCTTCTTGTGGATATCTGTGTATGTTCATTTTCCCATAAGGTATTTTGGCTTCATTTCTGTTGAAAGGGCTCCTTAGTAAAGAGATGGACACTCTGTCTCACACACACATATTCTTTTATACGTCTCTGAATTTCCCATCTGCTCTCCAAAGATTTTATGACTGTCTTCTCAGAAAAATAAACTGGGGTTTGTGGTTGATGCTCCTTGGTTTGAATACTGGAGTGGGTACCCATTCCCTTCTCCAGGGGATCTTCCCGACCCTGAGACTGAACCTGCATCTCCTGCTTGGCAGGCGGATTCTTTACCGCTGAGTCACCTGAGAAGCCCAGGTTTGGAAACTGGGACGCTGCAAATGTGACTAGTTGAGAATCTCAAGGTCGAATCATCCCAGATTTGGGGCGGGTCTTAAAGTCTGTGACTGGCGTCTCTGTAAGAAGAGGAAAGAGAGACTTGGGACACAGAGAGACACACAGGGGGAGAAAGCCAAGAAGACAGAGGCAGAGGCAGGAGGGATGTGGCCACAAGCCAAGGAGTGCCTGGAGCCGGCAGGAACAGTGAGAGGCCAGGAAGGACGCCTCCTTAGAACCTTCAGAGGGAGCAACAGCCCTGCCAACACCTGGACATTGGGCTTCTTGCCTCCAGAACTGGGAGGGAGTAAACCGCTGCTGTTAGAAGCCACTCGCTTTGTTACGGCGCCCGGAGACGCTAACCCGCCACTTTGTTGGCTGCTGCAACCTGCCCATCCCTTCCCACCCCCAGAGGCCCCTCTCCCTCCCACCCACTCTGCTTTTTCTTCTTTCTAAAAAACATGTACCTCCATACATACAGGCGTACCTCAAGGATATTGCAGGTTCAGTTCCAGACCAGAAATAGGGTGACTATTGCAATAAAGCAAGCCACACAGATGTTTTGTATGTGAGCTAGTGCATATAAAAGTTACACTACGCTGTAGTCTATCAAGTGTACAATAGCATTATGTCTGTGTACTTATTGTAATTTAAAAGTCATTATTACTGAAAAATACTTTATTGCTAAAAAACGCTCACCATCATCTGAGCCTTCAGCACATCATACATAGCAGTAACATCCAAGATTATTGGTCACAGATCATCATAGCAAATAAAATAATAATGAAATACTTTAAATATGGTGAGAGTTACCAAAACGTGACCTGGAATCCCAAAGTGGGCAAACGCTGTTAGGAAAAATGGCACTGATAAGATGATCTTATTTGCAAAACAGAAATAGAGACACAGAGGTAGAGAAGAAATGTAAGGATACCAAAGGGTGTGGGGGGGTGGGATGAGCGGGGAGACTGGGGCAGACAGCATAGACGATTGATACCAGATATACAATAGATAACAAATGAGAACCTGCCGTGTAGCTCGGGTAACTCTACACAGTTCTCTCTGGTGACGTAAATGGGAAGGAAGTTCAAAACAGCGGGGATACATGGATAGTGGATTCACCCTTTGGTACAGCAGAAACTAACCCAGCATTGTAAAGCGACTATAGTCCAATGAAAATTAATTTAAAAAGTAAAAGAATGGAACCCAAATGCTAAAAAACAAAAAGAAAAATGGCACCGATAGACTTGCAGTGTTGCCACAAACCTTCAATTTGTAAAAACTACAGTACGTTTGAAGCACAATAAAACAAGTGCCTACATAGGTCCACGCACACTAAAACCTATTATACACATGCTGTCATTTATACATGTTGTACGCATATTATTTATTTTGTCTGACCCCCTGGAAAGGAGATTATAGAGATCGTGGTCCTTTACACCCTAATGTTAGAGTAGTAATTTCCTACAATATTCCCTTACAGAGCCACAGAAAAGCTACTGAATTCAGAAAGCTTTGCTTCGACACAGTGCTTTTATCCAATCTATATTCCATATCCCATCCCATCAACTATTCCAATAGTGTACTTTGCAGCATTTAATGCCCTTTAATGAACAATCTGGTCCAGAATTCAGTTGTCATGTCTCTTTAATCTTCTTTAATCTCCTTGAGCGGCTCAACTTTTCTTGTTTTTCATGACATTTGTAGAACACAGGCCAGTGATTGTACGGAATGTGTCTCTGCTCGGGTTAGCTGGGTGTGTCCTGTTCATCTTCAGCTGCTCTGGGTCTGTGTGTCCTGTTCATCTTCAGCTGCTCTGGGTCTTCGCCGCAGCATGCGGGTTTTCTCTGCCTGCAGGCAGTGGGGGCTGCTCTGTAGTTGTGGCCGACGGGTTGCTCACTGCAGTGGCTCCTCTTGTTGCAGACCACGGGCTCCAGATACATGGGCGTGGGTGCCCTGCAGGATGTAGAATCTGCCCGGGCCAGGGATTGAACCCACATCTCCTGCATTGTCAGGTGTGTTCTTAACCACTGGACCAGGGAAGTCCTGATGTTTCCTCTTGGTTAGATTCAGGCCCTGCTTCCCAGCTGGATATGTCCTGGGGAATGCTGTATCCTCCTTGGGATGTCCCATCTGGAAGCAGCCAGTGTCATCTGCCCTCATCTGGGATGTTAATCTCCAGTTAAAGGTGCTGTCTGGCATGTGTGCCATATCGTTTCTATTTCCCCTTGGAAAATAATGTCATCTACACAATCCATGTGGAGACCATGTAAACTTCTTGCTTCTCAGCAGATTCACACATGCACGCACACACACATGTGATTCAGGATCGATGTATCTGCTTCAGCCAATGTTTACCACAATGCATGCAACATGATGAGTTTTACAAAGGCAATACTTCCATTTCATTTATCTACTCAGGATCCTCCTGCAAGAAACCCTTCCTTTCCCCTCATTTATTTATCACTTTATTGTCAGCTTGCAGAAAGCCTAGCCTCTGAGATCATCATATCCACTATGGACTTCAAAATCTTTCAACATTTCCAGTGGAAGCTGAGCAGTGACTTTGGTTCTCAGTTCCATTTGCACTTTGATGGAAGAAATTGATGCCTTTGCATCCACAAAAATTACTGAGACCAAAAAATAAGCCAGGTAACCTTATTTTATTTTTTTACTTCTTTTGGCTGCACTGGGTCTTTGTTGCAGGATACAGACTCTCTTTAGTTGCCCCTCAGCATATGGGATCTTAGTTCCCCAACCTGGGATCAAACCAGCATTCCTTGTACTAGAAGGCACATTCTTAACCACTGGACCACAGGGGAAGTCCCCAAGCAACCTTTTAAAATATTAGTCCATGATGGCTATAGTCCAACTCAGAGGACATACATTTGTATGCAAGGTAATGTTAAAGTTTTAAGAGAAAGAGGGATAAATGTTGCATGCATGCTAAGTCACTTGAATTGTGTCCAACTCTTTGTATCCCACGGACTGTATCCCACCAGTCTCCTCTGTCCATGGAATTTTCCAGGTAAGGATACTGGAGTGGGTTGCCATGCCCTCCTCCAGGGGATCTTCCCAACACATGGATCGAACCTGGGTCTCCTGCATTGTGGGCAGATTCTTTACCACCTGAGCTACCAGAAAAGCCATGGCAAATATTACTCATTTCTAAAACTAGATGGAAATGATTGATGATCAGAGTAGCAAAGAAATAGTATGTACTGTATTCCAAGAAATCAAGAGAGGAGAAGAAAGCATGAACACAGTAGTTGGGGGTCATGGACAGAAATGTATGGGGTCTTCAGAATATTCAGCCAAGGACAACATCAAAGATGACAGAAGTGAGGTTGTTTTTGGAGTATATGACAGGCCACCCAGCCGGGGAGAAGATGGGCAATGCTTGCAAATGCAGATGGAAAACCTGGCTCGAAGGCCAGATCCTGTGGTGATGGGGGCTGTCAACAGACCAGACGTTGGCAGGAAGCCTGATCCTAATTGAAGCAAAGCATCTGATTAATTCTTGGCTTGCCTCCTTGGAAATTCCATCTCTTACAAGTTTGAAGAAACCCTGGAACAAGGGGCTGGTGGGTATCCCTAGTCCTTTTCAGCAGGCAACCATAAAAGCCAAGAATGCATCGAGTCCCTTGCGAATGGAATACAGAGGTCAATACGGAGGCCTAGTTTGTGATCCAGGCCATGGCCCTGGTGACTAGCAGGACAGGGCGACATCCAAGCAAAGCCTCTACTTGGGTCTATGGAATCATCTCTGCCTCTTGCAGATGCCTGGAGCAGGGTATTCTACAGGCACTAAGGTCACTTTCAACTTACATTCCTAACACACAGCATAGTTCACATGCAACCAGGAACTGTATTCTAAAACAACGCATGCTATTTTTCGTAAACCACAAGTTTATTTACATATATAAATATGGACTCCCCTGGCGGCTTAGATGGTAAAGCGTCTGCCTGCAATGCAGGAGACCTGGGTTCGATCCCTGGGTTGGGAAGATCCCCTGGAGAAGGGAATAGCTGCCCACTCCAGTATTCTTGCCTGGAGAATCCCATGGACAGGGAAGTCTGGTGGATTACAGTCCATGGGGTCCCAAAGAGTTGGGCACAACTGATATCTACACACACATACATATTCAAATGAGTTGAAAACTTATGTCCACACAAAGGCAGATGTTTACAGTTGCTTTGTTCACAGTTACCAAACCTTGGAGACAACCAGGATGTCTTTCAGTAGGTGAATGGATAAACAAACTATGGTAATACATGCAAAGGAATATTATTTAGCCATATCTAAAAAGAGTTATCAAGCCACAAAAAGGCACACAAGAACCTTAAGTGCATTATAGTAAATGAAAGAAGCCAATCTGAAAAGGCTACATGTTATATTACTCCAATGGCAGGACATTCTGGAGAAGGCAAAACAGTAGAGACAGTATCATGATCAGCTGTTGTTAAGGATTCAGGGTGGGTAGGAGGGGGGATGAATAGGTGGAGCACAGATGAATTTAGGGCAGTGAAATTACCCTGTATGACACCATCATGATGTCACAGGTCAAACTACATACATCAAAACTCAAGGAATGTACGACACAAAGGGTGAACCCCAATGTAAACCAGGGACTTGAGCTAATAATAATATCAATACTGTGGCTGCTAGCGGGGAGGGGGATGGCGGAGGGATGGGTTGGAAGCCTTGGATTAACACGCAAACTTTTACACATGGGATGGATAAACAACCAGGTCCTATTGTGTGGCACAGGGAACTATATTCAATATGCTGTGAGAAATCATAATGGAAAAGAATATGTATCATACATGTATTATATAACTGAATCATAGCAGAAGCTAACATGGCATTGTAAATCAGCTATACTTCTATAGGGCTTCCCAGGTGGGGCTAGTGGTAAAGAACCTGCCTGCCAATGCAGAAGACGCAAGAGATGCGGGTTCGATCCCTAGGTTAGGAAGATTCCCTGTAGGAGGAAATGGCAATCCACTCCAGTATTTGCCTGGGAAATTCCACGGATAGAGGAGCCCAGAGGCCTACAGGACATGGGGTCACAGAGAGTTGAACCCGACTGAGTGAGCACACACAGACATACGTCAATAGAAAATGCATTAAAAAATAATGATCAATATTGGCTCAACATTTGAAGCAGATGTCCCACTCTTAATGTAAGATGTTCAGAACAGGGAAATGGGGCATTAGGAAGAGTGAGACGGTGCATAGGAATTCTCTGTACTTTCCGCTCAGTTTTTCTGTAAACATAAAACTGCTAAACGAAGAAGGGAAACCATCTAATATATGCTGTATATATAAATATAAAGAATAGATGGAGCACAGAGGACCTACACAGCAGTGGAACGATTTTATAATGTTTATAATTTGACAATATAATATAAAAGCCACCCTTAAAATTATATAGGACTCATATGATACTGTTATATATGTTATAATTCATAGGCTAACAATGTCAACATCATCCTCCAAATTGGGACCCCACCATTGTAAGGCTGTACATTGAGCAGGAACACTTGGAACGTTTGGACTGAAGTCGGAGGTTATTCATCTTCCAACACGCAGAGGGAGGCTAAGGGAAGGTGATAGAATAAAACAAAATCACATCAATTTTAATTTTTGGGGGGAAAATTCATTTGACTATTTAATGAATATTTAAGCCTTTCTTAAACGATTGCGTACAACTGTAACTGTCTGCACTGTTATTCCCGACACATCCTGATAAAGTAGGAAGTCTAAAACACAGAACTGCTCCCTTGTCAGGGTCCTGCTGCTCCTTTAGAACAGGGAAAGTGAAGTCGTTCAGTCGTGTCCGACTCTTTGTGACCCCATGAACTGTAGCCCGCCAGGCTCCTCTGTCCATGGGATTCTCCAGGCCAGAATACTGGAGAGGGTTGCCATTTCCTTCTCCAGGGGATCTTCCCAACCCAGGGATTGAACCCAAGTCTCCCGTATTGCAGACTGATTCTTTACCGTCTGAGTCATCAGGGAAGCCTGCTTAAATAGAAACCCTCTGCTTTTAACATATCCTTGGTTAAGCGGATGATTAATCCTGCAGCTGCAGTAGGACATGGCATGGCGTTTTAAGCACCACATACAAACCTTTCTCAGCTGAAAGAGCGAGTGAATGGTTGCCCAATATGCTCTTTGAAATGGAAACTTCATGCATTCCAAGAAAAAAGTAGGAGGGTTTTTCCCTGGTATCTCGACTGATCACACTTCAGATCAAACCTAAACACACACCCAGTGATGATGTCAAAGCTGTTTAAACACTCAGTGCGTATAACAGGCTAACTCGATGGTGCCAAGTTTCTTTTACCTCAGATGGGGCTCTGTTTCTCTGGCTCCCGGGCCCCTCCTATCCTAAGAACAAACAACTCATTCCGGGAAAGATGATGAGCTAATTATCAGGGATCATTGCACAAACGACTCCTGAGCAGACAGATGGCCCTTTACAGAAAACCAATCTATAGAGTGCATTTAAAATGAAATACAGTTCAAGAAGAGCAGACCTCTGTTTTAAAGCTTGTTCAACCCAATACATTTATTTTTAAAGTGATAGTGGAATTCTGGTTCCAGGTACAATGAGTTAAGTGCATGATGGCTGTGTAATTTGGGGGCCCCGCCACAAGATGAAAATATGAGGACCTCCATTTTAAAAAGTTGAGATTACAAAAAATAAAAATAAAAATAAAAAGTTAAGAGATTACAACAGAGAGTAAACCAAGAACAGGGCCAGTCTGAGCGCATGGATACGGTGGGACACAAGTGTGACATCCAGGAAGCTGGGACAGGTCGATGTGGCTTGGATTTATCCTAATAGTTGACTTTGTCATTTGTGATCACTGAAAGAATGTGTGAGAAAAGGGATGTACATGGGTAAATGTTTAAAGCCTCTGTCTCATTAACTAAACAGAAACTCTGATATATGCTCACTATGTAACAGGATGAGAATCATGGGGCTTTTGAAACATTTTGAAAATGATCATTTGAAAAAAATTTTGTTCTGTATGGCAGTTTAATTGATTTACACTGTTGTGTTAGTCTCAGGGGCTACAGCAAAATGATTCAGTTACATGTGTACATATACCCATTCTTTTTCAGATTCAGTCCCCATATCAGTTATCACAGAATACTGAGTAGAATTGCCTGTACTATCCAGTAGCCCCTTATTACCTATTGTACATAGAGTAGTGTGTGTGTTAAACCCAGCCTCCTAATTTATCCCTACCTGCACTTTCCCCGTTCGGTAACCGTTAGTTTTTTTCCTAAGTCTGTGAGACTGTTTCTGTTTGGTGGGTAAGTTCCCTTGTGACACTGATCATTTTTGTCAGGACCCAATCCTTTTCTTTCTTGCAAAGATCTGAGATGCCCCCAGAACCCCACTATCCCCACCCCATCGGCACTGGAAATGCCTCTGACCGTCTTCAGCTTCTGATCGTAGAGAGCCTCCCCAGAGATGCAGCAACCCTGTCTGCAGTCAGCTCGCTACCCGCCCCCCTTCACACCACCTCTTTCCTGTGGAGGGCCTAAATGACGGGGTGCTTGGGGGCCAATCTAACGGCTTTGCACACTCAGGCTTTCTCTCCAAGAATACTCAAGCCCCTGAAACCCGTCCAAAGAAAACGGTAAAAATTCCACCCTCCATCCTGCATTTCTGCACACTGGGTTTGTGTGTTCCCTTCCTAAAACCCAAGCCAGTAAGACGCCTCGCAGATCCATAAAGCTTGGCTTTGCAGAGCCAATTGCTAGGTCAATCTTAGCACATGCCTTTTTGTGTTTATCACAGTGGTACAGTCAGAAAGCCTGGCATCCATTGAAACTAAAAGGTCATTCATGTCAGCTGCGGGACAGCCTTGGTTTACACAGGGACTCCTCCTTGTCCAGAAAAACCAAGGGGCTTTAGTGAAAAGCATTTGGGTTCCTTTCTATCTGCATTTTATTTTGGGTTTTTAATTTATTTTTAAACATAGTTAATGTTTGACTTAACATGCTGTCTAGGTTGGTCAGGTTGATGACCTTATTTGCCAACAAAGGTCCATCTAGTCAAGGCTATGGTTTTTGCAGTAGTCAGGTATGGATGTGAGAGTTGGACTCTAAAGAAAGCTGAGCAACAAAGAATTGATGCTTTTGAACTGTGGTGTTGGAGAAGACTCTTGAGAGGTCTTGGACTGCAAGGCAATCCAATGAGTCCATCCCAAAGGAAATCAGTCCTGACTATTCATTGGAAGGATTGATATTGAAGCTGAAACTCCAATACTTTGGCCACCTGATGCGAAGAACTGATTCATTTGAAAAGATCCTGATGCAGGGAAAGATTGAAGGTGGGAGGAGAAGGGGGCGACAGAGGATGAGATGGTTGGATGACATTACTGACTCAATGGACATGAGTTTGAGTAAACTCCAGGAGTTGGTGAAGCCTGGCGTGCTGCAATCTGTGGGGTCACAAAGAGTTGGACAAGACTGAGAGACTGCAATGAACTGAATGTTTGACTAGGTAATGCTTTCACACTGTATCAAAAAGTGTAAGAAGTTGTACAGTTAGGGGGTGGTTTTATATATTACCTTCTATCTAGTAATATTCAAAGATTATTATGCAAATATAAGCAAATAGATACTCCCCTTTTACACAAAGGGGAGCTTACCCTGAACCCTACTCTGTACAGTAAGTCCCCAACATACAAATGAATTCTGCTCAGGGAGTGTGTTTATAAGTCCAATTTGCTCATAAGTCCAACAAAGTTAGCCTAGGTACCCAACTAACAGAATCAGCTACATAGTACTATACTGTAATAGGTTGATAATACTTTTCACACAAATAATACATAAAATCAAGCACACAAAAAATAAAGAGACCGTTTGTAGTCTTACAGTACACTACCTTGAAAAGGAGGGTGTGAGACTGTCAAGACTAGCACCATGACAGGCGCCCTGAACTAGGAGTAAGTTTCAGTTTCTCCTGAGGGTAGGGTAATTATCTGCCCTCAACAGGCCCCCAGAGACCAGCTAATCAGTACTCGCCCAGTAAACCTCCGAGAAGGTCCCCTGGACAGTCCCGCGCGCGCTAAAGTTTGTACCAATAAAGTTGCTTTGCAAACATGTAACCAATCTGCTTGCGCCCACTACCCACTGCTTATGTTTGAAATCGAGCGCCTTATAAATGTGCGTGGAAACTGGGGCTCGGGGCTCTCTGACTTTGCACCACTGTGTTGGTTGCAGCAGGGGCCCAGACTCGAGTCTGCAATAAATTTCCCTTCCTTTGCGAGTTGCATTGTCCTGGAGGTCTTCTCTTTTCCTGCTGGGGGATTCAGACAGCGGGCATAACAGAGGGTAGTCCAGTACAAGAGCTGGCACACAGGGGCTGGCATGGAGTGAACAGGCAAGAAGGGTTACTGACCGGAGGAGGGAGGGGAGGTGAGAGAGGGTGGAGCGGAAGGATGCTCAGCCACAGGAGACAGAGGGCGAGCTGCAGGGTCATGCTTACCTAGCATTGATGGCGCAGGTTCTGGGCTTGAAATAAAGATAGTGTACTTCTGTAATCTACACAGTTGTTCAGTCATTCAGTTGTGTCCGACTCTTTACGACCCCACGGACTGCAGCACGCCAGGCTTTTCTGTCCTTCACCGTCTCCCGGAGCTTGCTCAGACTCATGTCCATTGAGTCTGTGATGCCATCCAGCCATCTCATCCTCCGTACAGTACTTGTACGGTAAAGCATACACATGCACAAGCACTTGTAGAGGATGCATGCCCATGGCAAGGTACGCCAGACTTGTGAACTCACTTATGTGATTGGACAATCGAACACGCGTTCGCCTCTCTGAAAGTTTGCAGCTTGAAGGTTCGTATGCAGTGGACTTACTGTAATTTCCTTTGCAATTTAACACTCTGTCCTGGAACAATCTCCATCAGGACGTAAAAGGCACACCCCTTGTTGCATTCTGCTGTATGTATGGATGTCCCATAGTATACTTAATCAGTCTTCTTTAAGGGTAGGGGCCCCCAAATTCTGATGATCTGAGATGGAGCTGATGTAATAATAATAGAATTAAATGCACAATAAGCGAGGTGGTGGTGGCTTAGTCACTAAGTCGTGTCCAAATCCTGCAACCCTATGGACTGGAGCCCGCCAGGCTCCTCTGTGCCTGGAGTTCTCCAGGCAAGAGTACTGGAATGGGCTACCATTTCCTTCTTCAAGGGATCTTCCCGATCCAGGGATCAAACCTGGGTCTCCTGTGGAGAAAACAGGCAGATTCTTTACGAATGGGCCACCAGGAAGACAATCAGTTCAGTTTGGTTCAGTTGAGTTCAGTCCGTCAGTCATCTCTGACCCTTTGCAACCCCATGGACTGCAGCACATCAAGCCTCCCTGTCCATCACCAACTCCCACAGTTTACTCAAACTCATGTCCATTGAGTTGGTGATGCCATCCAACCATCTCATCCTCTGTCGTCCCCTTCTCCGCCTGCCTTCAATCTTTCCCAGCATCAGGGTCTTTTCAAATCAATCAGTTCTTTGCATCAGGTGGCCAAAATATTGGAGTTTCAGCTCCAGCATCAGTCCTTTCAATAAATATTCAGGACTGATTTCCTTTAGGATGGACTGGTTGGATCTCCTTGCAGTCCAAGGGACTCTCAAGAGTCTTCTCCAACACCACAGTTCAAAAGCATCAATTCTTCAGCACTCAGCTTTCTTTAGAGTCCAACTTTCACATCCATACATGACTACTGGAAGAACCATAGCCTTGACTAGACGGACCTTTGTTGACAAAGTAATGTCTCTGCTTTTTAATATGCTGTCTAGGTTGGTCATAACTTTCCTTCCAAGGAGTAAACGTCTTTTAATTTCATGGCTGCAGTCACCATCTGCAGTGATTTTGGAGCCCAGAAAAATAAAGTCAGCCACTGTTTCCACTGTTTCCCCATCTATTTGCCATGAAGTGATGGGACTGGATGCCATGATGTTAGTTTTCTGAATGTTGAGTTTTAAGCCGGAAGACAATAAATGTAATAAAATAAATGTAATGTGCTTGAATCATGCTGAAACCATCCCCTACTCCAAGTCTATGGAAAAACAGTCTTCCATGAAACCAGTCCCTGATGCCAAAAATGTTGGGGACTGATGTTTTAGGGAACAGATATATTATTGCAAACCTTTTGCTGTTACAAAATTACCCAAATCTATTTTTCAATGTGATTTGTTGATTAGAGCCTGAGGAGGCCATCGTGTGATGAAAAGATCACTACCAGTCACACCAGGGCCCTAAGACAAGGCTTCTCGGTTGTAAAAAAGTGCATTTCTAACAGTGAGCACACATTTTTGCCCACAGAAGTTCAGAGCTGAAGGTTTTCCCCTCTCCTCCTAAATTCTTCCAGGAATTTTTCTGAGAATTTGCCTCCATTCTAAGGATGTGAAACCCTCTTGCTCTCAGTACACAAAAACCTCTGGGTACTACAGACTCAAACAAGACCAAAGACAGCACACAATTAAACGGCCCCCAAGCACCTTTACATTTCCGCTCACAGGGGATGCTTTTGATTCAAAGCCTTTGTATGTCAAGAGACGTGCAAAGATAAACTTATTTTAGTAAGAGAAAGCATTTAGCAAAAGACTACCCTATAGCAAGTGCTCAGCAAATAACAGATAAAAATCAGTGAGCTGCCTACAGCCCACTTCCTGTGGTCAATACTATAAGAACCAGTTAAACATTCTGGGCTTCCCAGATGGCTTAGCAGTAAAAAAAAAAAAAAAAAAAAAATCTGTCTGCAATGCAGGAGATGTAGGAAACCCAGGTTCAATCCCTGGGTTGGGGAGATCCCCTGGAGGAGGGCATGTCAACCCACTCTAATATTCTTGCCTGGAAAATCCCATGGACAGAGGAGCCTGGTGGGCTAGAGTCCTTGGGGTCACAAAGAGTCAGACACAGCTGAAGTGACTGAGCAGCAGCAGAAAACACTCGGAAG
Organism: Cervus canadensis; assembly: GCF_019320065.1. Taxonomy (NCBI): domain Eukaryota; kingdom Metazoa; phylum Chordata; class Mammalia; order Artiodactyla; family Cervidae; genus Cervus; species Cervus canadensis. Next base: position 28,295,907 of record NC_057392.1, read on the forward strand.
AGACAAATAAACACTAAAAGGGAAATTTAATGCCTGCAGCCCACCGGAGCGTTCCCCTGCCCCCAGTTTCTAGGTTAGTGTCTGAGGATCTAAGCCAGACTTCAGCCCTGGATCACATCATCACATCACTGGATGTCTGGATTCTGGGATAAAGGCACTAACTGAGGCCAACACTGTGGTCGTCAGCGTGGTCTAGCCAGAGACCTCTGGGAGTCTTAGACCCTCTGGGGCATCCATGAGGTCACAGAGAGTCTCATAGTAACACTGAGACCCATCTTTCTCACTCTTGCTCTCTCAACAATCCATGGAGTTTTCCAGAAGTTTTGTGACGTTTGATACTGCACCAGATTGAATACAGAGGCAGGAATGAGAACACAGCTATCTTCCAGTAAGCCAGCCATGAAAGAGACTTGAAAAAAATCTGCAAAATAATGTTAATTTCTCAATTAGACTACTTTGCTTTGGAACATGTAGTTTAAAAAAAAAAATGTACATATTGTTTATGCCGAAATGTAGTGGGTTTATTATTTTTAGTCAATTAAATGGCTTTTAAATTTCTCACTTTTTTACTTTCTAATACAGTAAAAATGCTCTGGTTAGCACAGTACACAAAAACAAAAGCTCTTGGAGGTCTTAAGCAAATTTTAAGAGTGTGAAGGGATTCCAAAACCAAAGAGTTTGAGAATCCTGGCCCATCCAACAAAGAGACGTTGGTTATCAACTCCTCCACCTTAAGTTCTAGGGGTCCAGCCCACTTGCGGACTTGGTCAAGCTTATGTCCCCAGCAGCACACAACACTTGCATGTGGCAGAGGCCTGTGTTTGGTGGGGGGAGCAAGGGGGTGGCAGGCGGGAGCAACCTGAGGACGTCTTCATTAACTATCACTAAATAAGGCAGCGAATGCAAATGTAGGAAATGGCAGCCCAGTCCACCATTCTTGCCTGGACAATCCCATGGACAGAAAAGCCTGGTGGGCCACAATCCATGGGGTCACAAAAGGGTCAGACACAAATGAACGACTAACACTTCACTACACGTCAGTGCAAATGTAGGCAAACTCTCCAAGAGGAAATGGCAAGTTGTTTGGGGTGCATGGCTCATCGTGAAGAGAATCAGCAAATGGACAAAGAGTTGGAGATCCATGTTGAAAGGGAGGGAAGGAGGGAAGCATAAACAGGTGCATCCCAGCCAGGGGTGTCCTGCAGAGGGGCTCCTCACCTCTCCCCACCGCTGCTGCTCCTCCAGGACCTGCCCTGCACGTGCCCCCCCCCCAGGCCAGGGCTGGGCAGCAGGGGTGTCCAGCTTCCTGAGACCACCCTCGGCCCTGCATCGCCCAGCCTCACCTACACGCCCCTGTGGCTCTGATGAGCCTGCACCTGAATTCCGGCCCGGGAGCCCCACCACCAGCGCCACTGTGGCAGGAGCCCATCATGGAACCTGCCGGGGTCCACCTAGCTCAAGCGCTGCCGTGTTGCCCGGCAGAGTCCAGCACCATGAATGCCCCGAGTGCAAGGCCTGAGGGCTCCTCCATCCACTCCCCCACCAACATTTAGCGCCAGAAGCCTTCCTGATCCTGCCTCAAAGATTTAAGGTGGTGTCTTCTGCTTTGCATTTTTCCCATCCCTGTGCCTAACGAAGGTCTCCTCCCATGCTTAAGCACATTTGGGGGTCAACCTTTCCTATAAATCACCTGTTTTTCCTTCACCTTTTTTCCATTAAGATTTCTTCTTCTTTTTAAATTGAAATATTGTTGATTTACAATGTTGTGTTAGTTTCTAGTGTATAACAAAGTGATTCAGTTATGTGTGTGTGTGGGGGGGGTGCACATGTGTGTGTGTTCATTTATATACATATATATTTTTTCATTCTTTTACATTATGGTTTATTACAAGATATTGAATACAGTCCCCTATGCTCTACAGTAAGACCTTATTGTCTATTTTATATATAATAGTATGATTATGTTAATTTCTGACTCCTAATTTATTCCCCACTCCCTTTCCCCCTCTTTGACCATAGGTTGTTTTCTATATCTGTAAGTCTGTTTCATAAACAAATTCATTTGTGCCAGATTTCAGATTCACATATAAGTGATATCAGATGGTGTTTGTCTTTCTCTTTCTGAGTTACTTCTCTTAGTTTGATCATCTCTAGGTCCTTCCATGTTGCTGCCAATGACATTATTTCATAGAAAGTCTTCTCTATCTTACTGGTTTGTAGATGTTTCTTGCATATTCTTTATTGGTTTCAGTTGTGGACACGTCTCTCTGCAGCCTGACTCCACCAATCTGTCATCCTTCTCTAACCTTGTCCATGGGGTCCTAAGGGCAATAAGGTTTCATTGATTTTTTTTTTTTTTTTGCCTGTAATGTGAGCTTTTAAATTTTGGCTTACTAATCCTTTTCCCTCTGTAAGGCCATAGACACCTTCCTACATCTTCTTCAACTGAATGTATGGTTTTACCTTTCACTTTTTAGATCTTTAGTCCAGCAGGGGTCAAAGCTGATAACAAAGTTATCTTTACTTTGCAAAACAAGCCATGCAGTGCTTGTGTGTGAGCTAAGTTGCCTTAGTCATTTCTGACTCTTTGTGATCCTATGAATCGTAGCCTGCCAGGCTCTTCTGTCCAGGATTCTCCAAACAAGAATACTGGAGTGGATTGCCTTGCCTGGAGAATCCCATGGACAGAGGAGCCTGGCAGGCTGCAGTCCATAGGGTTGCAAAGAGTCGCACACAACTGAAGCAACTTAGCTCACACTGCATGACTTGTTTCACAAAGTAAAGATAACTTTGTTATCAGCTTTGACTCCTGCTGGACTAAGGTTTAAAAAGTGAAAAGTAAAACCATACATTCAACTGAAGAAACTGCAGGAAAATGTAAACCCAGGTATTTCCTTGCATTGGCCAGAGGGTCCCTGTCTTGAGCCTCTACCTCCGGGGACAGCTCAGCAGGTATACTCTAACTCCAGGGGCTGAAGGCATTGGGGGCACTCCTTGAAATGGAGTTGCTCCATCTGGAGCCCTGGAGAAGAACACCTCTGCCTTCCTCCCCAGGACAAACCCCACTGAGCCCCAGTATGTTGGAGTCATCTTAGTTCATAGTTTCCAAGAAAATCCAATTTGGGATTCCAATGTGGTAGGAATAAGCATCAGGAGAATAGCACTTGAAATACCTTCATATTCCAGTAACCAGCACCTGCTGTCTGCCAGGAACTGTCATAAGCACTTAGCAACCTTCATCCCAGGATCCTGTTTGGGTATAAGACCTCATCGAAGCCTCGATGGAGACACTCCATGTGTTGAGATGCAGCTGGTGAGAACTCATCAGGTGTCGAATATGGCGTGATGCACATCACACCCCAAGAAACCAATGTCATCGGCCAGTCTTCCAGCATCTGCTACAGAAAGCTATTCTTGTACACCTTGGGAGCCCAGCCCTTTGCTCGAGGGTCCTTGTAACAGTGTGATTGCTTGAAATCCAGCTGAGGCAAAAGCAGAACCATGGCAAGAAATGCTTGCAGCTGAAGTCATAACCTAATGTGGGATCTAAAAGATAAAAAAGTCAGTCATAGGACAAGAGAGTAGGATGGTGGCTGTCAGGGTCTGGGGTGGGGGAAATGGGAGAGGCTGGTAAAAGAGTACAGACTTAACTATGAGGAAGGTCTAAGGATTGAATGTGTAACTTGGTGACTATCATCAGAATACTGTGTTGAATAACTGAAAGTTGTTGAAAGAGTAGAACTTAATGTTCTCAGAAAATAAAAAAGAAAGTAAAGAAGTGAGGTGATAGGTGTGTGGTAAATAACAGGAGTGTGGGAAACTTCCACGGTGTACATGGATATCCAATCACCATAATGTAGCCTTTAAATACATTACAGTTTTGTCAACCATACCTCAATAAAACTGAAAAAAAGAAAGTCATTTACTTAAGTTGTATGCTTATTTAACTTATCCGCAGAGTACATCATATGAAATGCTAGGCTGGTTGAATCATAAGCTGGAATCAAGATTGCTGGGAGAAATATCAACAATCTGAGATATACAGATGATACCACTCTAATGGCAGAAAGTGAAGAAGAACTAAAGAGCCTCTTGATGAAAGTAAAAGAGGAGAGTGAAAAAGCTGGCTTAAAACTCAACATTCAGAAAACTAACATCATGGCATCTGGTCCTATCACTTCATGGCAAATAGGTTGGGTAAGAGCGGAAACAGTGGCAGATTTTAATTTCTTGGGCTCCAAAATCACTTCGGACAGTGACTGCAGCCATGAAATGAAAAGATGCCTGCTCCTTGAAAGTAAAGCTATGACAAACATAGACAGTGTATTGAAAAGCAGACACATCACTTTGCTGACAGAGGTTCATAGAGTCAAAGCTATCGTTTTTCCAGGAGTCATGTACAGATGTGAGTTGGACCATAAAGAAGACTGAGTACCAAAGAATTGATGCTTGCAAACTGTGGTGCTGGAGTAGACTCTTGAGAACCCCTTGGACTGCAAGGAAATCAACGCAGTCAATCCTAAAGGAAATCAACCTTGAATACTCATTGAACCTTGAATATTCAATTCAACCTTGAATATTCAGCATTATTCCTTGAAGGACTGATGCTGAAGCTCCAATACTTTGATCATCTGTTGTGAAGAGCCAACTCATTGGAAAAGACTCTGATACAGGAAAAGATTGAAGGCAGGAGGAGAAGGGGACGACAGAGGATGAGATGGTTGGATGGTATCATCAACTCAACGGACAAGAGTTTGAGCCAACTCTGGGAGATAATGAAGGACAATGAAACCTGGTGTGCTGCAGTCCGTGGGGTGGCAAAGAGTCAGATACAACTTAATGACTGAACAAAAACAAGAGGTAGGTTCTCTCCGCCCCCCAGATCGCAACGACCTGAGTCTGGCCCCCAGTTCTATGTCCACGGTGGCAACATGAGTTCCTCTCCACTCATCCTATGGTTTCCTGAGATTGTGGCCTCCAGGCTCCGGCCCTGGGGCAGGTCTGCAGCACAGGAACACACAAGCCCAGGTGAAGAACCGAACACAGCAAATGTGTGCACGCGTGGGCAGCAGTGTGCATGGATATTCATGTGTGCATGCATGAACACACATGGAGAGGTATACATGTATGGGAGCATGTGTACATACACAGGCGTGTGTGCTCTCTCACAAAACTATCACAGAACACACGCTAGGGTTCCTGGCTTTACTGCAGACTGCTGGCCAGAGAGAGTTGGAGTTTGAGCTCAGTCACTCAGTCATGTCTGGCTCTGGGACCCTGTGGACCGCAGCCCTCCAGGCTCCTCTATGCATTGGATGTCCTAGGCAAGAGTGCTGGAGTGGGTTGCCATTTCCTCCTTCAGGGGATCTTCCTGACCCAGAGATCGAACCTCCGTCTCCTGAGTCTCCTGCATTGGCAGGGGAATTCTTTACCCCTGAGCCACCAGGAGAGCCCAGAGGAAGATGGACAAGGGTTCAAATGAAGTTTGTATGAAAACTCGCTCCAGTTGCAGACCCACAGCCCCACAGCACCATCACCCCCATCCCCTGACCTGTCTCTCCTCCTTCCTCTTTTCTCAACCTCCTCTTCTCATCTCTGACAATGCAGGGGCTCTTTTCCTACTGTAAGCATTCAAGGTGTTTTCCAAACAACACAGTGATTTTTCCTACTTGAGAAGAATTCTGCTACCAGTTGTTCAGATGATCAGTTCTTATAAATCTCCTCATGTGGTAAGAAGAGATGTACAATCTCAAGAAGGTCCTCTCCTGGGCTAGCCTTCCCCTGTGGATTCTTGAAAGATGCTCTGTCACCTGACGTGGAATGCTGGTGCCTCTTAGATATTTCACCCTTCATGTCTTTTTAGGAGCAGAACCATTGCCAGGATCCCAGATGTAGTGTCAGACCAAGTTGTTTGCACGCTGCCCAAGTGATTCTAAAAGAAAACAACAATGTACTTGCCACATTCTCAATGAACAGACAAGCAATTCACAGAGGTGCCTGATTAATGCTTTTAGCCCCTCAGGATATTTTTTTACCAACCACTTTCCCCACCCGTAGTTTAATTGCCCATGAAGTTCATCAGCCATGGCAATGACACAGAAAATCTGGAATTCCCAATAGCCAATAGCTCAAGACATGTACAGTTGATACAGACTGTCAGGAATGTAGATGAGCCCATAATTTAAGCACTGAACAAAAGTCTCCATGACTAATGAGGAGAAGCATAATCAAGGGGCAAAGGTTGTCCTTCTGAGGAAGAAAAGAAATGAAGCTTACCTTCAATTTTAAGCTAGATTCATCATGGGTTGTCCCAACTGTTTCATGGTCAGTGTTATTTATTCTATAGTTTAAAATGGTGACATAAATTCTCCAGTTTCACACTTTGCCCCATTGGAATCCAAACTAACAGAATCACAAAGGAATTTCTGGTCTCTTCCCACATGTTCATCTGATAAATTGATAATGAGGGCATCAGAATATGTACCATGCTTGCAAAGCAGTGACTATATCAAGGCCACAAAAATTCAGGCTCAACGGAAGTGCTAAACCTAAGGATTTGTGCGATGTTGAGTGACAGTTTTCCAACATTTGCAGAAGCAATTTTGAAACTACTTCTAAAATGTCAACTTTGGCAAAGACCTCTCCACACACTGCCTCCCACAATCCACACAAGAACCAGATATTGGAGCAGCGTTTCAGTGTCTGATTCTCAGTAGTTTTGACACCTCCACAAAAGCTCACCTTAGAATTAGCAGTTAGTGTTAGTTAAATATTGGTGATGTGTGGCTGGAATGAAGGTGCTCACCACATTTTAAGTAAGCACTCAGGCTCTTTTAAAAGCTTTTCCCTTGGAGTGAAGATGCATTTTTCTTGGCCAGGTCTAAGGGAGGAGGTTGGATTCTGTTTGTCAGCTTCCAACTCCTCAGAGCCTCACTGGGGAGTTTTGACCAGGAATGACCACCTGTGTGGTCATTAATAGTGGCATGAACTGCTTTCTTCCCAAAAGGATTCTGTGCCAATGTCTTAAAACAGAAAGAATAAATACAGAAATACATACTGCATTTGGGAAAGCATTCCCTTTGCCCTGTCAATTACAACAACACATACCCTTCAAGTTACCAAATACGCAGTGTCTCATAATTCAGTGACTAGGAAAGGATTGGCCTTTAGGAAAGAAAACTGGCTTAGAGTATATACTACAACTGAACTAGACCCTATTGAGTGTCTGTCTGTGTGTGTGTGTTTAGTCACTCAATTGTGTCTGACCCTTTTGTGACCCCACGGACTGTAGCCTGCCAGATTCCTCTGTCCATGGACTTTGTCAGGCAAGAATACTGAAGTGGATTGCCAATTCTAACACCAGCGGATCTTCCCAACCTAGGGATCAAACCTCTGTCTCTTCACCTCCTACACTGGCAGGTGGATTCCTTACCACTGAGCCACGTGGGAAGCCCCATTGAGTGTCTCAGTTCAGTTCAGTTCAGTCACTCCGTAGTGTCTGACTCTTTGCAATCCCTTGGACTGCAGCACACCAGGTTTCTCTGTCCTTCACCATCTCCCAGAGTTTGCTCAAACTCTAGTCCATTGAGTCAGTGATGCCATCCAACCAGCTCATCCTCTGTCATCCCCTTCTCCTCCTGCCCTCAGTCTTTCCCAGCATCAGGGTCTTTTCCAGTGAGTCAGTTCTTCGCATCAGGTGGCCAAAGTATTGGAGCTTCCACTTCAGCATCAGTCCTTCCAATGAATATTCAGGACTGATTTCCTCTAGGACTGACTGGTTTGATCTCCCTGCAGCCCAAGGGACTCTCAAGAGTCTTCTCCAATACCCCAGTTCAAAAGCATCAACCCTTCAGCATTCAGCCTTCTTTATGGTCCAACTCTCACAACCATACATGACTACTAGAAAAACTCTATGGATCTTTGTCAGCAAAGTGATGTCTCTGCTTTTTAATATGCTGTTCTTTTTAATAAGCCTTTCTTCCAAGGAGCAATGGCCATTTAATTTCATGGCTGTAGTCATTGTCTGCAGTGATTTTGGAGCGCCAAAAAATAAAGTCTCTCACTGTTTCCATTGCTTCCTCATCTATTTGCCATGAAGTGATGGGACCACATGCCATGATCTTAGTTTTCTGAATGTTGAGACTTAAGCCAGCTTTTCCACTTTTACTTTCATCAAGAGGCTCTTTAGTTCTTCTTCACTTTCTGCCATTAGGGTGGTGTCATCTGCATATCTGAGGTTACTTATATTTCTCCCAGCAATCTTGATTCCTGCTTGTGCTTCATCCAGCCCAGCATTTTGCATGATGTACTCCGCATGGAAGTTAAACAAGCAGGGTGATGATATACAACCTTGACATACTCCTTTCCCAATTTGGAATCAGTCTGTTGTTTCATGTCCAGTTCTAACCATTGCTTCTTGACCTGCATACGGATTTCTCAGGAGGTGGGTAAGGTGGTCTGGTATTCCCATCCTTGAAGAATTTTCCAGTTTGTTGTGATCCACACAGTCAAAGGCTTTATCATAGTTCATGAAGCAGTAGATGTTTTTGTGGAATTCCCTTGCTTTTTCTATGATCAAAGGGATGTTGGCAATTTGATGATGTCAAATGTTATCTCTCACAACAAACCTACCAATAAGATACACTGATCCTTTGTTATTTATCAAGTTCAGAAAAATGAAATAACTTGTCCAAGGTCAACCAGCAAAGTGGAAGAATCAGAATTCCAACCTAATTGTGTTCCATCCCACAATATTCATCCATAGTAGTCTTCTCAGGCTGCCATAACAAAAATATCACAAACCAGGCAGCTTTAGCAGTAGAAACGTATTTTCTCTCAATTTTGGAGGCTGAGAAGAAGTCTATGGTCAAGGTGTCACATGGTGGGTTTCTGATGAGAGCCCTCTTCCTGGCCTGCAGACAGGAAGTCCATTCTTGTCTCTTCATGTGAAAGTCTCTCAGTCATGTCCAACTCCTTGTGACCCCATGGACTATACAGTCCCTGGAATTCTCCAGGCCAGAATACTGGAGTGGGTAGCCTTGCCCTTCTCCAGCGGAATCTTCCCAACCCAGGGATTGAACCCAGGTCTCCTGCATTGCAGGTGGATTCTTTACCAGCTAAGCCACAAGGGAAGCTCTTGTCATCTTGCCTCTTCTTACAAGGACACTAATCCTCTGGGAGCAGGGTCCTACCTTTATGATCTTGTTTAAACTTAAGTAATTCCTCAGAGACCCCAATTCCAATACAGCCACACCAGTGGTCAGGGCTTCAGCATGGGAATTTGAGGAGACACCTTCAGACCATAGGTCTTCCCCAGCGGCTCAGTGGTAAAGAACCTGCCTGCCAGTGCAGGAGATGCAAGAGACACAGGTTTGATCCCAGGGTCGGGAGGATCCCCTGGAGAAGAAAATGGCTACCCATTCCAGTATTTTTGCCTGAAAAACTGCATGGACAGAGGAGCCTGGCGGGCTACAGTCCATGAAGTCACAAAGAGTCGGACACAACTGAGTACATAAACACACATACACACATTCAGACCATAATATGGTCTTTCTACTACACTGTGCTTCCTTTCTGTATCAATATATCAATTAGAGAAAATTGCATTAAAATTTTAGATATTTTTAGTCACAACATCCACATTAAGACTCAATTCTTTCCTGACTTGATTGTTTTCTGCCATCAAACTTTATTTTTACCATTAAGTCAGGAAGTGAGAACACAAGTTAGCAAGATTGAGTCAATATTTTTCTAATGTAATCTTCTGTCAGTTTTAATATTACAAATATTTTCTCTTAGTGTGGAAATACTTGTGTCTGCCTTATCGTCTTTACTGAAGGGAAATTTCTTCTTTATTGAACAGAAATTTTTCTTTTTTTAAAAAAAATTAATTTTTATTGGAGGGTAGTTGCCTTACAATGGTGTGTTAGTTTCTAGGGTACAGCAGAGTGAATTGGCCATACATATAAAGCAGCCCCCTCCTTTTTGGACTTCATTCCCATTCACGTCATCACGGTGCATTAAGTAGAGTTTCCTGGGCTATATAGTATATACTCATTAGTTATCTACTTTATATATCCTATCAACAGCATATACGTGTCAACACCAGTCTCTCAATTCCTCCCACCCCCTCCTTGCCCACTCAGTATTCATACATTTGTTCTCTGCATCTTTGTCTCTATTTCTGCTTTGCAAATAAGTTCATCTGTACCCTATTTTTAGACTCCACATATACACATTAATAAACGATCTTTGTTTTTCTCTCAGCAATTCTTCATGTTAATGTGTTGGGTAGAATACTATTGGCACAGACACATTTGGAAGGACAAAGGAGAACTTGGAATTTTGCTCCACTAGGCTCAGATGACTTTCCCCAGTTCGATAATCAGCAGGAGTTTATCTAACTGCATGATGCCAACCATGCTGACTAAATCTGTTTCCTACTTAGAACACTGTGGAAGTAAGATATTCCCAAAAGAATACTGAAGCACAAGTCAATGAAAGACAGGAACCATAGAAAAATCAGAGCTGCTTCCAGCTGTGAAAGACATCATCTTCCTTTAATATTTTGATTCCCTAGCAGAGCAGAAGTCATTTTTCTCTGTGCATCACACTCAAAGGGATTGCAGGCGGCATCATGCTCATTGAGAAGGCTCCAGGGATTCAGAGAGGTGGTCCAGATTGTTATAATGATTCCAAGGGACAGGAAGCAGCTGTGATATTGATTGCTGCCAGACCGGAGATGCTTTCAGAGAGAACGGGAATCAGAGCTGAGGGTCGAAAAACAAATGGCCATAATGGAGAGCAGTGAATGCCACAGGCCTTGGAGTAGACTTGACAAGCGTTCCGGCACTTCCTAGCTGCAGAATCTTAGACAATTCCCTTCCATAACTAGTGTGGGGCTAGCGTGAGCATTGGAGGAGAGATGGAAAGGGCTTGGAGCAGCCTGGCACTTGCTTTCCCACTTGGAACAAGTATTTGCTGCTGGAAGGGGATGTACTGTTGAGAACAGATTCAGCATCTGTTGATGCTGCAAATTTGCATAAGTGCAAATTCAGCGTCTTGACCTCAGAACAGAGAGAAGACTTGCTCCAATTTTCAGGCTCAGAAGGGAGGATGCAGAATCCAGCTGAGAAGGTACATGAAGAGAAGACCTTCATCACGGTGCATCCAGTACTTTGGAAGAACGATCTCAAGTTCCTCCCATTGAGGGTGGGGGGAGGGTGGCTATTCTTCATAGCATCTTTTTTCACTTTTTTTTCATTGTCGTAGAATATACATAACACAAAATTGACCATCTTGATCATTCTTCAGTTAGACATCCGTGTCATTAAGCACATTCACGTGGTTGAACAACCATCACCCACCCTCCAGTCATCCCAAACTCAAACCCTGTCCCCATTAGGCAATAAGTCCCTAGCCTCCGCCCCTCTCCCCCCGCACCTACTATTACACCTGTGTCTGTATGAGTTTGACTACTCCAGGATCCTCGTATCAAGTAGAATCTTTACAGAATTTGTCTTGCTGTGACTGGTTTATTTCACTTATCATCATGTCCTCAAGGCTCGCCCCTATTGGAACGTGTGTTAGAATTTCACCCTTTTGAAGGCTGAATAATACCAGTAATAAGGAATGAGGCTGAACAACCCTATGGATGGACCACGTTTTGCTTATCCCCTTGTCTGTCAGTGGCTGCTCATGTTGCTTCCACCTCCTGGCCACTCTGAGGGATGCTGGTGAGCAGTCGTGGTCATGCACAGCTGTCCCCACCTCTGCCACCACTCACAGTCCCTTCTACCTGCTCCCAGCCCTGGAGATTTCCCCTCTACCAGACTCCTTCCTCCCAGGCCTCAGTGAAAGCAATGCTGACGCCACGCCTTCCCTCTGTATTCATCTGGGGAGGTGACTGTTCCGGGACAAGTTCCAGACCAATTCTCAGAAAGCATGTGGTGGGGGCCCAGAGTCCCCCCTTGCTATGAAGTGCAAATGACACGCTTTCAACCCGCCCCCTACACGGCCCAGAGAAGTCGTTGTCTCTCTTGCCAGAAATATCTGGGGACCTGCCTTAGTAGGTGGTTTTTCTTGGTGGCTATTATCAGGTTCAATGCAATGCAAACCTCAGATAATTACATGGCATCCCATAAATTATTTGTGTGTATGTTCTTGAGAAACCTGTAAGCAGGTCAGGAAGCAGCAGTTAGAACTGCACATGGACCAACAAGACTGGTTCCAAATAGGAAAAGGAGTACGTCAAGGCTGTATATTGCCACCCTGCTTATTTAACTTATGTGCAGAATACATCATGAGAAACGCTGGGCTGGATGAAGCACAAGCTAGAATCAAGATTGCCAGGAGAAATATCAATAACCTCAGATATACAGATGACACCACCCTTATGGCAGAGAGTGAAGAGGAACTAAAAAGCCTCTTGATGAAAGTGAAAGAGTAGAGTGAAAAAGTTGGCTTAAAGCTTAACATTCAGAAAACTAAGATCATGGCATCTGGTCCCATCACCTCATGGGAAATAGATGGGGAGACAGTGGAAACAGTGTCAGACTTTATTTTGGGGGCTCCAAAATCACTGCAGATGGTAATTGCAGCCATGAAATTAAAAGACACTTACCCCTTGGAAGGAAAGTTATGACCAACCTAGACAGCATATTAAAAAGCAGAGACATTACTTTGCCAACAAAGGTCCATCTAGTCAAGGCCATGGTTTTTCCAGTGGTCATGTATGGATGTGAGAGTTGGACTGTGAAGAAAGCTGAGCGCCAAAAAATGGATACTTTTGAACTGTGGTGTTGGAGAAGACTCTTGAGAGTCCCTTGGACTGCAAGGAGATCCAACCAGTCCATCCTAAAGGCGATCAGTCCTGGGTGTTCATTGGAAGGACTGATGCTGAAGCTGAAACTCCAGTATTTTGGCCACCTGATGCGAAGAGTTGACTCATTGGAAAAGACCCTGATGCTGGGAGGGATTGGGGGCAGGAGGAGGAGGGGACGACAGAGGATGAGATGGCTGAATGGCATCACCGACTCGATGGGCATGGGTTTGAGTCAACTCTGGGAGTTGGTGATGGATAGGGAGGCCTGGCGTGTTGCAATTCATGGGGTCGCAAAGAATCGTACATGACTGAGTGACTGAACTGAACTGAACTGAACTGGGTGTGTGTGTGTGACTAAGATAGTTCAAGACCCAAGAGCACTGGGTAGAGAATATGACCTAGAGTTTCCAAAGGAAGACCTCCAAGCAGGAGGCCTCCACACAAGCCTGGTGACCTTGAGGATAACTCTCTGGGGGCTGTGGGTCCTAAGCCGGAGCTCAGCCCTCCTCCAACTGGGTGATTCCCACCCACCCCCAGGTGTGTGCCAGGACAGCTTTGCCACGCATCCCTGGAGCAGAGGTTTGACCAGAAGATCTGAGGGCAGGGACAGAAACACAGAGGAGGGGATTAAAAAAGTCCAATATTTAGTTGGTGACCAGTGTACCTATTTTAAGAATAAAGCAATCAGCTACAAAGTAAGGCAGAATCCAAAAATTCTCATGAATAGAGAGAATTCTCATGAATACAGAACACGAGAAGGTCTAATTGAAACACCCTCTGAGACCAGCTCCACACAGTTACCAGAAATGTATTAATACAACCTGGCCTGGGTGCCCCACTCCATGGAGAAGTCAGTGCCATAGTGGGGGAGAGGGAATTAGGAAGGAACTGATAGAGCAAAGAAGCAACCAGGCCCCTCCCCTGTTTCCCTTTCCCCCAGACTGGGGGAGGAGGTAAGGAAGGAGTTTTCCTGAGGACGAGGTGCTGGACACACTAATTACTAACCCGAGACTTTTCGGGGAACAAGGGGCCCAGAAGACTTTCACTGACCTGAGAGTAGCCAGAAGAGAGATGAGGCTTCGTGGGTGGTGCAGTGGTTAAGAGCTCGCCAGTGCAGGGGACACAGTTTCGACCCCTGGCCCAGGAAGATTCCGCATGCCTAGGGCCTCTAAGCCCATGTGCCACAACAAGAGAGGCCACTGCAGTGAGAGGCGCGGGCACCACAGCTAGAGAGAGTAGCCCCTGCTCACCGCAACCAGAGAAAGCTGCAGGTGGCAACCAAGGCCTCAGTCCAGTTCAGCTCAGTCGCTCAGTCTTGTCCGACTCTTTGCGACCCCAGGGACTGCAGCGCACCAGGCCTTCCTGTCCATCACCAACTCCCGGAGTTTACTCAAACTCTTCTCCATTGAGTCGGTGATGCCATCCAACCATCTCATCCTCTGTCGTCCCCTTCTCCTGCCCTCAATCTTTCCCAGCATCAGGGTCTTTCCAAATGAGTCAGGTCTTCGCATCAGGTGGCCAAAGTATCGGAGTTTCAGCTTCAGCATCAGTCTTTCCAATGAACACCCAGGACTGATCTCCTTTAGGATGGACTGGTTGGATCTCCTTGCAGTCCAAGGGACTCTCAAGAGTCTTCTCCAACACCACAGTTCAAAAGCATCAATTCTTCAGCACTCAGCTTTCTTCACAGTCCAACTCTCACATCCATACATGACCACTGGAAAAACCATGGCCTTGACTAGATGGACCTTTGTTGGCAAAGTAATGTCTCTGCTTTTTAATATTCTGTCTAGGTTGGTCATAACTTTCCTTCCAAGGAGTAAGTGTCTTTTAATTTCAAGGCTGCGGTCACCATCTGCAGTGATTTTGGAGCCCAGAAAAATAAAGTCAGCCACTGTTTCCACTGTTTCCCCATCTATTTGCCATGAAGTGATGGACTGGATGCCATGATCTCAGTTTTCTAATGTTGAGCTTTAAGCCAACTTTTCCACTCTCCTCTTTCTCTTTCATCAAAAGGCTCTTTAGTTCCTCTTTGCTTACTGCCTTAAGGGTGGTGTCATCTGCATATCTGAGGTTATTGATATTTCTCCCGGCAATCTTGATTCCAGCTTGTGCTTCCTCCAGCCCAGCGTCTCTCATGATGTACTCTGCATATAAGTTAAATAAGCAGGGTGACAAAGAAAGGCCTAGTGTAGCAAAAATTAAACAAAGAAAATCTCTGGTTAAAAAAGAAAACCACTCAGGGGGCCCACCCTGATTCCAAACAAGATGAGAGGAAAGATGAACTTACATCGCAGGATGAGGTGCAGAAAAGAGATAACCTGTAGGCCCTGCCTCTTTTAAAGTAAGAATCCTGAGTATTTAGATCAAGGCCCTCCCTGGCTGGCAAAACAGATGACAACTGCTTAGAAGTAACTCAGGAAGCCTCTCAAAGCACGACCTTCAGAGGCTGGGAACCACCTCTGGCCTGTGAAATCCAGAGCCTACAGGCTGATTTTGTCTCTGATTCCAGGTAGCCTAGAGGGGGTTAAAAAGTGGTGACCGCTTTACACACTGCAGTATTCATGATGGACAACCAACCAGGTCCGACTGTAGAGCAGAGGGAACTGGGCTCAACGCTCTGTGGCGGCCTGGAGGAGAGGGAGGTACGGGGGAGAACGGATACATGTGTAAGTACTGCTGGCTTCCTTTGCTCTTCACCTGAAACTAGCACGTTGTTCATTGGTTTTACCCCCATACAAAACAAAAAGTTTGAAAAAATATAGTGGCCCCAAGTTCTGATCCTTCTCCAAGTTATTCTCACATGATGGCCGCGCCCTCAGGTTGTGAGGCTACCGGATAAAATACAGGCCACCTTGCTGCAGCTCGAATTTCAGATAAACATGATAATTTTTTTCATATAAGCATATCCCAAACATTGCAAGAGACATTATACTAAAAATTAGTCCTCATTTGCCTGAAATTCTTATTAAACTGGGCATTCAGTGTTTTTAACAGCTTTACTGAGGTATAATTTATATACCATATAAGTCACCCATTTAAATAAAATTCAATGGGTTTTTGGTACATTCAGAGTTGTATAACCGTCACCGAAGTCAATTTTTTGAGAACGTTTTCATCACCCTCCCAAGAAGCCCTATGCGCATTTGTGGTCACGCCCATTGCTTGCACCCAGTTCAGCTCCCTGGCCCCTGACAACCCACTAATCTACTCTCTGCCTCTATAGATTTGTCTGTTCTGGACATTTTGTGATATGTGGTCTTTTAGAACTGACTTACTACACTTGGCATGATTTTTCAAGGTTCATCCACGTAGCACAGGTCAGTATCTTGTTCTTTGTGTACTTAGCCGCTGGGTCGTGTCCGACTCTTTGTGACCCCATGAACTGTAGCCCACCAGGCTCCTTGTCCATGGGATTCTACAGGCAAGAATACTAGAGTGGGTTGCCACTTTCTCCTCCAGGAGATCTTCCTGACCCAGGAATCGAACCCAGGTCTCCTACACTGCAGGCAGATTCTTTACCCCCTGAGCTAAATCTTGTTCTTTATTACTGCCAAATAATATTCCTTTGGATGGATGTAACACACTTTCTTCACCCAAACATCAGTTGATGGGCATTGAGCTATTCCTACTTTCAAGCTATTATGAACAACGCTGCAGGGAACATCCATGCACACGTTTTTGTGTGGATGTTTGTTTTCATTTCTCTTGGATGTGTACCTAGAAGTGGCATTACTGGGTCATACAATAACTCTGACCTTTAGAGAAATTGCCAAACTGTTTTCCACAGCAACTAAACTATTGCATATTTCCACCAGCAATATACAGGGTTCCAATCTTTCCACATCTTTACTACAATTACTAAAAGAGTCTCTCGGCTTTTTTATTATTCCACGTCAGTGGGTATGAAGTGCTAACTCACTGTTGTTTTGATTTTCAATTTCCTAATGACCAACAAGCATCTTTTCATGTGCTTTCTGGCTGTTTGTGCATCTTTTTTGAAGTCACATCTAATCAGAGTTTTTTTAAGGTGGACCATTTTTAAAGTCTTTATTGAACTTGTTACAATATTGTTTCTGTTCTATTTTTTTTTTTTTTTTTTTGACTCTATGAGACATGTGTGATCTCAGCTTCCCGACCAGGGATCAAACCTGCATCCCCTGCATTGGAAGGCAAAGTCCAAACAACGGGACCACCAACTAAGTCCCCTATTCAGGTTCTATGCCTATTTTTTAATTGAGTTGCTCATCTTCTTAGTATTGAGTTTAAGAGTTCTTTACAAATTCTGAATACTATACTCATATTACTTAAATTGCCTAAAAATACTTCCTCCCATTCTGTGAACTGTCTGTTCACTTTCTTGATTGTGTTCTTGGAAATATTTCTGTTGTTTAGCCACTCAGTAGTGTCCTACTTTTTGCAACCCTATGGACTGTCGACTTCCAGGCTCCTCTGTCCTTGGGATTTCCCAGGTAAGAATACTGAAGTGGGATGCCATTTCCTTCTCCAGGGGAATCTTCCTAACCCAGGGATTGAACCCCCAATTTCAGCATTGGCAGACAAGTTCTTTACCATTAAGCCACTTTGAAAGACAAACGTTTTGAATTCTGATGAAGTCTAATTAATCTATTTTTTTTCTTTTGTTGCTTATGCTTTTGATGTTATACCTAAGAAGGCTTTCCCTAACCCAAAGTGACAACAATTTTCCCTTTATTTTCTTCTAATGGTTTTATGGTTTTGAAAAGTGAAAGTCGCTCAGCAGTGTCCGACTCTTTGCCACCCCATGGACTATACAGTCCATGGAATTCTCCAGGCCAGAATACTGGAGTGGGTAGCCTTTCCCTTCTCCAAGGGATCTTCCCTACCCAGGGATGGTACCCAGGTCTCCCACACTGCAGGCAGATTCTTTACCAGCTGAGCCATCAGGGAAGCCCATTTTACAGTTTTAGTTCTTACTTTTAAGTCCATGAGCACATTTGGTATATGATATAAGAAAGACTCCAACTTCATACTTTTCATTCAGCTGTCCCAGCACCATTTTTCTCTGGCATCTTCTGTTTTTATTTGTTACCTCTGGCGGGCCTAGCCAGATATTTAGCCACTGAAAAAAGCGGGCGGCTCCCTAACCCTTGGCAGTTTCGGGTTGATCTTTTCTGGAGGAGCTGCTCATCCTTTTCGTTCCTCCCACCATGAATTCACATTTTCCTCCAGCCCTTGGCCTTAAGCACCGGGCAAGGGCTGCCAAAGACAAACCACAGGTTGTTGGCTCCTGTTGTCAGTGGCACCGTTGTTGACGTCCCAGAGTCGAAACGGGTGCCCTTTGGACTCTCTGGGCCCTGCAGGTAGACAGTTGCTCTCCCTGCCCTCCGCCACCTCGGTTCTCAGAGATCTTCCGGTCCACAGGCCGCCGGCCCCACGGCGCAGAGGTTTCTGCCTGTGAGAACTGAGACACGTGCTGGCCTGCATCCCTATGAGCTGGCATCAAGGTAACTCAACACAGCCGCCCGCTGTGGGAAGACTCAGCCCAGTGGCCTGTGCCTGGCATTTAGCCTGGAAGCCAAATTTACTAAGCCTGGATGGTAATTTACTAAGGTTCAGACTCAACATGGCTCATAACTTTCTTCTAAGGCCCTGGAGTCACTTCCCCAGACCTCCGTTGTCTACCCAAGATGACTTATTCATTAGCAAGAGTGAATAATGCCTGAACGCACCACTGGATTTCCCCCTAAAGCCCTGCTGGGTGTGCCTCACGGGGCGTAATCTTGCCTGCAGAGCTGGAGTTACGCAAGCGTCTACGAGGCCTAGCCTGTCTTGATTCATACCTGAGAACCGAAAGTAAGCAACTCCAAGAACCGAAAGTAAGCAACTCCAAGGCCCGTTGAGCCAAACTGGGTGGGAGTGAGAGGTTGGGCAGAGAGTCATCAACACTTCTGCATTAACAGACATCTGTCTCTTAATGACCCCTGAGATGAAAGCAGAAGAACCAAAAATAGATCCACCTTTTCCATTCAAGACGGGCTTTTTTTTCCCCTACCTTCCCAATGGAAAACACATCATTAAACTATCACTTTGTTAATTAAATGTGTCATCACAATTGCATCTCTGTTTTGCTCTTACCATGTGTATCAGTGAGGGTTCTGCTAGAGCAACAGAACCAGCTCTGTGTGTGTGTGTGTGTGTGTTTAGGCAAACAGGCAGACAGACAACCTGATTTTAAGGAACTGACACCTACAGTTGTGGAGTCTGGCTGTAGGGTGGGCTGTAAAGTCTCAGGCAGGAGCTGAAGGTAGAATCTCTTCCTCTTCAAGAAAGTCTCTGATGTGCTCTGAGAGCCTCTTAACTTACTGCTCGAGGCCCATCCACAGTACTGAGGATAATATAATCTCCTTGACTTAAAGTCCGCTGATCTTTGAGGTTAAATCAACATCCTACCTTCAAAATATCTCCACAGCAGCACCTAGATTGGCATTTAATGAAATCATTGGACAGCATAGATGGCCAAGTTGACACATGAAATCAAACATTGAACCATGAAATGCTTTTCTGTCACTAGGGGAGGGAGGCTGGCATCACTTCCCAGAAGAAGATACTAGAACATACACACCAGGTGAAGAATCTGCTGTCCCCCTCGAGGTCACACAGATGCAATTGACTGAACATCTTGGGGGTGGGTGGGGGGGCTAGCAAGTGATGAACCCAGGCCCTGGACCAAACCTGCAGAGGACTCAGAACTGGGCACAGGGGCTCAGAAGTTGGGGTTCACGGGCCCTGGGGTGCACAGACTCAGTAGTTGGGGCTCATGGGCCCTGGGGTGCACAGACTCAGTAGTTGGGGCTCACAGGTCCTGGGGTGCACAGACTCAGTAGTTGGGGTTCATGGGCCCTGGGGTGCACAGACTCAGTTGTCGGGGTTCACATGCCCTGGGGTGCACAGACTCAGTAGTTGGGGCTCACAGGTCCTGGGGTGCACAGACTCAGTAGTTGGGGCTCATGGGTCCTGGGGTGCAGAGACTCAGTTGTTGGGGTTCACACGCCCTGGGGTGCACAGGCTCAGTAGTTGGGGCTCACAGGTCCTGGGGTGCATGGCTCAGTAGTTGGGGTTCATGGGCCCTGAGGTGCACAGACTCAGTAGTTGGGTCTCACAGACCCTGGGGTGCACAGACTCAGTAGTTGGGGTGCATGGGCCCTGGGGTGCACAGACTCAGTCATTGGGGTTCATGGGCCCTGGGGTGCACAGACTCAGTCGTTGGGGCTCACGGGCCCTGGGGTGCACAGACTCAGTAGTTGGGGTTCATGGGTCCTGGGGTGCACAGGCTTTACTAACTGTGGCACACGGGCTTAGTTGCTCCGCAGCATGTGGAATCTCCCTGACCAGGGATCAAAGCAGTGTCCCCCGAATTGGCAGCAGATTCTGATCCATTGTGCCACCAGGGAAGTCCCACTGCCTGTTTTTGCATGTAACGTTTTATTGGCACATAGCTGTGACTACTCATTTAAGTACGATACATAGCTGCTCTCATGTTATCATGGCAGTGTTGAGTTATTGTCTAAATGACCAGCAAAGCTTTAAAAACCTATTTGACCCCTTGTAGGAAAGCTGTAGCTTTCCAGCAAGAAGGTGCTTTTCCTCCTGCCCCATCAGGAAAGCGGGCATGTTCTTCAATTCCAGAATTCCTTACAACTCAGGGACTAGAAATCATTGTGAGGTTTCCTGTGTTCGCTGCAGCACTATTTACAATAACCAAGTCATGGAAGCAATCTATATGTCTGTCGGCAGATAAATTGATAAAGAAGATGTGGCACATATACACAATGGAATATTACTCAGCCATAAAAAAGAATGAAACAATGCCATTTGCAGCAACATGTTGGACCTGAAGATTATCTTACTAAACGAAGTCAGACAGAGAAAGACAAATATCAAATAGTATCTCTTATATGCTTCCCTGATAGCTCAGTTGGTAAAGAATCCACCTGCAATGCAGGAAACCTCAGTTTGATTCCTGGGTCGGGAAGATCCACTAGAGAAGGGATAGGCTACCCACTCCAATATTCTTCGGCGTTCCTTGTAGCTCAGCTGGTAAAGAATCTTCCTGCAACGCAGGAGACCCTGGTTCGATCCCTGGGTTGGGAAGATCCTCTGGAGAAGGGAAAGGTTACCCACTCCAGTATTCTGGCCTGGAGAATTTCATGGACTGTATAGTCCATAAGTTGCAGAGTCGGATACAACTGAACAACTTTCACTTTCATCTCTTATATGTGGAATCTTAGGAATACAAATGACCTTGTTTCCGAAACAGAAAGGGTTTCACAGACACAATACTAACAATAGGAAACAGTGGTTCAGGGAAGGAATGAATTAAGAGCTTGGGATTAATATACACTGCCATATATAAAATAGATAACCAACGGGACCTATTGGTCTAAGGACCTATTGTATAAGACAGGGAACTCTACTCAATATTCTGTAATAACCTAAATGGGAAAAGAATCTGGGAAGAATGAATATATGTATATGGACTGCAAGGAGATCCAATCAGTCCATCTTAAAAGGAAATCAGTCCTGGGTGTTCATTGGAGGGACTGATGTTGAGGCTGAAACTCTGGTACTTTGGCCACCTGATGGGAAGAGCTGACTCATTTGAAAAGACCCTGATGCTGGGAAAGATTGAGGGCAGGAGGAAAAGGGGACGACAGAGGATGAGATGGCTGGATGGCATCACCGACTCAATGGACATGAGTTTGGGTAAATTCCAGGAGTTTGTGATGGACAGGGAGGCCTGGCATGCTGCGGTTCATGGGGTCGCAAAGAGTCGGACATGGCTGAGCGACTGAACTGAGACTGAGATAAATGAATCATTTTGCTGTCCACCTGCAACACAACACTGTAAATCAACTGTATTCTAATAAATTTAAAAAAAAAAAACCACTGGATTGTGCCATTTAATAGGGTGACTTTTATATATAAAAGGTATATATATATATAGTTGTGGGGCTTCGAGAATGGCCCATGTGGATCTCCCCAACCCTGCCCTTTGCTAGGGAGGAGGCTGCCCATGAAGGGGGCAAAGCCATGGAGGCAGAGTCTCAGGGTGGAGGACTTCCACAACGTGCTTAAACTCTGTGCAGAATCTGGCTAAACTGCTGGCCCAGTCCTTATTGACTGGTTGCCCTCAGTGAAACACCAGGGATGAGATTCCACAGGATCAGAGGGTTTCTTTCAAGGAAGCTGAGATTATTGGTGATCTGATGAGGGAACTAGCACTAATGTTTGTTCTGTGATGCTTGAGGCCTTGGGAAGGTGAAGTCAGGTGTTCCCTCCTCGAGGAAAACACCAGACCGCAGAGGACGAAGGGGCAAATGGACACACCCCTTCTTCCCCTCGCATCGTCACACACCCGGGTCTCCCGAGTGGGGGCTCCAGGCCCTAAAATTGGCCGTGTCTGGACTGCTAGAGGGCCCCCGAGGAGGCTGGCCTCTCACAAGAAACTGCAAATCCACTGTGACAGTCGCCAGGATCCAGAAAAGGAGCCATTCAGATGCCTTCCCCGCACTGCCCCGCCACCCCCCATCAGAAGGTGCCCCACCTCCCAGGTTAGCAACTAGCTCGAGTAATTTCAAGTCAGAACAAGAGTTCCCGGGGAAACCTTCATCTGCACACTTTCCCGACATAATTGAAGCCCTCTGACAACTTTATGAAGTCCCGGGTGTGGGATGAAGCTGCCTTTCTGCAGGCAGGTCTTCCAAGGAGAGTTCAGCCACCTCCAAGGACTGGGATTGATCAGTACCCCTGCTGTGAGATGGTCAATGTCCTCTTGGTCTGCCCTGTCCAGGTGGGCAACAGACATGAAATACGTGTGTACTCCAGTAGTGACCCCATTCAGCTCAAATATCTACTTTCCCCAAAATGTGGCACAGACCCTTCCTCTTCCTGCCAACCCAGGAGGATTTCCCCAGAATTTCAAATTATTTGCAGAGCCACGTAGCCATTTATCATACGGATGCCATGTGGAGCTTCTCAGAGGGAATCTGGCAAAATTACATGCTGCTCAAGAAAAGGAAAAAATATTCCATCTTCCTCTTCCCTAAGGGAAGGCAGAAATTAGACTTGTTTTTCCAAGACACTCATACCAGAGGCGTTACAAGCAACCCAGGGAGATGTCTCATCAAAGGGATTCAAGACAATGACAATTTTCAACAGGATTAGAATTGCAACTGCAGAAATGACTGCTTTGCTACTCAGAAACTTTTTAATTGCCTTGGCTGATCTCTACCCCTGCTTCTAGTAATTTTATTACTATTATTGGGTTTGAGGTTTCTTTTTTATAAAACATCTCAGGGTATTTTCAACAGTTGTCATGGAGAATTGGCACCAGAGAGAATTCCTGGAGAAAAATTATTTCAAAGGCTTGTGTCCTCAAGACAAACACACCAAAAAAAAAAAAAAAAAGAAAGAAAAAAAAGAAAGAAAGAAAAAGGCTTTGCAAGAGAACATTATAGGAACTTTGAAGAGAAAAATATTGTGATGTCATCTATAAATTCACTTCTCCCTCTAGGTCACATTTGGATGCCTACCACCTGCCATCACCTACAGATTAATGGCTTTTATTACAATGTTATGATCACACATGACAGCAAATATGAGACATTAATAAATTGACAAAGCATAATTAACACAACAGATAAGTGATCGAAAAACAATTGTAAATGAAAGCTCTAATGAGTGGCAGAAGGCATCCAAGGACCTGACTGCATGCCAGTGTTTGGAACTATTTTGTATTGAGACCGTTTGTCAACTCAAAGACCAAGGCTAATATCAAGACACATTTCACAACTTCTAAGCAAGTTTAGAGGATGACCCCTGAAGAATAACCCACAAAGTCACTCGACGCGTCCACACAAGATCCTTAACGTTGGGTATGAAGACAAAGCAGTCTGCATTTTTCACAAAAGCGTACAGGCTTACGACCTGAAGGGCTTCCTTGATAGTTGGTAGAGAGTCCGCCTGCAGTGCAGGAGACCTGGGTTCGATCCCTGGGTTGGGAAGATCCCCTGAAGAAGGGAAAGGCTACCCACTCCAGTATTCTGGCCTGGAGAATTCCACAAAGAGTCAGATATGACTGAGCAACTTTCACTTTCACTTCACTTTTACAAGACCTGAAACACTGCTCCTTTCAACCATAAAGGCCATATACATATTTGGAGTCAGGTGACAAATGGACAGGGCACAAAATATCACAAGGCCAAGATGTGGAAGAAAATGTGGTCGGTGCTCCAAGACCCTGAAGTCTACGTGACTGGGGTTGCCATTCAGGAAGTACAAGAAAGGAAGTACAGAATTCCAAGGCCCATTTCTTCTTTCTAGTGTGATGGAGCTTTGAGAAAAAACATCCAAGAGAAGGCCAAGAATCAGAATAGGAAAATCAAACCATAGGTGGGACAAATTGGAAGAGTGGCATTGATATATACACACTACCTTACCATGGGTAAAACAGACAGCTAGTGGGAAACAGCTGATAGCTGGGAGCTCAGCTCAGTGCTGTGATGACCTAGAGGGTGGGATGGGGTGGGTGGAAGGCTCAAGAAGTTGGGGATGTATGTGTATGCATATGGCTAATTCAGGCTTCCCAGCTGGCTCAGTGGTAAAGGATTCGCCTGCCAAGCAGGAGACACAGTAGGAGGTGAGAGTCTGATCCCTGGGTCTGGATGGCAGAAGCAAATGGCAACCCACTCCAGTATCCTTGCCTGGGAAATCCCATGGACAAGAGGAGCAATGGCGGGCTGTGCTCCATGGGTTCGCAGAGTCGGACACCACCGAACAACTAAACAACAACGATGATGGCTGATTCACTTCATTGTACAGCAGAAACCAACAAAACAATGTCAAGCAATCAGACTCCAATTAAAAAATTAAAAAGAAATAAACATTAAAAAAAAGAAAAATCCAGCCATAAGGTTCATAACGTGTGCCTTACTTTGGCCTTTTTGATGTTTGCGGGTAATGCTGGCCCATCCTCTGCCTTCTGTCCCCATCCAGCCATCCTCTCTAGGAGACCAGAGTCCCTCGGGGGGTATACGCTCATTCAAGGCCCCTCGATTCCCACCCATCCACACCTATTGCAAATTCCATTAAAAATTTTTGCTTTCATTTGTCCTCTCTCCTCCCTTTTAGATGTTACTTGAACATTTCTCCTTTTTTCATAGTCTCCTTTGAGAAACTCATAACATTCCACTTTTAAGTCTCATCTGTCATTTGTTTTCCCCCTGTATTAAATCCCAAGTTCTACTGGAAAACCATGAGGGAGAGGCCATCAGGAGAAGAAAAGAATATTTAAAAGGAAAGGGGAGGAGAAGAAAAGCTACGACCTCAGCAGGCAGAACAGAGCCGGGACGATGGACCTCGCAGAGCTGCCAAGATCTGGCTCACAGGGAGGTGAGATGATTTGGGAAGGCTCCCTGCAAAAGAAAGAAAAAAAAGTCCTGTTCCCGAAACAGCAGGTCTGGCTTTCTTGCATGGCTGTGCACCTGTTTGCTAATTTTATTTTGTTTTGTTTTAACCTGTGTACTAATTTTAACCTCTCCCTTCCCCACCTGTCCCCACGTCCTTCTGAGCACTGATGAGTCTCAAGAACTTGGATGGAGGAGCCGGGACACTCCCTTCTGGCTCCTTCCAGCTTTGCCTGGAGATTTCTTTCAGAGGCTCTCCAGTTCCTGCTCTTGATCACCCACAAAACACCCCTTCCCCCTCTAGGCTCATCCTACAAACAAACCTTCTCAAGATGTCATCAGACTCCTTGGCCAGTTCCCAGTGGGAGGGATGGGGTCCTGGGGAGCCCTTTCTCTCCTGTGTGTTGATTTCCTGATGTAACAAATGATCACAAACGCACTGGCTTAAAACAACACAGACGTGTCATCTTACAATTCTGGGGTCAGACATCTGACACTGGCACCAAAACCGAGGTCTCAGCAGGTCTGGTTCCTCCTGGAAGCTCTGGGGACAGTCTGTTTCCTGGTCTCTCCAGCTTTCTGGTGGCTGCCTGCATTCCACGGGCCCTCCCTCCATCTTCAAAGCCAACAGCAAGATCAAGTCAGCAGGAGCTGACACATGGAGGACCCATATTTGGCTGCTAGGTATTTTTGTGCATGTGATTATTTCCATTCCAGTAGGGAGAGCTGTGGTGCTGGAGAAGACTCTTGAGAGTCCCTTGGACTGCAAGGAGATCCAACCAGTCCATCCTAAAGGAGATAGTCCTGGGTGTTCATTGGAAGGACTGATGCTGAAGCTGAAATTCCAATACTTTGGCCACCTGATGCAAAGAACAGACTCGTTTGAAAAGACCCTGATGCTGGGAAAGATTGAAGGCAGGCGACAGAGGATGAGATGGTTGGATGGCATCACTGACTCAATGAGCATGACTTTGAGCAAACTGCAATCCATAGGGTCTCGAAGAGTCAGACGTGACTGACTGAATAACAGCAGGGAGAGTTGAGAGTGGCCCTCGGCTTTTTTTATTTTGGTAACTGAGCATGTCCTTTACTGAGACAGCAGACAGAGTGTAAGAGGGGGGCTTGAGGAGAGTAGGTCATGGTATTTCCTCATTTACTTGTTATGCAGTTATTCATGGACGTAACTGTTCTTTGATTTTGTTTAATTTTTGTTTCACACCGGAGAAGAGCTGCTTGACAATGCTGTGTTCATTTCAGACGCACAACAAAGTGATTCAGTTATAGCCATGCAAGTCTCCATTCTTTATCAAATTTTCCTCCCATTTAGGTTATTACAGAACATTGAGCCGCGTTCCAGGTGCTGTGCCATAGGTCCTTGTTGGTTATCTATTTTAAATATACTAGTGTGTACACGTCATTTATTTTGAATACTAACAAATCCATAATAAATGAATATTAACTTTTCATTCCTTCCTAAATATTACTTGAGACTTCTGTGTGCCATGCAATGTGCTCTTGGCACTGATTAGACAGCTGTGAACAAGATCAATTATGTCTCTGGCCTGGGAGGTTCATGTCTTTAGCTATGAAACAGGCAGGCTGACTTGTTAGCTTCTAAGTAGGGTTAAAAACTAGGACCCTCCATAGTTCTTGACATTGTAAAAACAAACAAACAGACTTGTAGAAAAAGAGGTCAGATTTGTAGTCACCAGTAGTGGGAAGAGGGAGGGGGATTAAATGGGCTTCCCTGGTGACACAGCCGGTAAAGAATCTGCATAGTGGGAACATGAGGGGGAATTAGATGAAGGTAATCAAAAGGTATAAACTCCCAGTTATAATATAAAAAAGTACTAAGCATGTAATGTACAAATGATCAATACAATTAACACTGCTGTACTTTTATATATGAAAGTTGTTAAGAGAGGAAATTGTAAGAGCTCTCATTACAAGGACAAAGCTTTTTTCTCTTTCTTTCATCTTGTATCTTTATGAGATGATGGGTTCTTACTAAAACTGGTCATCATTTCAGGATGTATGCAAGTCAAATCATTATGCTGTACACCTTCCACGTACAGTGCTGGATGTCATTCTATCTCCATAAAACTAGAAGGAAAAAACTACGTCTTAAGACCTTTATAAAGAAAATTTAAATTTGGCCTATGGAGACTAACCAAACTCTGAGAAAAACGTTATTAAAAAGATATCAATTTTAAAAGTCTTTTCATTGAGTCAAAAAGCAACTGAATACCAAAGAAATGTAATAGACATTAATTTACAATCCTTTGATTTAATACAAATGCCTTTTTCCCATCCCTGGGATGGTGTGATTTACCAGTTTTCAGGTTGGCCAGAGTGACAGAGAATGCCTTGCGTCCCACTGGGCTCCTCTGCTTCTGAGGCTCCCACCTGGACCAACTCCCCAGTCCCCTTTGCAGACAGGTGATGGTTCTAACCAAGGAACATGGGTGGAAGGAACACAGGCTACTTCCTGATCTGATCCTGAAAAATCTTCTGGGAAATCCTCCTTACGTCTGTCTTCCCATATCCTTTGGGAAGGGAGGACCCCAGGCCTTTGAGGATGGCATGGCCATAAGACAGAAGGAGCCTGGGTCCTTGAACGAGGCTGTAGAGCAGACTCCTTCCCCACCAAACTCCCACCACCAGATACAGAATAAACTCTATTATACTAAGCCACTAAAACAGTGGGATCATTTGTTACGGAGGTTAACCTATGGTAACTCATTCAAACAGCTCCTGAATATGGATCTCAGAATTGTCACACACGCACACTTGCAGATATAGATAAGTGACACAGTCTTGTGGAGGGAAATCCAAAGACATGGTCACCACCTACCATCACACTTCATTTTCTCTCCCCAAATCTTGCAGGCCCCTCTAATCCAGAGAAATGTTCCAGATTCACATGTTATAGATTGCTGTTACTTTTTAGCATTTTACATATATTACAGATGTATGTAAATGATATGTGACCACTCTTGCTTATGGAAAAATACCATACAGTGATGCTTGGTTCAGAAGGAAGTTCAGCTTATCAACAAAGGAGATGTTGCTAATTCACCTGAATACTGAGAATTCAAGGTCCGTGAACTTTGCTTGGGAATGCAGCAGAGCCTTCCCTGGTCCTTTCTTTATTGACCAGATGGTCTTGTTTTTGGAAGCTTCAGTGAACACTCAGCAAAGCGTTTCAGTCCCAAATTAAGACTTTGAGCTGCTCTGGTGTTAATTTAAACCAGGCCCCTTAGTCAAAATTGTCTGAACCAAGAGACTCTTATGGGTGAGGAAGAAACTAACCAAATGCAGTCTTTGTCCCAGCTTCTGCTTTCTCCTTCTCTGACCTACTTTCTCCTTCCATTATAGGAATGGAATTAATAAAGATTTACTGTGGCAAATAAATCCAACTAAATCAGAAAGAAAGAAGAGACATTGTCTTTGCTTGTAAATGACATTTCATACATCAGTTCAGTCGCTCAGTCGTGTCCAACTCTTTGCGACCCCATGAATCACAGCACGCCAGGCCTCCCTGTCCATCACCAACTCCCGGAGTTTACTCAAACTCATGTCCATTGAGTCGGTGATGCCATCCAACCATCTCATCCTCTGTCATCCCCTTCTCCTCCTGCCCCCAACCCCTCCCCAGCATCAGGGTTTTTCCAATGAGTCAGCTCTTCACATCAGGTGGCCAAAGTATTGGAGTTTCAGCTTCAGCATCAGTCCTTCCAACGAACACCCATCTCCTTTAGGATGGACTGGTTGGATCTCCTTGCAGTCCAAGGGACTCTCAAGAGTCTTCTCTAGCACCACAGTTCAAAAGCATCAATTTTTTGGCGCTCAGCTTTCTTCACAGTCCAACTCTCACATCCATACATGACCACTGGAAAAACCATAGCCTTGACTAGATGGACCTTTGTTGGCAAAGCAATGTCTCTGCTTTTTAATATGCTATCTAGGTTGGTTGTAACTTTCCTTCCAAGGGGTAAGCATCTTTTAATTTCATGGCTGCAATCACCATCTGTAGTGATCTTGGAGCCCAAAAAAATAAAGTCTGACACTGTTTCTACTGTTTCCCCATCTATTTCCCATGAAGTGACGGGACCACATGCCATGATCTTAGTTTTTTAAATGTTGAGCTTTAAGCCAAATTTTTCACTCTCCTCTTTCACTTTCTTCAAGAGGCTCTTTAGTTCTTCTTCACTTTCTGCCATAAGGATGGTGTCATCTGCATATTTGAGGTTATTGATATTTCTCCTGGCAATCTTGATTCCAGCTTGTGCTTCCTCCAGCCCAGTGTTTCTCATGATGTACTCTGCATACAAGTTAAATAAGCAGGGTGGCAATATACAGCCTTGACGTACTCCTTTTCCTATTTGGAACCAGTCTGTTGTTCCATGTCTAGTTCTAATTGTTGCTTCCTGACCTGCATACAGGTTTCTCAAGAGGCAGGTCAGGTGGTCTGGTATTCCCATCTCTTTCAGAATTTTCCACAGTTTATTGTGATCCACACAGTCAAAGGTTTTGACATAGTCAATAAAGCAGAAATAGATGTTTTTCTGGAACTCTCTTGCTTTTTCGATGATCCAGCAGATGTTGGCAATTTAATCTCTGGTTCCTCTGCCTTTTCTAAAACCAGCTTGAACATCTGGAAGTTCACGGTTCACATATTGCTGAAGCCTGGCTTGGAGAATTTTGAGCATTATTTTACTAGCGTGTGAGATGAGTGCAATTGTGTGGTAGTTTGAGCATTCTTTGGGATTGCCTTTCTTTGGGATTGTAATGAAAACTGACTTTTTCCAGTCCTGTGGCCACTGCTGAGTTTTCCAAATTTGCTGGCTTATTGAGTGAAGCACTTTCACAGCATCATCTTTCAGGATTTGAAAGAGCTCAACTGGAATTCCATCACCTCCACTAGCTTTGTTCGTAGTGATGCTTTCTAAGGCCCACTTGACTTCACATTCCAGGATGTCTGGCTCTAGGTGAGTGATCACACCATCGTGATTATCTGGGTTGTGAAGATCTTTTCTGTACAGTTCTTCTGTGTATTCTTGCCACCTCTTCTTAATATCTACTGCTTCTTTTAGGTCCCTACCATTTCTGTCCTTTATTGAGCCCATCTTTGCATGAAATGTTCCCTTGGTATCTCTAATTTTCTTGAAGAGATCTCTAGTCTTTCCCATTCTGTTGTGTTCCTCTACTTCTTTGCATTGATCGCTGAGGAAGGCTTTCTTATATCTCCTTGCTATTCTTTGGAACTCTGCATTCAAATGGGTATATCTTTCCGTTTCACCTTTGCTTTTGGCTTCTCTTCTTTTCACAGCTATTTGTAAGGCCTCCTCAGACAGTCATTTTGCCTTTTTGCCTTTCTTTTCCATGGGGATGGTCTTGATCACTGTCTCCTGTTAAATGTCACGAACCTCCGTCCATAGTTCATCAGGCTCTCTGCCTATCAGATCTAGTCCCTTAAATCTATTTCTCACTTCCACTGTATAGTCATAAGGGATTTGATTTAGGTCATACCTGAACGGTCTAGTGGTTTTTCCTACTTTCTTCAATTTAAGTCTGAATTTGGCAATAAGGAGTTCATGATGTGAGCCACAGTCAGCTCCCAGTCTTGTTTTTGCTGACTGTATAGAGCGTCTCCATCTTTAGCTGCAAATATAATCAATCTGATCTTGGTGTTGACCATCTGGTCATGTCCATGTGTAGAGTCTTCTCTTGTCTTGTTGGAAGAGGGTGTTTGCTATGACCAGTGGGTTCTCTTGGCAGAACTCCATTAGCCTTTGCCCTGCTTCATTCTGTACTCCAAGGCCAAATTTGCCTGTTACTCCAGGTGTTTCTTGACTTCCTACTTCTGCATTCCAGTCCCCTATAATGAAAAGGACATCTTTTCATTATAGGCTGTGAAGGACCGCACAGAAGCATGGCCCTGAGCAGCTACCCCTCGCCCAAAGTCAGGGGTGGCGATCGAGAGCGCCAGGCTGCGATGGTGCAGGAGCAACTGAGAGGAGCTACCCCATGCCCGAGGTCTGGGGCAGCGGCCAAGACGAGCTACCCCAAGTCCAAGGAGCGGCTGCTGTGGGGTGCAGGAGGGCCTGGAGGAGCTACTCCACATTCAAGGTCAGGAGGGGCGGCCGTGAGAAGATACCCCTCGTCCAAGGTAAGGAGCAGCAGCTGCGCTTTGCTGGAGCAGCCATGAAGAGATGCCCCACGTCCAAGGTAAGAGAAACCCAAGTAAGATGGTAGGTGTTGCGAGAGGGCATCAGAGGGCAGACACACTAAAACCATAATCACAGAAAACCAGCCAATCTGATCACACGGACCATAACCTTGTCTAACTCAATGAAACTAAGCCATGCCGTGTGGGGCCACCCAAGACGGCTGGGTCATGGTGGAGAGGCCTGACAGAATGTGGTCCACTGGCGAAGGGAATGGCAAACCACTTCAGTATTTTTGCCTTGAGAACCCCATGAACAGCATGAGAAGGCAAAATGATAGGATACTGAAAGAGGAACTCCCCAGGTCGGTAGGTGCCCAGTATGCTACTGGAGATCAGTGGAGAAATAACTCCAGAAAGAATGAAGGGATGGAGCCAAAGCAAAAATAATACCCAGTTGTGGATGTGACTGGTGATAGAAGCAAGGTTCAATGCTATAAAGAGCAATATTGCATAGGAACCTGGAATGTTAGGTCCATGAATCAAGGCAAATTGGAAGTGGTCAAACAGGAGATGGCAAGAGTGAATGTCGACATTCTAGGAATCAGCGAACTAAAATGAACTGCAATGGGTGAATTTAACTCAGATGACCATTATATCTACTACTGTGGGCAGGAATCCCTTAGAAGAAATGGAATAGCCATCATGATCAACAAAAGAGTCCGAAATGCAGTACTTGGATGCAATCTCAAAAATGACAGAACAATCTCTGTTCATTTCCAAGGCAAACCATTCACTATCACGGTAATCCAAGCCTATGCCCCAACCAGTAACGCTGAAGAAGCTGAAGTTGAATGGTTTTATGAAGCCCTCAAGACCTTTTAGAACTAACACCCTCCCCCCAAAAAAGATTTTATACATAGTAAACCCTAACAATTCCACCAAAGAAAAACTGTGACAACTAATGAATGAATTTAGCAAAGTTGCCAGATATAAAATCATTACACAAAGATCAGATGCATTTCTGTACACTAACAGTGAACAATCCAGAAAGGAAATTAGCAACTTCATTTAAAATAAAATCAAAAGGAACAAAATATTTGGAAGGAAATTAAAGAAGATACCAATACATAGAAAGACATCCTGGGTTCATGGATTAAAAGACTTAATAATGTGAGGATTTCAATGCTACATTGAAAACATTACACTAAGTGAAGTAAGCCATCACCCAATTAAAAAAAAGAAAAGTGGTGATTCTACTCACATGAAGTTCCTACAGTGTAAAATCCACAGAGAAAGTGGAACGGTGGTTGTTAGGGCCTGGGGAGGGGACAGAGAGGAATTAGCATTCAATGTGCTTTAATCAGGGAACGTGTGAAAGTTCTGGACACGGTTGGTAGTGATGGTTATACAGCCACTGAGCTATACACTGAAAAATGGCATAAATGATAACTTTTGTGTTAGGTATATTTTACCAAATAAAAAAATGAACTACAGTTATGAGTAAATGGAATATAAGTAAGCAAATAGAATGATACCTTGCAAGGTATATATATATCTATATATATATCTATATATAGATATAGATATATATATCTCCAGGAGATAATTAAGGACAGGGAAACCTGACTTGCCGCAGTTCATGGGTTGCAAAGAGTCGGACACGACGTAGTGACTCAACAACACTAAGGTGCATTCTATCAGTAATAGAAAATATTCCAAATTTGAGCACTGATCTGATTGTTTCTCAACCAACAAAATCCAGTCTAGAGGTAAGGCAGAGTACACACACACAGCGTACTCTGGACACACACACGCACACAGGCCCCTCACCCTGACCTGGTGCATTTTCTAGAAGCTTGCCTCTGGTCTTCCTTTTGTGCACCCACGTTTTCAGTCCCTCCTGATAGAACCACAGGGCTCAGGGCTGCCTGTTTCCTCAGGGGAGAAGTCGGGGCAGGATGGAGTTTCCTAGTATCGTGCGGTCAGCTTCGGCCCACTGATGCCTCCTCTCAGGACACTGAATCTCCCTCAGAGCATGTTACAGCCTGCAGGCTCACTGGAAGACTCCAGTAACCATGAACAGGCAAGAAATAGAAGGAATAGGGCAAAACTGAAAAAAATGGCATGGATGTAATCAGCAACATGAGACTCCAGGAAAAGACTGGACAAATGTGCTGGTTCTTTTAAAAAATAAGTTAAAAGAATAACTGAATAAGAAAGAGATGTATGGATCAATCCAAACAAACCAAAGTTTTTAGATCCCAATTCAAATAAAATGTCAAAAACAAAATAAAACTTTCAAGACATTCAGGGAAATGTAAGCATTGTCTAGATGATAAAAATTATTATTTTAATTTGATTAAAAATTTGTCTTTGTTTTTAAATGGGATAATGGTACTGTGGTGTTATTGGTATGATTTAAGTTCTCTGTCTTTTCATCTTTCAGTTACATCCTGAAATATTTAGAGATAAAATTATGTGATTCCTTGAAACTGCTTCCAGTAAATTCTGGGGGTGGGATGATTTGTGGTATTAAAAGAAACAAGACTGGCCACATCCTGATAATTGTCAGTGTTTCCAGTTGATGATAAACTGCTATTGAATTTGGTACATTTTAAAATTTTATAATGAACTGTTTTGAAATCTTGCTTACAAATAATTTTCAGTGACATGGGCAAATGCCATTATCTACTCAACTGAGTGACTAACACTTTCACTATACTAAGTAGTAAAGGAAAAAAGTAAGCACAATAACATCCAAGCTATTGAAATCAACATGTTCTAGACCAGAACGTCCCCAGTAGGTATTATCTTGACTGGTGGGATTATTACAGTAAATTTCGTTCCTTAGTCTACACTCTAATTTCTGGCTTTCTACCATGGGCATGTAAAACTGATAATTAGGGGAAACATTTATATTTTAATTTTTAAGAGTAGAGAGTGGAGCCATCTGAAATAATGCTTTTGACTCTTCATCCATGTGTCTGGGAAACATTCCCTCTGGAAGAGCTAATCCCATCCCATAATGCATCTTAGCACTTAAAATGCATGAAATGGTGAATGTATTCACTTGGTTTTTAAAATAAGGCAGCAAGCATGTGATGGAATGAAGGATTTATTTGAGCTTTCACAAGTCCTCATTATCAAAGTCATTTCAGGGCCATTTCACAGATGTGACTACCTGGATGTGCCCAAAGGAACAGAGTCTGGCTCATTATTATTAGGTGATCACCATTCTCCAGTGACGCACTGGTAGAGAATCCTCCTGCCAATGCAGGAGACACAGGAGACGCAGCTTCCATCCCTGGATCGAGAAGATCCCCTGGAGGAGGAAATAGCAGCCCACTCCAGTATTCCTGCCTGCGAAATCCCACGGACAGAGGAGCTTGGTGGGCTACAGTCTGTGGGGTCACCAAGAGTCAGACACGACTGAACAGCTGAGCACCACAGCACAATCACTGTTCTAGAAACTTCCTGCCAGAGATGACGTGGGCACTTCACCTTTTTAGCTTTGGAGAAAGGTATGATGCAGAGGGCTCGACATGCTCTTTGCATGCCTTTCTCCACCAGAAATCAGGCTTTTGGTCCCTGCACCACTGGTGGAACCTGCCTGGCGATATTTCTGCTGGCAACCACGTCCCCAGAGACCCTGCCCTGAGCCACCTCTGTTTTCCGTGGAGTGTGTGTATAAAAGAAGTTTGTAGCCATGAAATTAAGAGATGCTTACTCCTTGGAAAGAAAGTCATGACCAACCTAGACAGCAGATTAAAAAGCA
Source organism: Cervus canadensis (assembly GCF_019320065.1). Classification (NCBI taxonomy): domain Eukaryota; kingdom Metazoa; phylum Chordata; class Mammalia; order Artiodactyla; family Cervidae; genus Cervus; species Cervus canadensis. The sequence continues at coordinate 28,331,123 of NC_057392.1, forward strand.
GAGACATTACTTTGCCAACAAAGGCCCGTCCAGTCAAGGCTATGGTTTTTCCAGTGGTCATGTATGGATGTGAGAGTTGGACTCTAAAGAAAGCTGAGGGCCGAAGAATTGATTCTTTTGAACTGTGGTGTTGGAGATGACCCTTGAGAGTCCCTTGGACTGCAAGGAGATCCAACCAGTCCATCCTAAAGGAGATTAGTCCTGGGTCTTCATTGGAAGGACTGATGTTGAAGCTGAAACTCCAATAATTTGACCACCTAATGCGAAGAGCTGGCTCATTGGAAAAGACCCTGATGCTGGGAAAGATTGAGGGCAGGAGGAGAAGGGGAAGACAGGGGATGAGATGGTTGGATGGCATCACTGACTCAATGGACATGAGTTTCAGTAAACTCCAGGAGTTGGTGATGGACAGGGAGGCCTGGCGTGCTGTGGTTCATGGGTTGCAAAGAATTGGACTCGACTGAGCAACTGAACTGAACTGAACTGAGGCCAATGAGTTCTTAGAAATCTTTCTTTAAAATCTTATGAACGCACAAACAGATGGAGAAACATACCGTGCTCATGGATTGGAAGAATCAATATTGTCAAAATGGCTATTCTACCCAAAGCAATCTATAGATTCAATGCAATCCCTATCAAGCTACCAACGGTATTTTTCACAGAACTAGACCAAAGAATTTCACAATTTGTATGGAAATACAAAAAACCTCGAATAGCCAAAGTAATCTTGAGAAAGAAGAATGGAACTGGAGGAATCAACCTGCCTGACTTCAGACTCTACTACAAAGCCACAGTCATCAAGACAGTATGGTACTGGCACAAAGACAGAAATATAGATCAATGGAACAGAATAGAAAGCCCAGAGATAAATCCACGAACCTATGGACACCTTATCTTTGACAAAGGAGGCAAGGATATACAATGGAAAAAAGACAACCTCTTTAACAAGTGGTGCTGGGAAAACTGGTCAACCACTTGTAAAAGAATGAAACTAGAACACTTTCTAACACCATACACAAAAATAAACTCAAAATGGATTAAAGATCTAAATGTAAGACCAGAAACTATAAAACTCCTAGAGGAGAACATAGGCAAAACACTCTCCGACATAAATCACAGCAAGATCCTCTATGACCCACCTCCCAGAATATTGGAAATAAAAGCAAAACTAAACAAATGGGACCTAATGAAACTTAAAAGCTTTTGCACTACAAAGGAAACTATAAGTAAGGTGAAAAGACAGCCCTCAGATTGGGAGAAAATAATAGCAAATGAAGAAACAGACAAAGGATTAATCTCAAAAATATACAAGCAACTCCTGCAGCTCAATTCCAGAAAAATAAATGACCCAATCAAAAAATGGGCCAAAGAACTAAACAGACATTTCTCCAAAGAAGACATACAGATGGCTAACAAACACATGAAAAGATGCTCAACATCACTCATTATCAGAGAAATGCAAATCAAAACCACAATGAGGTACCATTACACGCCAGTCAGGATGGCTGCTATCCAAAAGTCTACAAGCAATAAATGCTGGAGAGGGTGTGGAGAAAAGGGAACCCTCTTACACTGTTGGTGGGAATGCAAACTAGTACAGCCACTATGGAAAACAGTGTGGAGATTCCTTAAAAAACTGGAAATAGAACTGCCATATGACCCAGCAATCCCACTTCTGGGCATACACACTGAGGAAACCAGATCTGAAAGAGACACGTGCACCCCAATGTTCATCGCAGCACTGTTTATAATAGCCAGGACATGGAAGCAACCTAGATGCCCATCAGCAGATGAATGGATAAGGAAGCTGTGGTACATATACACCATGGAATATTACTCAGCCGTAAAAAAGAATTCATTTGAATCAGTTCTAATGAGATGGATGAAACTGGAGCCCATTATACAGAGTGAAGTAAGCCAGAAAGATAAAGAACATTACAGCATACTAACACATATATATGGAATTTAGAAAGATGGTAACGATAACCCTATATGCAAAACAGAAAAAGAGACACAGAAATACAGAACAGACTTTTGAACTCTGTGGGAGAAGGTGAGGGTGGGATGTTTCAAAAGAACAGCATGTATACTATCTATGGTGAAACAGATCACCAGCCCAGGTGGGATGCATGAGACAAGTGCTCGGGCCTGGTGCACTGGGAAGACCCAGAGGAGTCGGGTGAAGAGGGAGGTGGGAGGGGGGATCGGGATGGGGAATAAGTGTAAATCTATGGCTGATTCATATCAATGTATGGCAAAACCCACTGAAATGTTGTGAAGTAATTAGCCTCCAACTAATAAAAAAATTAAAAAAAAAAAAAAAAAATCTTATGAACGGACTACCCTGGTACCCTGAGACAACCTAGAGGGGTGGGATGGGGTGGGAGGTGGGAGGGAGGTTCAAGAGGATGGCGACATGTGTATACCTATGGCCCATTCATGTTGATGTGTGGCAGAAACCAATACAACATTGTAAAGCATTTTTAAATAAAGTTTTAATGAAAGAAAATCATATAAAAGGATTACTGACAGAGATCCACCAGCCTCAAAAGTTCCAGATGGGCTGGAAACATGTCTACAGCCATCAGCAGGCTTGTCCACTCCTATGGGTCATTTATACCCTGGTAGGGTCTGGCTGGATTTTTTCCTCCATCACCTCTTGGATTTCTTTGTGGTTTTGTCTAATTTTGTTTTCCTCTTTTTTTCTCAGTACTGCCTGAGGATGGTTTGACCTTCTGGTGAATCTGAACGTGGGGGTTTCTTGGAATTCCCGGCTTGGAGATTATCACTTCAGCATCTCCATGTCGCATCTGGACGCATGTCCCTCACAGAGCCTGCACTTCATCCTTCTTCTCCCCTAGTGGCTCCAAAATGTCTCCTTCTGTCTCAGGAGAGACCCTCCAGGAACGGAAATTCCATATCATATGGGAAAACAGAGACACCAAGAGGCTAAGCAATTTGGGCCAAGAAGTTGGGCTATCTCCCCTGGTGGACCCAATAGTAAAGAACCTCCTGCAATGCAGGAGACTTGGGTTTGAGCCCTAGGTTTAGAAGATCCCCTGGAGAAGAAAATGGCAACCCACTCCAGTATTCTTGCCTGGAGAATTCAATGGACAGGGGAACCTGGTGGGTTACAGTCCATGGGGTCGCAAAGAGTCGGACATGACTGAGCGAATAACACACACACATGATGCAATGGTAATATTTTGGATATATTTGGATATAAGTAAATTATATGATTAAGATTAACTTTGCTGTTTCTTCTTTTTTTGAATGTGACCACTAGAAAATTTTAGATCCAATAGAAAAGGCTCAGATTATATTTCTCTTGGGCAGCCCTGATCTAAGGGACTCCCCAAACTTCAAAGCTATGATTCTTGGAAGTATTCTTAAAGACCATTTTATATCTGATTGTCTCTTTTCTGAAAATTCATACAACTTATCAGCTTGTCGAAATGGTCTTGTCACCCCACTTCTACTCTCTAGAAAGTGGAAGGAAAGGGCTAAAGGGACCACATATTTATCTGCCGCAAGTTTTCCCTCAGGCTAGCCAGGTCTTCCTTTGAAGATTCTCCTGCTGACCCTTGACTGAACATGCCTAGTTCCAGGTATCAGAGGCTTGTCCTTGAAAGTGACCTTTAAGCCTGCCCAACAAATTCCTATCTAACCGGATATCAGCCTCACTTCTGATCAAAGTAACAAGCATGACTGGAGTCCTCAGCTGATCCTTTACTTGACCAACATGATCCATTCAGTACTTTTTTCCTAATGACACCTTCACCTTTGTTTCCAAATCCAAGCTCGCATTGCTTGTCACACACAGGCTGATAAACCAAGAGACGAGTCTCTGGAGTGAGAAACATAGAAAGGAAGACAATCGAGAAGACCGGGGGCTCACGGCCCACAGAATCATCTTACCTGTAGAGTTTAGACTCAGTTCAGTCGCTCAGTCGTGTCCGACTCTTTGCAACCCCATGGACTGCAGCATACCAGGCCTCCCTGTCCATCACCAACTCCTGGAGTTTACTCAAACTCATTCATACTAAACGGGGAGGGAGTAAAGCCCAACATTTCCCATTTCCAACCAGACTCCAGAGGGGTATGCTTATTTCTTCCTCCCTGCAGCCATTCAGAGGTGGGCCTGATCAGGATGTTTCCTATTAGCTAACCAAAGGTATTTCAGAATAATGCTCATTACCTGGGAGGCAGGGTTCCCAGAGATGAGCCATGATGTATAATTTAAGCTTATGGGCAACATCCCTTTAGTGATTAACTTGCAATAGAATACAAAGTTTCTTCCCTATTACAAGTACAGCTGAAAAAGAGCAAAATGTCGCATTAGCTGATTTTTTTGATTGATGTATAGTTGATTTGAAGAACTAAAGAGCCTCTTGATGAAAGTGAAAGAAGAGAGTAAAAAAGTTGGCTTAAAGCTCAACATTCAGAAAACTAACACCACGGCATCTGGTCCCATCACTTCATGGCAAATAGATGGGGAAACAGTGGAAACAGTGGCTGACTTTATTTTTGGGGGCTCCAAAATCACTGCAGATGGTGACTGCAGCCATTAAATTAAAAGACACTTACTCCTTGGAAGAAAAGTCATGACCAACCTAGACAGCATATTAAAATGCAGAGACATTACTTTGCCAACAAAGGTCCATCTAGTCAAAGCTATGGTTTTTCCAGTTTTCATGTATCGATGTGAGAGTTGGACTGTGAAGAAAGCTGAGTGCTGAAGAATTGATGCTTTTGAACTGTGGTGTTGGAGAAGACTCTTGAGAGTCCCTTGGACAGCAAGGAGATCCAACCAGTCCATCCTAAAGGAGATCAGTCCGGAATATTGATTGGAAGGACTGATGCTGAAGCTGAAACTCCAATACTCTGGCCACCTGATGCAAAGAACTGACTCGTTTGAAAAGACCCTGATGCTGGGAAAGATTGAAGGTGGGAGGAGAAGGGGACGACAGAGGATGAGATGGTTGGACGGCATCACCGACTCAATGGACATGAGTTTGAGTAAACTCCGGGAGTTGGTGCTGGACAGGGAGGCCTGGCGTGCTGCAGTCCATGATCTCAAAGTCGGACACGACGGAGCGACTGAACTGAACTGAACTGACAGTTGATTTACAACACTGTTTCAGTTTCAGGTGTACAACACACTGATTCAGTATTTTTGCAGATTATACTCCATGACAGGTTATTATGAGATGATGGCTATAATTTTCTCTGTGATACAGAATATCCTTGTTGCTAACCTATTTGCACATAGCCCACATTTTCGACACAGAAGGGTTGTTTGTTTCAGGCTTCAAGACTGAAGCAAACATTTGGTATGAGGCTCGAGGGATTTTGCAAACAGTTTCCACCCATGACTTCCAAAGCTTGTGTAACATTTTGTGCAAAACTCGTGAGCCCTTTCCATGAAGCAAGGGTTTCCAGAAATATTTACTTTGCGGAAGTGAGTGTGCATGTTTTCCTGTTCCCTTGAACTTCCACACGTCCAGCAGACACATGCCCCTCTCTCATGGCTGGGCTGGCCACGTCTGTGCCATCCTCTGATGATCTGCCTTCCTGAGCCCTGACCCCTCTGGACGGGCCATGACTCTCAGCCACACTTTGAACTGTCATTAGTTAAGACCAGTTGTTCATAGGCCCTCTACGTGGAAGCCATCCAACTCAGTCCCAGAAAAGAAAGGCCCTGGACAGACCTAGGGCCGTGTTATGGATTGAATAGCGTTCCCTAAAAGAGACTTGCTGAAATCCTAACATCGGTGCTGTAGACTGAGCGTCTGTGTCCATCCAAAATTTATGTTGAAACACTAACCCCCAGTGGAATGGTATTAGCAGGAGGGGCCTTTGGGAAGTGATGACATCATGGGGGTGGAGCCCTCATGAATGGGATTAGTGCCCTTGTAAAGGGACCCCCCAGGGAGCTCTGTCACCTCTTCTACCACCCAAGGACACAGTATGAAGGCACTCTTTGCGAACCAGGAACCAAACCCTCATCAGGCACCTTGATTTTTAACTACTCTTGTTTACAAGCCACCCAGTTTATAAGACTCCTTTATAGCCCCCCAGTGATACTAAGGGGGCTTCCCTGGTGGCTCAGTGGTAAAGAATTTGGCTGTCAATGCAGGAGGCCCAGGTTTGACCCCTGGGCCATGAAGATCCTCTGGAGTAGGAAATGGCAACCCACTCCAGTATTCTTGCCTGGAAAGTCCCATGGACAGAGAAGCCTGGTGGGGCTACAGTCCACGAGGTTGAAAAGAGTCAGACATGGCTGAGCAACTAAACAATAGCAACAAATCAGACTGAGACATCCCAGGGCCTCAGAAGGTAACCTTATTAGGAGATCAGGTCTTCACCGGGGTAACCACATTATAATTAGCTCATGAAGGTGGGCCCTGATCCAATGTGACCGGTGTCAGGAAATCTGGACACACACAGGGGGAAAGCTGTGAAGAGATGGAGGAGAATGCCATGGGAAGGCTGATGCTATGCTGTGACAAGCAGAGGACCATCTGGGGCCCCAGAAACTGAGGGAGATACCTGGATAGATTCTTCCCCAGCACCTTCAGAGCAAGCACTGGCCCACCAACACCTGGAGCTCAGACTTCAACCCTCCAGAACCCTGAAAGAAGAAACATTTGTTGTTCTAAGCCACCAAGGTTATGGCACTTTGTTACAAAGAAGTGGAAGTGTTAGTTGCTCAGTCGTGTGGGACTCTTTGGGACCCCATGGACTGTAGCTCACCAGGCTCCCCTGTTCACGGGGTTTTTCAGGCAGGAATACTGGAGTGGGTTGCCATTTCTTTCTCCAGGGAATCTTCCTGACCCAGAGACTGAACCCAGGTCTCCCCTCCTTGCAAGCAGATTCTTTATAGTCTGAGCCACCAAGGAGACTTTGTTTTGTAAACAAAGTTACAAAGGCCCTAGGAAACTAACACAGACCAGAATTCCAACAGCTCCTGTAACTGGTTTATTTTCCATTACTCAGACATGTCAGCCCAGCTTGGGTTTCAGACCCATATCAGTGACTTGGCATCTTGCACGTATAGTTCCAGTGTCTGAAGGATGTGTTAGATACAGAACTGTTAATTTTATAAATAAAACTGCAGGATACCCAGTTAAACTTGAATTTCAGATAAATGTATGTTTATTTATAATATAAACAGTAATGATTCAGTATAAGGATGTCCCATGCAATATTTGAGTGTTAGATGAGATAATGATCTCAGATAAATCTACAACTTGAACATCAAAGTTAAATTACTCAGTCTGGTGAACTGATTTTCGCCCAAGACCACCATGTACAGTTGCTCAGGTTGTTCACTATGCAACATATAGGCATTGGGTTATGGTGCCTCTAAAACTGCATAACACAGCAAGCATCTCTTCAGCAAGTTACTCCTCACTTGTCTTCGTGCTAACTGTTCACAGGGACCTACTCTCTTACCACAGTTCTCAGCCTCTCCTGTTCCCAGGGCTATCCCCAACCTGTCCTTTACAGAACCTTGCAACGAGACCCTTTGTGTTAATGCATTTCCACCCCATTCTCTGCCTTCCCTCCCCACCTACACCTCTCAGAAGTGTGTGTACATCTAATATGGATGCATTGTGGCTTCTGTCTAAACAACTGTTGCTTGTGCAGGAAACTTTAAGGAGCATGAAGGTTGGAATAGGGAATTTAATTAGCAATTGACGGGATGTACATGACAGAAAAATTCTGAAGAGGGATAATGAGATTCTAGTTGCCTACCTTAAAGAACTCTGCCCTGAGAAAACCACGGTCATGGTGTTGCCTTGAAAGGGACTCGGGAACGTCACAGATGCACAAGCACAAACGCATCACAGACTAAGGGAGGCTCTCACACTCAGGACTCTGAGGCTGCAGTTGCTGCTTTGGGATGTATTGTAATGCTTAGCGTCCCTATCAGTTTTTCCAGTTGAGTTAAAATTCACACAATAGGAAATTGACCCTTTGAAAATGAACAATTCAGAGGCACGTATTCACAGTGTTAAACAACCATCACTTCTCTCTAGTTACAGGCCTTTTTAATCAGCCCAAAATGAAACCCTGCAACCATTAGGCAATCATCCCCTCTTCCCGTACCCCCGGCTCCTGGAAAACACTAATTGTTTTTGTCTCTTTGGATTTACCTATTCTGGACAGTTCATACAAATGGAATTATATGAAATTCCAATATATGACCTTTCACATCTGGCTTTTTTGAATTAGCACAATGTTTTTGAGGGTCATCCATGTTGAAGCATGAATCAGGACTTCACCTTTTGCCATCGCTGAATAGTAGTGTATTGTGTGGAAATGTCACATTTTGTCCACTAGTGGATATTGGGTAATCTCCAGCTTTTGGCTCTTGTGAATAATGCTGCCATGATCGTTCATGTACTTGTTGGGTGCTTGACTTCAATGCTCTGGGGCTCATACCTAGGGCTGGAATCACTCTGCATCCTCACCATTTTGACCACACAGCCGATCTTACTGAGACAGTACATTACAGGGCATGCTGCATATCTGCTTATATTTTCAACCTTTATTTGAGTATTTTTGCTGTAGATCAAAGGTCAGCAAACTTTTCCTCTAAGGGACAGGTAAATAAATAGTTTAGTTTTCATGGGCCTTGTGGTCAGCTCTGCCTTTGCATCATGAAGCAACCACAGACAGTATGTATGACATTTATGGTGCTGTAATAAAATTCAATTCACAAAAAACAAGCCCCAGGCAGCAGACCAGATGCAGCCCTCAGACTAGAGTGTGCCAACCTCGGCTCTAGGACGAACGCAGAAGGATGTAGCCTCATGCAAACGCTCCATCCCGTGGAGGATGGACCTCCTCCAGCCAGGACGGGACAGGATAGGTCAGAATGCACATTTCACACATATGGGCACGAGAACAATGACATCTTCAGTGCTGGTGAGGATTCCAAGGGAAGTGGACTTCACTCATGGCAGGAGGGACTCGAGGAGTTTCCCTGGTGGTCCAGGGGTTGAGACTCTGCAGGATCCGTGGGTTCCATCCCTGGTGGGGGAACTAAGATCCTGCATGCTCCATGGTGTGGCCAAAAAAAGAGAAGGGGCTTGAGACAGCACCTTAAGAACTTCCCGATTATGAAACATCTGAAGTCCCCAACGTGAGCAGCTGAGTTGAGCTTGAGGAAAGGTGGCCACCCTCTGGCTGGGTTGGTTGTGAAGATGAAGGGCTGATGAATTCACTGACAAATCCCTCAATTCGCCCTGTTCTGAGATTCATCAGGGCAGAAAGGGGGCAGCCAAGCTCAGAAACTCACTCATCCAACAAGCATTTATTGAGCACTTACTGTATACAGGCACCACGCTACATCTTGGGTATCCCACACATTCCAGGAGGTCTTCTGGGAAATCTGGACACTTCCGGTTGTGAGGAGCTCACGACCCACACAGGACATCCTGCCCCGTGGCTGGACAGTGCTTTGCCTCCTCAGAAATACCTAAACCTCCCCAGTATGACTCTACACCTGCCTCATTTTTGTTCAGGCTCTCAGTCGTGTCCAACTCTTTGTGACCCCATGGACTGCAGCACGCCAGGCCTCCCTGTCCTTCACCATCTCCTGGAGTTTGCTTAAACTCATGTCCATTGAGTCACTGATGCCATCCAACCGTCTCATCCTCTGTCGTTCCCTTCTCCGCCTGCCCTCAATCTTTCCCAGCATCAGGGTCTTTTCCAATGAGTCAGCTCTTCCCATCACATGGTCAAAGTATTGGAGTTTCAGCTTCAACATCAGTCCCTCCAATGAACACCCGGGACTGATCTCCTTTAGGATGGACTGGTTGGATCTCCTTGCAGTCCAAGGGAGTCTCAAGAGTCTTCTCCAACATCACAGTTCAAAAGCATCCTCCCACCAGTCAAATACCAACAGGCACCCCCACCACATACAGATACGAAGAGAACAGGCAAGGAACCCAGGAAACAGCAGGCAAACAAAGGATCACCGACTGATGACAGCCTTTGTCACTCCTGGTGTTTTTCAAGGCAAAATCACCTTTCACATTCTACAACTTAATGGAAAGCTCATGAACTCAGGCAGAGTTGACAGTCTAGTTCTAAGGAGCCGATTCCCACGAAGCAGAGGGCATCCTCGCTCCAAGGACATTGTCAGAGCTCTTCCCTTAAACCACAGTTTCCAAAAAAAGGCAAGAAGGAGTCTGGAGAGAGCAGAGATGAAAACCGCAGGCCTGGGAGCCGGGCAGGTCTGGGCTGGCGAGAAACCCTTTACCCTACTTAGAGCAGAACCTGGAGACGGGGCGAGTCAGAGAGCTGCAGGGGGGCGGGGTTTCCTGCTCTGAAAACCTGGGCGATGATCCAGCAACTTCACAGAGATGCCTCGATGAGCCACCCCGTCTGCCGTGACCCTGACCCCGAGGCTAGGCACTGACAGCCAGTGAGGTCTTCCCCACTGGTCTCTCACAACTGGCTAGGGCAGGCCTGGGTGGAGGGGACCCCACAGAGACCAAGCAGCCTTGGGGGCGAAGGGTTAAGATGATGGCTTGAGCTTTAATTAAAGAAAATCTCACCCTAAAAATTGAGCTAGCCCTTTCATTATGTATGCAGTTAAGTTACCTTAACTAACGTTATAAGCTGACCTAGCAAAAATATCTTCGGACTTTAAATAAAGGCCTTCTGGGGGAAACGTGCCTTCCTCTGTGTCTTTGAGATGTAAATGTTCTGTCTGGTCTTCCTAATGGATGTCCTATGCTTGCATGTTTTGTTTGTTTGTATTTTCTTGAAAAATTTTGCTTTTGCCAATACTAGTTTTGAGAGTAATCTCTCCGAATTTAGATTATATTTTCCTACTCTCTCCTATGCATCTTAGGTGGCTCAGTGGTAAAGAGTCCTCTTGCCAACGCAGGAGATGTAGGAGACACAGGTTCAATCCCTGGGTCAGGAAGATCTCCTGGAGAAGGGCATGGCAACCCACTCCAGTATTCTTGCCTGGAGACTCCCATGGACAGAGGAGCCTGAAGGGCTACAGTCCATGGTGTTGCAAGGAGTTGTACATGACTTAGCGGGCACACACTGAGGTTTAAAGAAAAAGATGAGTCTGTTGCAAAAAAAGGGAGGCAGAGGTCAAGGCCAGGAGGAAAGGGGAGGGGCCCAAATGCAGAAGCCACCAGAAGCAGCCCACCCCACCCGACCCTAGGAATTCCTTGGCTGGTTCATAGGCCTCGGGGCACCCTACCCACACCTGTAGGATCTGTTTTCCAGCAGCAATCTGTCCAGGATCTCAACCACCAGTAAGTCCTGAAATCAACTGAGACGTCACAGCCAGCAAACGATAAAAACAAAATGAGAACGGAATAGAATACGATAGATTAGAATGAGTAGCCTACGTAGGGTGAGTGTATCATATTACACTGTTTCAGCCACACGTACATGTGCATACACGTGTATGCTATAAAAACATGGGTGCAGGCATACTCACATAGCCTCGAATTCAAAGTGTCGGCAAGGGAGTATATGTCCTGGGTAAGAACTGCTTGCAGAAAAGTGAAAAGGTGTGAGTTGCTCAGTTGTGTCTGACTCTTTGTGACCCCATGGACTGTAGCCCACAAGGCTCCTCTGTCCTTGGAATTCTCCAAGCGAGAATGCTGGAGTGGGTAGTCATTTCCTACTCCAGGGGATCTTCTTGACCCAGGGATCGAACCTGGGTCTACCTGCATTGTAGGCAGATTCCTTACCAACTGAACTATGAGGGAAGCCTCACCGATTGTTCAGAGAAACCTCTCTAATTACACACACACACACACACACACACGTGTATGTGTGCATATATTTTGCTAAACTTCTCTTGGTTATAGTCAGGAAGAACTGGAAGCCTCTGGCTAAAGCATCCTGCAGGACTTTTTGGAGTCAGTGAGGAAAAACAGCTGTGGTTCCATTTCATGGCCCCCCTCATGCTCTCTGGGGAGGTGAACAGGGCAGCAGAAGCAGACGGTAGAGCCAATCAACAAGTATTTCATGGGGACTTCCTGGTGGTCCAGGGCTAAGACTCCGCACTCCTAATGCAGAGGGCCCAGGTTCGATCCCCGGTCAGGGAACTAGAGCCTGCATGCCACAGCTAAGACCTGGCACAGCCCAAGAAATAAATAAATATAAATATTTTAAAAAGATAAAGCTTACGTTGTTTTTAAAAAAAAAATATTTTATGTACAGCGAGAGTGAGGTATTCATTTATTTACCAAGGAGACAGGTGCACGAAATTAATTCTAAAGGCAACAATGAAATTCTGCAATCAACTGAAAAAAATGGAAAAGGCCTCTAAAGTTACCAGCCAGTGTTGCTTGCATCTTTCCCAGTTCCTTACATACAAGGTATAAGCCAAGCGTGTACCCGAGAGAGATCTGCATTTCCATGAGCTCAGTGTTCACATGTTCAGGAAGCACAGATTAGAATATTGACTTTTTGAGCTTTCAGCACCTGGGGAAGGCAATGGCACCCCACTCCAGTGCTCTTGCCTGGACAATCCCACGGATGGAGGAGCCTGGTAGGCTGCAGTCCATGGGGTTGCTAAGAGTTGGACACGACTGAGCAGCTTCATTTTCACTTTTCACTTTCCTGCATTGGAGAAGGAATGGCAACCCACTCCATTGTTCTTGCCTGGAGAATCCCAGGGACGGGGGAGCCTGGTGGGCTGCCGTCTATGGGGTCGCACAGAGTCGGACACAACTGAAGCAACTTAGCAGCAGCAGCAGCAGCTTTCAGCACCTGGCAGGTGCTGCAACAAATCCACTGAAATATCAGCCTGGAAAATAGAATCCTGCTGTTACAGCACTTACAGCCTCAAAGAGATCCCCAAAACTGTGGGTTTGTGAAAAAAAAAGCAGTTTCACTCACCAGTCAGCCTGTTGTTACAGCAAAATATCCAAGCTCCAGAACCACAGGCAGGTGCTGCCAGCTTCGGAGGCCCCTGGTGAATTGGGGTCCTTGTGAGTGGTGCCTGGGTCTCCCTCTCAACCTCTCCATTTGTTATGCTGAGGCTTGGACTTTATGCCTTCTGTTTTCGGTGGCATTCAATTTTAAATCAGGTCACAAAGAGTGGGCATCCTTTGAAGATAATTGAAAAGAAGATCAAAATCCTACAAGGCTGCCTCTCCTTGAAGGTCAGACTAGCAACCTCCCACCCTTCACATCACTTCCCTTTCTTCCTGCACCATGGCAACACCACCCAAGAGGGTGATGGTAACGTTTTCTGAGCTCTCGTCGGGTGACCAACTCATTCCCCTTTGCCTGGGTCCATTGAGGTCTTTAATACTGGAAGCCACCAGTATTCAGAAAACCTTAGTGCCTTTAGGAAGCGCCAGGAAAATGAGACAACTGGTCACCTTGGCTGTGTGCCGAATGTTCTAAGCACCCCAATGTATCAGTTCATTCGACCCGGACCACCCATGGGGCAGCTCCTGCTCTCCTAGCCTCTTACCAGGTGTGGAATTGACAGGTCAGGAGGGACTGGAAGACGTGATAATTATGGGATGTGATAGAACTTTTAGCTAATGCTACAGTGGCAATCACACTGTAACATAAACGTATCAGCGCTATATGTTGTACACCTCAAGCTTATACAATATGTCAATGATTGACATATCTCAATTTTCTAATTTTTTAATCAGAGGATATTCGCTTTACAATGCTGCCTTAGTTTCTGCCATACAACATCATGGATCAGCGATATGTATACATGTACCCCTCGCTTTTGAGCTTCCCTGGCATGCACCCCCATCTCACCCGTCTAGGTGGTTGAGCTCCCTGGGTCACATGGCAGCTCCCCACTAGCCACCTATTTTCACGTGACAGTGTATAGACATCAATGCTACTCTCTCAACCTGTCCCATCTTTTCCTTCCCCCACCGTGCTCATGGGTCCATCATATATGTCTTCGTCTTCATGCCTGCCCTGAGAATAGGTTCATCAGTACCATTTTTCTGGATTCCCTGTACATGCATCAATATATGATATTTGTTTTTCTCTGTCTTACTTCACACTGTAAATGAAAAATAAATAAATAAAAAGGTGTCTAGGTCACACAGGTGGTGAGCCTGGAACTTAGATTCACACCCCGAGCTCCACTGCAGGTGTGCCATCCGGCCGCCTCCAGTCCTGGCCAGCTGGGACCATGGCCCAACTGCGGAGCTCCACGTGGACAGCAAGGACCTTTGCGGAGCGCTTTCTTTAAACCATCACCATACACAGCCCTGGGCTCATAACACGACCTCGCCTCATGCCTACAATTGAAGGAATTCATTCCTTCCAGAAATGTTTTTTAAGAGCTTTCTCATATGAGGCTGGGAAAATAGTGGGGAAGGAAGGAAAAGGGGGAGGAGTGGAGGGAGGTAAAGAAATGCACAGCACGGTTGCAGGAAGCCAGTCAGACATTCCTGGTAAATGAGCTCTAGTTCGAGGGGGTCCTAGTCAGGAGTGTCCATGGAAGGAATTTAGGGAGTCTTTGAAACTGCATAGGAAAATAATGACATTCATATTTTCATTAATCTCCAACTGAAAATTAGCATTTCTTTCCATCATGAATGGATGCAACACACAGCACGGACCGATTCTGGGACCTAATCATAGATTAGAAACAGCAGATATTTTGACCTAACATTACACTTGATGTGCAAATCTCAGAATAACCTCCCACCACTCTCAAATTAGAGTGGTTATCAGAATCACTGGTAGGTCTTATTACAAAACACATTTAAATAAGAGCACATTTTTTTTAAGTTGATAACTGTATTCTTCCTCCTTGTTAGTTATGTCTGACCCTTTACGACTCCATGGACCATAGCCTGCCAGGTTCCCCTTTCCATGGGATCCTCTAGACAAGAATACTGGAGTGGGTTGCCTTTCCCTTCTCCAGGGGATCTTCCCAACCCAGGGACCAAACCCGGATCTCCTGCATTGAAGGCAGATTCTTTACCAGCTGAGCCACCAGGGAAGATAAACTAATTGCTTTCCTTTGCAATCCAGAGAGTTTTATTTTATACATTTAAAAACATTATGCTAATAAGGAGCCAACAGGCTTCCTCAAAGGTGTCATAGCACCAGGAGAAGGCAGAACCCCTGCCCTAGTCAAGAGTCAGGCTCACAGCACCGGGGACACATCCCAGGGCCTGGGACAGAGGCTGCCCCACAACCCTTGAGCCAATGAGCAGCTGAGACTCCAGGGATGCTCCTTGGGCTTCCATCAGCATTTTCGCCACCTTCACGCTTTACAGGGACTAAACCAACTCCGAGCTTTTCTGCAGGGCAGAGACAGCTGGTTCTGTAAATGCTTCATTCTCACTGAACAGTTTTACAGACGCTGGGCAAGCCATGGCCCCAGAACCCTGTAACTGCAGGGCTAACACATCGGAGATCTTTTCATTTTTAAAATAAAGAAACCGAAGCAAAGAAATACATGTGTTCCTGCCCAGCATTGCTCAGCCCACGTGTCCTGCAGACCTGAGCCCGGATCCTGGCTACCTCTGCCCTCTGCCCTCTGCCCTGAGCCTTCCCACTGGCCTGCGCTGTGCAAATGCTCTGTGTGGCCGCCTCCGAGCACACCTGTCTCTGTGTCGCCCTCTGTCTGAACTTGGGAGGGTGGGACACCACGTGACAAGGATCGTTAGGACAGATGCGTGCCTGTTTATTGGCCTGGGGGTCCCCGTGCTTTCTCAAAGTATGGCGCTATCTCCCCATCTTCTGTCCAGGTGACCTTGAGGATGCCAGGTCAGCCAGGAAAGGACAAATAGCATCAGTGAAAATGGCAAACGGGGAGGGGCCACTTCCTCCAGGATAGTCTTAAAAATGCACATAAAAGGTCAGGAAGCATTTTCATTTCCTGATGCACCGCTGCCCTTACGGTCCTCGGGCCTCTCCAGATGGATTCCCCACTAATATCTGACACCCAAGGTGAGTAGGGGTGGGAGAGGGGGCCTCCTCCCAGCTACTGCTACCAGGGAGGGCCCTGCTAGCAGCCTAGTGATGGCAAACCTCCCGGGAAGCCAGCTTCAAACACTGCATCCTCCCAGGTCTCCCTCGACAGGGAGCCCGAGAGACACTCCCCTCCCATTTCACAGATGCAGAAGCTGAGGGATTCCACTCGTGTGGGGGTGGGGGAAGCCAGGCTGGGGCTTGCTCCCCTTCCTGAGCTCTCGTCTCACCCTCACTGCTTGCTTCTGCCTACTAGGGGCAGAGAGCACAGGCTTCCACTTTCTGGGTGGGTCTGGGTTGAAAGTGAAAGCGTTACTCACTCAGTCGTGTCTGACCTTTTGTGACCTCATGGACGGTAGTCTGCCAGGCTCTTCTGTCCATAGGATTTCCCAGGCAAGAATCCTGGAGTGGGTTGCCATGCCCTCCTCCAGGGGATCTTCCCAACCCAGGGACTGAACCCAGGTATCCAGCACTGCAGGTGGATTTTTTTTACCATCTTAGCCACCAAGGCTGAGTTTCTCTTCCTCTATGTTCTACAGTCATGACTGCACCAAAATAGAGCCTCACAGCAGTAAAAATCTGCCCTTTGCCCTCTTCTCCCCTGCCCTCTGCCCTCTGAAATCTCCCTTCAGTCTCTAGGACGTCCTTGAAGGAATCTCCCCAAAGTAGTAGTCACAGAATTGCATAGGGTGGAGCTGGAACATTTTGCTTAGGAAACCAGATCCTGTTTAAACGGCACAGTTTTGCAAGTGCTTATATTTAGTGTCCTCCAATCTCCTCGATGCTGGGGTAGGGTAGGGGGTTGGGGAGGTTGCATCAGCCTTGTACAGGAAAAGATGAGCAAGAATCCCGGAGCAAGTGCTTGCGTGAGCATCGGCAGGCATGTCCTTAGCCGTATTGGATAGCATCTCTGTTTTCTTGCAGTTGGAGGTAAGGACTAAAAGTGCTGCAAGCAGTCACTCCTATGAAACAGTGGACAGCAGCTGAGGCTGGAGTAGGGGAAGTGGAGCAGGGGGCAGGGGACACTGGGAGGTGTGGGACCCAGCCCCAATGAGCTTCAGGAAGGTCAAAATTTTCCTCACACTGCTGGGCATTTCCATGGTTGAGAATACCGAAGGGTATGGGCAACTCACTGCCTGCCAAGCAAAATACAGTGGACAATGGGCACTTCCCGAATCCATGCCAGTGGCTGCAGTGCTGCCGTGGAAGGGGAGAGCTGGCAAAGGGAGGTGGGAGACACCCAGGGCTTGACAAAGGAAAAACAGATGCTTCCTCCCTCGGGAAGCAGGAGCCCCAACTCCCACTCTCTCTCCCCCACCAGCATTGTCTGGCCCATGGTAAGCGTCAGAGGGCCGCTTGTTAAAGATGCAGGTTTGGATCCCTTCCCCAGAGCTCGGGAATCCAGCCCTCTAGGGGCAGGAACCTGGGGAGCTGCAGCAACAAGCACCCCTCTCTGTACACCAGAGATTCATCAACTCCAGAGTCCCCAGTGACATGATCAAAATGCATGCATCTGCCCCTTTACAGGGCTTTCCTGGTAGCTGGCACTTCCCTTATAGCTCAGTTGGTAAAGAATCTGCCTGCAATGCAGGAGACCCTAGTTTGATTCCTGGTTTGGAAAGATCCGCTGGAGAAAGGATAGGCTACCCACTCCAGTATTCTTGGGATTCCCTTGTGGCTCAGCCAGTAAGGGATCTGCCTACAATGTGGGAGACCTGGGTTCAATCCCTAGGTTGGGAAGATCCCCTGGAGAAGGGAAAGTTTACCCACTCCAGTATTCTGGCCTGGAGAATTCCATGGACTGCGTAGTCCATGGGGCTGCAAAGAGTCGGACACAACTGAGCGGCTTTCACTTTGACCCCGATATATGACAGACTTATCAAAATCTCCATGGGGACTTCCGTGATGGTCCAGTGGTTGGGAATCTACCTGCCGGCACAGGGGACACAGGTTCAATTCCTGGTCCGGGAAGATTCCACATGCTGCAGGACAACTAAGCCCATGGGCTGCAACTACTGAAGCCCACTCACCCTAGAGCCCGTGCTCTGCAACGAGAGGCCACTGCAATGAGAGGCCCACACACGACAACTAGAGTGTAGCCTTGCTCACTGCAACTAGAGAAAGCCCGTGCATAGCAATGAAGACCCGGCATGGCCAAAAATAAGAAATAAATAAGTATTTTTTTGAAAAACCTCCAGAAACTACACCCAGATGATTCTCAGGCATCCAAAATTTGGGACCCCCATCTTAGATGAAAAAGTGCAGTTGATCAGTCATGTCTGACTCTTTGTGATGCTATCGACTGTGTGTAGCTGCCAGGCTCCCCTGTCCATGGGATTCTCCAGGCAAGAATACTGGAGTGGGTTGCCATTTCCTTCTCCAGGGAATCTTCCGGACCCAGGGATCGAACTCACGCCTCCCGCACTGAGGGCAGGCTGTTTACCGTCTGAGCCACGAGGGAATCCCTTAGACAAGTGGTTCTCAAAATGTGGTCCCCAGACAAGCAGCATCAGCACCACCTCAAAGTTTGTCAGATTCATGCAGATGCTCAGGCCCCGCCCAGACCTGCTGGATCAGAGACATCAGGGGGTGGAGTCCCGCCCTCAGGCAACTCTGAAGCAGCTAAAGTGAGCGAACCTCTGGGGAGCCCAAGCTTCCCAGGGGCATGGACGTACGTGTCCAGGTCTCGCTATTCCAGAGGGAGCCTGTCTACGCCTCCCTGCTCACTGGGGACAGAGCGCAGCTCCCAGGACAGGCGTGTCCGCAGGGAGGGCTGCGGGGAGTGGAGACAGCCACCTGCCCACTGCTGTGCCAACCTCTCCAAGGTTCTGGTTTGGTCTGTCTTATGCCAAAATAGCCCCCCAAACCTGACCAGATCCTTATGCATTTCAACTCAGAGTCCCAGGACTGCAAAGCCCAGTGTGGCGTGTGCTTTCTCTACTAGCCTGAAGCACAGAACAAATACCCCCGGACTCACAAAGGCACCTGCAGGGCTGGTACTAATGATGGCTCTGGATGAAATAGGGAATCCTTCAGGGTCCCCACTGAGCTGACTTGGACTTCGCATTCCTGCTGCAATTCCGCTCATCTCCTGGGGATCATGAGACACGCTGAGCCTTCCAGCCTCTGCCACCACCCCTCCGACCCCGCACCCACCTGCCCCTCACCCTCCGAAGCTCCAGCTCCCCTCACCTAAGAACCAATCTTCTCTGGCACTTTCCAGCCCGCTCTCCACTCACGGCCACACATTGCCCTCAGCATTTAGCACTTCCAGGGCTCTTGAATTTCTGTTTATTTTCCAATTGAAAATGCAGGTCTTCAAGAGCAGTTTCCCTTGAACTGCTCAGCACCAAGAAAGTCATCACCAGGGTGCTCAGTGAAGATCTACTCATGACAGTAAAAGCTTTGCCACAAGAAGCAAGAATTCTTACATCACTCCTGCTGCATGAACAATTTCTGGATTTATAGGCACAGCCTTCGGAATGAGTCAGATCAACCGGGCATTTGTCCTCAGGGCTGGGGGTGAGCTTTGGGTCCTTTACAAAGACAGGAAGGTGGCATCACCCCCTGAAAACCCTGCCCCATGGTCAACCTGGCTCCAAGCGACTTCACACAAGCCTTCTGCACCTGCTCCTGTTGATGAAATGGCAAGGGCTGGGGCATCAGCAGGGGTGGGTTCAAATTCCAGTCTTATTTCTTATTAATAATATTAGCATAACTATCAACGTGGGTCAGGAAGATCCCCTGGAGAAGGGATAGGCCACCCGCTCCAGTATTCTTGGGCTTCTCTGGTGGCTCAGACAGTGAAGAATCCACCTGCAATGCAAGAGACCTGGGTTCGATCCCTGGGTTGGGAAGATCCCCTGGAGGAGGGCATGGCAACCCACTCCAGTACTCTTGCCTGGAGAATCCCCATGGACAGAGGAGCCTGGCGGGCTACCCTCCATGGGGTCACAAAGAGTTGGACACAACTGAGCGATGAAGCACAATTGACCTGACAAGAGCTGGTTCACTCTGGAAGAATCTGGCTTCATCGACCCAGTGTCCTCCCTCCCCCCACCTTCCTACACCTGCCCAGGTGGGTGTCCTGCTTTGGGAGGCATTTGAGTCTGAAGATCAAGAAACTGGAAACTGGACTTTCCTGGTGGTTCAGTGGCGAAGACTCCACACTCCCAATGTAGGGGGCCCAGGTTTGATCCCTGGTCAGGGAACTGGATCTCGCATGCAGCAACAAAGATGCGGTGCAGCCAGACAAATAAATAAATATAAATTAAAAGAAAAGAAATTGGGAAGGAATTCCAAAGAAGAGCCTCAGGCAAGGAAAGGCATCTGGGGAAGAAAGTGGCAGTGTCCAGGAGAAGGAGAAGTGAGCTGGGCTGCTGGGCATGATTGACTGGAGCCCTTTCATGTCTTTGCAGGCCACGGATAAAGAATGGTATTTCCTTACGTGATCTCTGATGACCAAGCTGTGCCCTCCAACACGATGAGCCTCAGGCAGAGTCACTGCTCCAACAAGGCCCCAGCGATGACCGCGAGCATTTATCATGCAACGGGAGCCAAGGGCCACACGCGGTCACCTGCGATCATAACCACGTTCCAGGGCGTCCAGGAAGCAGAGAGAGGTTAAGAAGTTGCTCCAGGTCCCGCAGCGAAGCGGGGCTGTGAACCCACATGGGTCCCAAGGGCTGTGCCCTGGGCCAGAAAAGACTTGGATCCCATGAGCCAGCCCTCTGCACGCAGGGCCTTCCCCGAGGTCTCATCTCCTTTCCCTAGAAGTGAGCGAGGTCCAGGATCAAAAGCCTATGGCCTCCCGGCATGGAAGCTGGTCCCCGAGTTGGCAACTGAGGCTCCTGTTTGCTCTGATTCTGCCCCGCGAGGAGCCAGCTGGGGTCTGAGCGGAGGCCACGGGCACAGAGCCTCCGGGGGCCTGGTGGAGCGGGTGCAGCCTCGGGGTGGGGTGGAAACCAGATGGGGCTCTCAGCCCCGCAGGGCCCGCCGGCCAAGGGCCTGCGATTAATTAAGGCTGAGGCGAGCCCTGAATGGCCCTTTTGTGGATCAAAAGCCCTTGGCTGGAAATCCAGCTGACAGACCCAAGAACACCGGCTTCATGGTCTCTTACGAAAAAACCATTCAGATGTCGTCGAGGAGTGAAGCAAACCTTTGTTCAAGCCTTCGCGTGACCACCAGAGACTCGAATTACAAAGTGGCCGGTGCTGCCCAGTGACAACAAACATCGCCTTGCAAAGCCAAGGCTGCCCAGGTGCAGAAAGCCAGAAATAACACAGGACAGCTGATGCCAGAGCTCCGGCACCCACGCTGCCCCTGCATGACGGTTCATTTACTGAAAAAAGACGCACACGTTCACACACACAGCCCACAGTTATGGACTTGGAGACTAGACATTGCATGGACCCCCTCCACCAGGGCCATCCCCACTGAGCCGGTCTCAGTTCAGATTTTTCAATATAAAAGGCACCTGAGAACACACGTCTCTCTCGGGTTTTGCCACCAAGGCTGCAGGTTGGAATCACCAAGAGCTTTGAAGACTCCCAGGTCTGTGTCCAGGCCCCAGGTCTGGTGTAACTGACATGCAGTGAGCCTGGACAGCAGGACATATAAAACCCTCCAGGGGTCGTGGGCTGAGCGGTGCTGCTCACTGGAATATACATCCCCGGAACCTCAGAGAGCAACCTGATTAGGAATAAGGGCCTTTGCAAATGTCTTTAAGGTAAAGCTCTCTAGACGAAGTGATCCTGGATTAGGGTAGACGTTAAACCCAATGACTAGGGTCCTTTTGGAGCTTCCCAGGTGGCACTAGAGGTAAAGAATCTGCCTGCCAATGCAGGAAACATAAGAGATGCAGGTTTGATCCCTGGGTCGGGAAGATCCCCTGGAGAAGGAAGTAGCTACCCACTCCATCACCAACTCGATGGACATGAATTTTGAGTAAACTCCAGGAGTTGGTGATGGACAGGAAGGCCTGGCGTGCTGCCATCCATGGGGTCGCAAACAGTCGGACACGACTGAGCAACTGAACTGAACTGACCTGAACCCGCTCCAGTACTCTTGCCTGGGAAATCCCATGGACAGAGGAGCCTGGCGGGCTACAGTCCGTGGGGTCACAAAGACTCAGACACGGCTGTGTGACTGAGCACACAAAGGCTCCTTATGGGAGGCAGAAAAGAAGACATACAGAGACCGGACCAGGTTTGTATGAAGACAGAGGCGGAGATCCGAGTGATGCATCCACAAGCCAAGGGATGCAAGGACTGGGGGAGACACCAGCAGCTGGGGGAGCCTCAGAACCAGAAGGAACCAGCCCTGCCAGCACCTTGATTTCGGCCTCCTGAACCATGAGAAGACACATTTCTTCCCCACCAGTCTGTGGTACTTTTGTTACTCACAGTAGCCCCAGGACAGGACTCCGTGGTGACCGTCAAGTGCAGCAGAGTTTGGCTGGCGGGTCAGGACTGAAGGTGGAGCCTGGAGAGGCTGGGTGGGGCGGGAGGGCGGCCAGGTCATTGGCTGATCCAGAACACTCTGCCTGCATCCCCTGGACCGGTGGCCCCTAAGGCAGGCTGCGTGCCAGAATCCACTTGGTAAATTCCTGCTGTCCGACCCCCCTGGAGATTCTGAAGACATTCGTCTGTGCCGGGCTCTGTTAGGGGCACATATTTAAAGGCCCAGAGGTGATGCTATTTCCAGCCAGGGTCGGGAGCAGCTGCCAAAAACCCAAGGCTGGAATTTTTGAAAGCAAAGCTTGAAGGAGAGCTTTGAAAGCAAAGCTTGGCTGTGTCCACGTGGCGGACAGCAGGGATCAGGCCTTTAATCAGCACAGTCCTCACAGAGCCATTTCCCACCCTTCCTTCTCCAAATTCCCCACAGTTTTTGCTGAGTAGAGCCGCCTTTGCAGCTGGAAGGAAAGCCTCCCCCTGGGCACTTCCCCTGGTGGGAGCTGACCCCAGAAGGTGTCCAATTGTCACTTCTTCCCTTTCTGCTGTTGTTGTTTGGTTGGGCGGTTTCTGTGGGCTTTTTCCTTTGGTCTCTGAGATGCTCCGGAGGAGCAGAGCCTGCAAGCAAATCAGAAATGCCGAAAGATCAAAGCCAATCCGGTTTCCCAGGAGGTCAAGGCAGCTGGGTGCTCGGCCACCAAAGTCCCACCGGCTGAGGGGTTAACAGAAGGTCACTGCCTCAGGCTCTGGAGGCCGAAAGCCCCAGAGCCTGAGGCAGTGGTAAAGAATCTGCCTGCCAATGCAGGAAATATAAGGGATGTAGGTTCGAGCCCTGGTTACGGAAGATCCCCTGGAGAAGGAAATGGCTACCCATTCCAGTGTTCTTACCTGGGAAATCCCATGGACAAAGGAGCCCCCGAGGGCTGTGAAGGGGGATGTGGGCCAGACCCCTCCCAGTTTCCGATGTTTTGCTGATCATCTTGACTTGAGCAGCATCACCCCAATCTCTTCCTCCCTCTTCGCTGGCTTCCTCTCCTCCGTTCAGTTCAGTCGCTCAGTTGTGTCCGACTCTTTGTGACCCCATGAACCACAGCACACCAGGCCTCCCTGTCCATCACCAACTCCCAGAGTCCACCCAGACCCATGTCCATTGAGTCGGTGATGCCATCCAGTCATCTCACCCTCTGTCATCCCTTTCTCCTCCTGCCTTCAATCCCTCCCAGCATCAGGGTCTTTTCAAATGAGTCAACTCTTCTCATCAGGTGACCAAAGTACTGGAGTTTCAGCTTCAGCATCAGTCCTTCCAATAAACACCCAGGACTGATCTCCTTCAGGATGGACTGGTTGGATCTCCTTGCAGTCCAAGGGACTCTCAAGAGTCTTCTCCAATACCACGGTTCAAAAGCATCAATTCTTTGGCACTCAGCTTTCTTTACAATCCAACTGTCACATCCATACATGACTACTGGAAAAACCATGGCCTTGACTAGACGGACCTTTGTTGACAAAGTAATGTCTTCGCTTTTTAATATGCTGTCTAGGTTGGTCATAACTTTCCTTCCAAGGAGCAAGTGTCTTTTAATTTCAAGGCTGCAGTCACCATCTGCAGTGATTTTGGAGCCCCCCAAAATAAAGTCAGTCACTGTTTCCACTGTTTCCCCATCTATTTGCCATGAAGTGATGGGACCGGATGCCATGATCTTAGTTCCCTGTGCTTGCCTGGGTCCAAATTTCCTCTTGGATTTGTTGTTGTTCAGTTGCTCAGTTGTGTCCAACTCTTTGTGACCCCATGGACTTCAGCCTACCAAGCCTCTCTCTCCTTGGGATTCTCCAGGAAAGAATACTGGAACGGGTTGCCATGTCCTCCTCCAGGGGATCTTCCTGATCCAGGGATCGAACCCTTATCTCCTGCATTGCAGGTGGAGTCCTTACCATTGAGCCACCAGAGAAGCCCTCCTACTGCATTGGGGCCACCTTGATGACCTTGCTGTAACTTGATCACTTTTGTGAAAACTGTATCCACATCAAATCACCTTTGAGATACTGGGGATTAGGATTCCAACATTTGGGAGACACAGGCACCCCCTAATAGGCCCCAAGCTCACGCTCACGCCCAGACCCCACAGCCTGGCACTGGTCCTTTCAGGGTAGAGGAGACCAGGGCCCAGGAGGACTTTCGGGAGGCCTGAAGGCCCCCAGGCTCTGGCTGGCTCCTGAGCTGCGGGAATGAGCAGATTTGCTCAGGCTGGTCTCCTGGGACCCCTGACTCCTGGCTTTGGTCCCGTGCTAAGGGTGAGTGAAAGAGGGGGTACCCTGAGGTCATAATGGAGGTGACTCAGCTCCTCGGCAGGTGTTGGGGGTCAAGGACACCTCCAGAAGGGGCTTCTACCTGTGGCAACTGGGAGGATGATGCTCTGTGTTTATTAAGAAAAGCCACATTACACATTAATCTAAAATTAATTTACTGGGACTTCCCTGGCAGTCCATTGGTTAAAACTGATGCTTCCCATGCAGGGGACATGGGTTTGATCCCTGGTCAGGGAACTAAGATCCCACACGCCACGGGTATAGCCAATAAACAAATTACTTTATTGCTCAAAATGATTTTTTTTTACAAAAGGTACATTCACTTACAACAGAGACTAGATTTGGGCTCCTTTACTGAAATAAGCTGTTCTTAAGCACCCTTACCAAAAGTATCTATTTTGAGCCTTAAAAGAGGCCAGACACAAGAAAAATAAATAAAAAGTGGGTGCTCAGCTAAAGGCCACAAATGGTAATATTAAGCTCAGAGTCCGGTGCCGATTGGAGACAAAGCCAGGCCTCGGTCCTCTGGGTTCTAGAACTTTCTGTACTCAGCACACCACTCACTGTGTCCCACCTTTTAAGGTGGTCAGTTCATGACTTGGACAACACGCTCTTCCTTAATTTGGTCCCTCACAGACCCAGCCCCTGAACGCTGACCACCTCCCACCCTGCTATACCCCCGTCTCCACTTCTACCCTGCATAGAATTGGGGGATGGGTGGGATGACTTCGGGAGAGGTAGGGCCAGCAGAGGGCAGCTCCCCTGGCTGGTTCCTGGGCCACCAGAGAGAGTTCCTGGGGTTTGGGCTGAAATTGTTCATGAATGGGCAACCAGCTAACTCCAGCTGGTTACTTAAGGGTTCAATCTTTATTTTAATTCCTATGTCTCATAGCATTGCCAGAAAGAAAGAAAAGCCTCCTCTGTAGACTGTGACCCCCCAAAAGCAAAGCTTCTCTTGAGCTAAACAAATACTGATTCATGGACACAAGATGGGCATCACTTATAACAGTAAAAAAAATAATCAGTGTGCTAACACCAGGAAGTTGAACAAATACACTGAGGATAACAATTTAATTCCATACACTGACGAAGTAAGTCGTATGGAAGGAATTGTAACATAGCAAAACATTTCACCGTGGGAAGATATTCACAATACACCACTAAGCAAGAGGGAAAGTGCATGACAAGCAGTGTGGATACCAGGCTGCCTTCCAGGATGGAAAGATTGACCCTACATCCTTGACGGCCTATCGGGGTGGCAGAAAGCAGTGTGGATGTTTTTCCTTTTATGTGATCTATTTTCTACAGTCAGCAAACATTGATACTTTCACAACAAAATAGTTCTTTTTAAACAAAGTTAAAGAGGGGAAAAAAGCTTCCATTCGTCTCACTGACCACCTTGGTTCTCCAGGGACCTCTCCGTGGAGGCGGGTGTTTAGAAACCCAACACTAGTCAAAAGACCAGCCAATCGGAGGGGTCTGAGTTCCAAGTGCAGCCTTTGAGAGGAAACCAAAGAAAAACCATGGTCCAAGATTAGACTTTGATCTGCTCCCTGGGTGCCTGGCCCCCACGCTGCCTGAGCCTCTGACCCTTCCCACTGGAGGGGCCCTGCCATCCTGGCCTGGAAGGCACCACACCCCCCAACTTGATGCCGATTCCCTGTGAGGCATCAGATGAAGTTTCAGCTGAAGCAGCATGTGTTCCTGGGAGAAGTGTGGAGCATTGGGTGCTGAGGCCAAAGGGAGGAGAAGCCCTCTGTATCCAAGGCTCCCACAACGGCAGCCGTGGGGTGGGGAGCAGGGAGCCGTCGGATGTTCTCAAATATGTAAAAGAAATCACAAACGGTTACAGCAGAAGCCAGTGATTCTGAAACACAGTCTGGTCAAAACCGTTCTTACATCTCTGGTAGAAAACCAGATGTGTCCCTTTAACTCAAGTCTAACATGCCCGCCATACATTTTGAAGGGGTGAAGGGTGAACCCGATTTCTACATCTCTGTAGCAACTGTATGGCAATAGGAAGTTCCCTGGGGTTCCTATGGGGATAACTGAACTGGATCTGTGGTTAAAAAGGGCATATACCTGCAGAAAACTATAATTCAAAAAGATCCATGCACCCCAGTGTTCCCTGAAGCACTGTTTACGACAGCCAGGACGAGGAAGCAACCTAAATGTCCATCAACAGACGGATGGGTAAAGAAGATGTGGTACGTGTATACAATGGAATATTACTCAGCTATAAAAAATGAAATAGTGCCATTTACAGACACGTGGACAGACCTGGAGACCGTCCAACAGAGTGAAGCAGATGAGAGAGAGAAAAACAAATGTCATCTATCAAGGCTGATATGTGGAATCTAGAAAAAATGGTACAGGTGAACTTATTTACCGAGCAGAAACAGAGGCACAGACATAGGGAACAAATGTGTGGATACCAAGGGGGAGAGCGGGATGGACTGGGAGATTGGATTTGACACATACACACTGCTGTGTGTGAAGCAGACAACTAATGAGAACCGACCGTGTAGCTCAGGGAGCTCCACTCAGCGCTCTGCGGAGACCTAAATGGGGAGGAAATCCAAAAAGGGGGGATGTATGTATTTGTAGAGTTGATCAGCTTTGCTTTACAGCAGAGAAGTAACATAACCTTGTAAAGCAGCTCTACCCCAATAAACATTAATTTTTTTTAAAAAAAAAGAGAAAAGCTCAACTGGAAGGAGGGCGAGGGGCCCCCATGGACTCCATGGCCCCGCTTCTGCCTCCCTAGCGTCCATCCTTCATGTCTGAGTCTCCTCCACCAGCCTGGCCAGACTCTCCCACACCCACGCGCCTCCACTAAGCCCTGCCTGCAACTGTGAGACCCTGGCGATGACCCAGCAGTGGCCCCAGGCGGAGAGCGTCTTTCACAGTTTTCCGCAATCTGTGCCCATACAGCCAACTCCAGCCCCCAGCGAGATGGGATGGCCAACAGGTACAGCTTCTCCCCAGCTGACCTGCCGCTGTGACAATGGATGAAGTGCCCGCCTGAGGAGTAACCCCAAGCAAAGACCCAGGAGTTGTCAACGGAGGGAGAAAGTACCTAAGAGACACCTCTCCTTGTTCCCTTCTTATTTCCCATCCATCGGAGCCCGTGGGCAGAAACCAGCCAATACACTCTTAGGAAACACCTGTCTCCCCAGGTGAGGCAGGGCCTGTCCAGGTGAAGGGGAAGGGCGACCCATTCTGGAAGCAGCTGAGAACAACAGAAGTGGCAGGTTGCAGGGGCTTCCTGGACTGTCTGGTGGTCAAGACTCTGCACTTCCAGTGCAGAGGGTTCGTGTTCAAGCCCTAGCCAGGAGCTAAGATCATGCATGCAAGAAAGAAAAAAAGGAAGACGAAATGGCAGGTTGAGAGTGCTGAATTAAATTGAATAAGAAAAGTCACACATCATTCAAAGGCACAAGCAAGGCACAGGGCGCTTAAGTAGACTTTCCTCGGCTTCTTTTTAACACCAGTGGCCCGTGGCCAGGTTTCCAACCGTGGACCCAGGCTCTTGGTTTGGCAGAAGGTCGTCTTCAGACACAACCACCAAGGCAAGCCCTGCGCCCAAGGAGCCCAGGATGACGACTCATTTCCTCCTTCCATTCTTAAAAAGCCTTCCCAGAATCTGTGCTGAGCACCATTCTTATTTTAGACGCCTGGTTAGCTGAAGGCACAAGTCATATTTCTATAAGCAGTTTGGGGTTTTTTTTTTTTTTTATTCTTGAATGGAATTGTTTTGCTTGTTTCTTTCACTTCCTCTTTGGGGATACCAGGGAACATGAGTTCCGCTTTTCCTGGTATTCAAAGTACGTCAGTTCTAGTCTGATTAAATGAAAAGTGGAGAATAAGAGGGTGGCTGCATTGTCTGACAAAACGCATCTGCTGTGAGGTTTGGAAACTTGCGGTTTGTCACTGTTTCCTTTTGTTTTCCATTTTCCCAAAGGGCCCTCGGAATGTGAGTGGGTCTCTGCCGGGATATAAGCACCTGGTGATGCATGGCTTCGGTGGCAGGATGGGGGTCCCAGGGCCTGTCTGCCCGCCAAGTCTCCCCCGCCAGATTCGCTACGGCAAAGTTGTACTGAACAGCAGACTCTGGGAGAGCTCAGCTCAACCATCAGCCTCCGAGGTTTCTCTGCCCCTTTGAGACCTTGGATGTGCTGAAAGCTTTGCTGCGACAAATGAATTGTGCGCTTGAAGAGAAAGGATCCTGATCTGTTCGTTTATACCATCTCAGCACGATTGCAAAATGAACAGTGGGCCTTCCCTGGTGGTCCAGTGGTTAAAAATCCACCTGCCAACCCAGGGGACTTGGGTTTGATCCCTGGTCAGGGAACTAAGATCCCACGCCCTGGGGCAACTAAGCCTGAGCAGCACAGCTGGAGAGACGGCCCCAGGTTGCAAGGAAAGATCCCGCCTGCCACAACTAGGACTCAACACAGCCAAATAAAGAAATATCAAAAAAGTAGAGCAGCTAAAACATTTCACCCCCAAACTCCACGTCATCCAATGTGAATGGCACCACGGATTTCTTCCCTAGCCCAGGCCAGAGAAACAGAAGAGCTTGGAAGGGCTGGGCCCACAGGCCCAGGGTGACACAGATAGAACATAATGTCACAGGGAGGTTCAGCAGATGAGATCCGTAAACTCCAGCATCACTTTACACAGAGCCTGACAGAGTCCTTGGGGGCGTCAATGACCTTTTCTTTGAAGAATGAGGCCACATTCTAAACCTCCTTCACCGAGTCCTCATGAGCTTAAAAAAATGAGTGTTAGTCGCTCACTCAGGTCCGACTCTTTGTGACCCTGTGGACTGTAACATACCAGGCTCCTCTGGCCACAGGATTCTCCAGGCAAGAACAATGGAGTGGGTTGCCATTCCCTTCTCCAGGGGATCTTCCCAACCCAGGGATCAAACCTGGGTCTCCTCCTGCGTTGCAGGCAGATTCTTTACCATCTGAGCCTCCAGGGAATCCCCCGCATGAGCTTAAAATATCAATAATGTCATTTTAAAAAATAAGTCCCCTTTGAACATTTTCCCAAGCCCCCCTCCCCCTGGAAGAGGCTGTTTCGTGCCGACCCCTGCCTGCTGCCCACGTTCAGAGACTTGGAGCTGCCACGTGAGCCACGGAGCTGCTCCGACAGGCGATTTTCTTCTATGTATTCTCTGGGTATTTGTGCTGCTTGCTCAGTCGTGTCTGGCTCTTTGCGACCCCAGGGACTGTAGCCCGCCAGGCTCCTCCGTCCATGGGATTCTCCAGGCAAGAACACTGGAGTGGGTCCCCATGCCCTCCTCCCGGGGATCTTCCCAACCCAGGGATCAAACCCCCATCTCTTGCATCTCCGGCAATGGCAGGCCTATTTACCACGGCGCCACCTGGGAAGCCCACCTAAGAAAGTTCAGCAAAGCTGGTAGAATAGGAGCTCAGGACTCAGGAGCCCCTTGTGCTCTGCGGCTGAGGGAGGTTCCGGAAAGCACACGCACCGAGGTGGGGCGTGAAGATTCGGGAGACGACAGACACGGCAGGCCCAGCTCTTACCTTCCTGTGTGACCGTGGGTAATTCCTTCGTTTCCTCTGAGGAAGGGAGGTGACTCTTCCCAGCCTGAGTCAGGACTCAGTAACATCGAGGTGTGCCCAGCACTGCATACTAACATTAAGCATGTGCTGTGAGAAGTCACTGAGTCATGTTCGACTCTTTGTGACCCCGTGGACTGTAGCCTACCAGGCTCCTCTGTCCACGGGCTTCTTCAGGCAAGAATACTGGAGTGGGCTGGCATGCCCTTCTCCAGGGGATCTTCCCCACCCAGGGATGCAACCCAGGTCTCTTATGTCTCCTGTATTGGCAGGCAGGTTCTTTACCGCTTGAGCCACTTGGAAAGCCCGCCTGCCCGGGAAAGCCCGTCAAGGGGCCGGGTCCTCCCCAGGCCTGGTCAGCACGAGAGACTCCAGAGCATCCCCAGGGCAAGCTTGCGATTGCAGGGGCGGTTGGGGGGCATCCTGCTGTCCTGACAGAGCCACCCCCAGAGCTCTCATTGGCCAGGTGGGAGAGGACGGTCCTGGGTTTTGAGCCGGTGCCAGAAAAGCCGCTGCCTTTTCCAAGAAGTGGAGCCACATACAAACGCCCTCGGAGGGAACGTGTTTCTTGATCCTTCAGAATCTCTCTGCACGGAGGCTGCCAACAAAAATGCTTCCCATCGCATTACAGTATGAATTTCAGAAGTGAAGCGGGGAGGGGGGTCGGGGTGGGGGAGGCTAATTTCATGCACAGGACCACCAGCGAGGGAACGGCAGCAGAAAAATGAGTTCAGAGACACGCGGCGAAAAGCGCCCGTGGGGATACTATGACATCGGATATTAGATTGCAAAGGATTCGAAGCTCAGACAAACACCATGAGCTACCATCAGCCAAGAAAAGTGTGGTTTGCGTGATGGAAACAGGCATGCTCACATTAATGCTTGCCAATGGTCCTTGTGATGATGTCTCCCAGAGGAAGAACCTCGAGAGTAGGTTCTTCACTGCTGCCACAGGTGAGAGGATGCTCCTTCAAGTGACTGACTTGAAGTCTTTGGGCTTCTCGCCAGGCTCCCAGCAGGGGGCCCAGAGGGGCCCAGCAGCAAAGCCCACCCACGTTTAATTTGGTTGGAAATAGAAGCATTGGGGGAAAAATTAAAAGAATATGCACATCAGTTCAGTTCAGTTCAGTCCCTTAGCTGTCTCCAACTCTTTGCGACCCCATGGACCGCAGTGCACCAGGCCTCCCAGTCCATCACCAACTCCTGGAGTTTACTCAAACTCAAGTCCATCGAGTCGGTGATTCCATTTGACCATCTCATCCTCTGTCGTCCCCTTTTCCTCTTACCCTCAATCTTTCCCAGCATCAGGGTCTTTTCAAATGAGTCAGCTCTTCTCATCAGGTGGCCAAAGTACTGGAGTTTCAGCTTCAACATCAGTCCTTCCAATGAACACCCAGGACTGATCTCCTTTAGGATGGACTGGTTGGATCTCCTTGCAGTCCAAGGGACTCTCAAGAGTCTTCTCCAACACCACAGTTCAAAAGCAGCAATTCTTCAGTGCTCAGCTTTCTTTATAGTCCAACTCTCACATCCATACATGACCACTGGAAAAACCATAGCTCTGACTAGACAGACATATACATATATATGTGTTCTTGGGGCTTCCCCAGGGGCTCAGCAGTAAAGAATCTGCCTGCAATGCAGGAGCTGCAGGTTCGATCCCTGGGTCAGGACGATCCTGGAGGAGGGCATGGCAACCCACTCCAGTATTCTTGATGGGAGAATCCCATGGACAGAGGAGCCTGGCGGACTACAGTCCACAGGGTCACAAAGAGTCAGACACGATTGATGTGGCTGAGCATGCATGCACACACACGTATGTGCTTATATGTACATGTCTGTGTATTTATGTTTCATTTTATGTACTTATTTTATATGACAAACACATTCTTCTTTTAATCACAGGAAGACAGTACATCAGAACAGTTTTCCGAGCTTTCTGAGACGTTCTTCCAGGGTTATAACCCTTAAATTTGGCTCAAATGAAAATTTCCAATTCTTTCTTTAAAAAAAAAAAAAGAATGAACGAAAGGGGACTTCCTTGGTGGTCCAATGGTTAAGAATCCACCTTGCCATGCAGAAGACACAGGTTCGATCCCTTGTTGGGAAGCTAAGATCCTACATGCCACACAAGCCTCAACTAGAGAGTCCGTTCATCGCAACGAAGGATCCCACATGATGCAACAAAGATCCGATGCATCCAAATAATAGATAGATACATATATTTTAAAGACAGTACCTCTTTTCCTGCTATATGGAGCAAACTCTACTGAAATGATTCAAGTGGTCCAAAGGAAGGAAGGAGAACGTGCTAGAAATTTCTGGAACAGCATTCTGCTCAATGCGAATGAGCTCATTAGGCAAGACAGGAAATGCACAGAGGTGTAGTGAAGGGGACAAATCCCCCCTCCCCCACCACTCAAGCTGCTTTTCACCAGCATCCATGTCCTTCCAGACTTGTTCATTGAATAAATCTATTTCAAATGCTGTATACACTTTTTCACGTAACCTTCTATGACACCATATTCCCTATTATTGCCAGCCCTTGGCAGGCATCATTTTCAAGGCTATGTAACATTTCATCAAGGGATGTATCTAGTAGACATGTATCCATTCCCCTACTTTCAAGCATTTTTTTGAATAGTCTCCTAATAATAATCACATAGCTATAAAAATCTCTGAGAAAAAAAAATCTCAATGCTTCTCAAGCCTAGAGGCTTGTCTGATTGGTTTTCATATTATTTTTTTTTTAAGAGTTGCAAGTTTAAGTTTTATTGGGGGCAAAATGAGGACTGCAGCCTGGGAGACAGCACCTCAGAAAACTCTGAGAGACTGCACCCTGTTTTCATATTCTTATCAGGAATGGGGGAAAGTGAAAGGAGATCAATACATGAATAAAGGGATGGATGGACGGTTGGATGGATAGGTGGGTAAAGGGATGGATGGTTGGATGGATAGATAAATAGATGAATGGGTAAATGGATGGATGGATGGATAGATGGATAAACGGATGGATGGGCAGAAATTTTTACTCTTAGGCTTCTTTAGACTCATAATTGTCAAACAAATCATCATCTCTTCCAAAGGCTAGGGGTCACTTGCTATTTCTGATATGACAGCCAGACCTCCTGGGTATTTCTTTGGGGACACAGCCTCCCCATGCTGTTTCTTGATGATGAACTCTCTTCTGGTTCCTAGAAAATCTGGAATAAATGATCCCACCACATAAGCCGTGTGTTCCTCCAGCTGACAAACACCTGTTGTTTGTACTTGCTCAGACTGAGTACCAAGTGGTTAAATTGAGATGAAAACCGAGCTGGTCCCTGGACGACTGGGCAGCACCTGGACAGCAGGTCAAGGCTGGCTTGAAAGTGCTCTTTTGGAGGAGGGTGGACCATGCTCACTCTGGCGGCTAGGGAACTGAGCTAGGGTCCCAAGGAGGGGTGTCACAGAACTGCCCTTTGGATGGTGCCGATGTGTGTGGATGGCAGTGCTGGGTGTGGAGGCTCATGAGGGCGTCGGGACATGGTGGAAGCCAGCTGTAGAGACCAGGGGTGTCCAGAACACACCAGGCGCCCTGACAGGTGGAGTCAGAAGACGGGCAGTGGGATTCCGCCGAGTTTTGGAGCATGCTTAGGCACTCTGGGGCTGCTCCCACGCTCCCCGTGGAGGCCTTGGGCTGTGAAAGGGAGGTGCTTAAAAGTCAGGTCGAAACTTGGCCCCTGACACGACCATGCCCCCCCAAAAAAAGAAGACCCGCCATCGCAGGTCAGCTGGTCCCGTGTCTGCAGCAGTAAGACGCGGCAGGACCTGGCTCCCTAACCGGCCTCCGTCTTGGTAAACATCGGGGCGATTGGCCTCGCCCTGGTTTCTGCCTCGCTCCCCGCTCCCCTCCCCGTGGCCTTCCTGCCTCTTTAGGCCCCTGTGTACGTGTTCCTCTGCCGTGATCTTTCAGCTCAAAAGTTCACCAAGTAAGTGTGTTTCTCCATCGAGGCCAGGAAGTCTGACGCCTCTAAAAGTCAAATGTGCTTCTTCCAAAGATGACCTTAGGCAAGAAACAATGTGTTCTTTTTCCTGCGGTTTTAACAAGATATTGGGGAAGTGAGAGAAACAGGCGGGCCAGAAGTGGAAGTAAACTTTGTGGGGGCTCAGACAAGCCTTACCAGGCTCCAGCTGAAGCAAGAAACATGAGTGTGCAGTTTCCCTTTCTTGCCCAAGGGGCCTGGGCCTGCCTGCCTGCGGGCCGGACACCCTCCGGTCTGGAAAGACGTGTCCCCGATGGCGTCCAGGTCGACACAGGACCTGCGTCACAGAGTCCCGAAACCCTCTTTCCAAAAGCAAAAGCATCCTCTGATTCTGCCAGCCTGTCCCCTCCCTCCGAGTAACAAAGTGTCAAACATGCAAAAATCGCAGGTGTGATTCCTTGAACAAGCGGCTGCAGGCCAGTGTCAGCATTTCAAAGTGCTGATGAAAGAGGCTTCATTCAAAGACAGGAGACAGACAGAGCCCACGCTCCCCCCATCCCGTGCTCTGCGCAGGGCCTCCCCTCCCCCCTCCACCATTAACCAGCTTTCCTGTAATTACACGGATCCCCTTCGCATCTGGTTTCCATCAGTAGCAGAAGTGCCAGCTCTCTTGCACTAGGGCCCGCCGGCCATTACGCCTGGGAGCAGGTCTGTCAGTGACACCCAGCAATCTCCGCCTGTGATGGCAGCGGCCGTGGCTGACCGCTCAGGGGACGCCCCACCCCCACTCCCCACGTACCTGGGGTGGAAAACCTCAGAGAACCATCTGGAGACTTTCTCCACACACCTAAGCCAGGGCTGGGGAATTTGTCTCTGACATTAAGCTGCCGCTGAATCTCCCACACATCTATTTGATGAGTGAACACGATCCTTGGTACAAAACCGGGCTCCATCTGAAACCTGCAAGGGAGTTCAAAAGAGACAGGGATGGCAGACTGGGGTTTCAGCTCAATCGTACGTATGAAGAGAGAGCCTCGCGGGGACGCGGCACAGAGCAGAGCATAGATTCTAACTTGTAACCCACCGTTCAGTGTGCAGATTCTCAAAAGTCAGATTCTAGCCTGCACAATTGCGTGACCTAGGGTAGGTCTCAGAAATCAGGCAAATCCCCGTGCGTGGGGTGGCAGGGGCGGGGGGGCACCGGAGTTATTGACTAGAGGCCATCATGGCCCATGACGTCCCCAAATTAGCCTTGGGTTTTCCGGCAGCAAAGCCCTGCTTAATTATTCCTGGTGTGAGCTGACCCAGCATGACACAGGGAGGTATTGTATGTCAGGGACCCCGAGGAAAAGGACAGGTCAAAAGTCATCCCGAGAGGAAATCTGGCCCCTGCACCCGAGGCCTCCCATCCCTGTCTCCAGGAAACTGACATCAAACAAATCAGATATTAGTGCTGTGAACCCTGAGAGGGATGCAAGCTCTGAACTCACTCAGCAACACCAGCAAACACTTGGAGTCATTTACTCCTCGGTCGTCTAAAGGCATTCCCAGAAGACAGTGAGTGAGACAAGCAACCACGACGCAGGATCTTGGTGGGCATTTAAGGTCGTTTTTACTCGATGTTGGCGCCTTTACCCCCTCCAAAGACACTCACTATAGCAACAGATGGTTTTGCCTTTAGCTGTTCAATAAAGAAAAAGGCTGCTTTAAAAATTTTTGTAAAAATCTCTCTTAAATCCTTTAAATCTCTTTCAGGCTTCATCTCAATTATCTCAGGGGGCAAAAAAAGTCTCAGTTGCATTAACCAGGTCTTTTACAAAAGATGAATTGGCTGTCGCAAAGTTTCTAAGTGACACTCCAAATCACAAAATAGTAATCCCAGCCAGAGCAAATGATGGCTTTCTGAAAGAGCCTGATGTCCCCAGAAGCCTCAGGGAATTTGTGTTGCATTATTTCATTTCACAAAGGGGAGAACAATAGCCTTCTACTGCCCAGAAAGAGCTATTTTCCTTGGTAAACTTAAGACAGACGCACCTGATGAAGAGGGGCTTCCCAGGTGGCACCAGTGTTAAAGAATTTGCCTGCCAATTCAGGAGAGGTAAGAGACACCAGTTCCATCCCTAGGTCAGGGAAGTTCTGGAGAAGGGCATGACAACCCTCTCCAGTATTCTCGTCTGGAGAATCCCATGGACAGAGGAGCCTGGCAAACTACAGTCTGTAGGGTCACAAAGATTCGGACATGACTGAAGTGACTTAACACACACCTGATGAAGAGGTCATCCAACCCTGCAGGAAGCATCCTCTGATGAATTCATCAGAACAAAATGCTGCTTTCCCAGAAGACTTAGAATTCTTCCACATGGCTACAGCATCTGCCAGGTCTTCACTCATTCATTTTTTCATCCATTCTTGCATCCAGCATCCACCAAGTCTTCACTCATTCATTCTTTTCTCTTGCATCTAGCAATATTTATTGGGGCTGATTCTGGGCCAGGAACTGTGCCAAGTGCTAAGTATATTCGATACAGGAGAGAACAAGGCAAGGTCGCGCTTCTATGGGCTGTCATTCTCGTGACAGGGACAAAATAATACATAAATATACACATAATAATGCCTCGGATAGTGAAGAAAAATAACACCACGGGAGTAGACAGAGAACTATGGGCCAGGAGCCAAGGGATTTTTAGGAGGTGATGTTTGAGCCAAGACCTGAGTGATGAGGGGGAAGAAGCCAAAACAAATATCCAAGAACTTGCTATGCAGAGGGAACAGAAGTTCTGACTTGGGAATAAGCTTGTTCCCAAGTCAGGGACCAGCCAGTCCAGAAGGCTGGAGTGACCTCACATCTGCTAGGATGGCAGTCATCAATGAGACAAGGGAAGATGGATACTAGTGAGCATGTGGGGAAGAGGGAACCCTTGTGGCTGTTAGTGGGACTATGAATTGGTCCCACCACAGTGGAAAACAACATGGCAGTTTCTCGAAAAATTAAAAATACAGTGATCATATGATCCGGCTATCCCACTTCTGGGTATTTATCTAGAGGGAAACCAAATCACTGCCTCAAAAAGATATTATCATCCTGTGTTCAGTGCAGCATTATTTATACTAGCCAAGAGATGGATACAACCTGAGCATCCCTTGGTGGATAAACGAATACATGGAATTCTGCTCAATGTTATGTGGCAGCCTGGATGGGAGGGGAGTTTGGGAGAGAATGGGTACATGAATGTGTATGACTGAGTCCCTTCGCTATTCACCTGAAACTATAATATTGTTTGTTAATCGACTATACCCCCAAAACAAAATGTTTTTTTTTTTAAAAGAATATGTGAGATTCATACATACATACATACACACACACACACACACACACACACACACACACACTAGAATATTATTCAGACATAAAAAAGAAG
This sequence comes from Cervus canadensis, assembly GCF_019320065.1. Lineage (NCBI taxonomy): Eukaryota > Metazoa > Chordata > Mammalia > Artiodactyla > Cervidae > Cervus > Cervus canadensis. The sequence continues at coordinate 28,368,826 of NC_057392.1, forward strand.
GAAATCTTGCCCTTTGTAACATCATGGATGGGTGGGCCTTGAGGACATTATGCTAAATGAAATAAACCAGAGAGACAAATACTGTATGAATTCATTTATATGCAGAATCTTAAAAAAAAAATCTCATGGATATAGCAAACAGGTCTGTGGTGGCCAGAGGTACAGGGTGGGTGAAATGGGCGAAGAGGGTCAAAGGGCACACATTTCCAGTTGTAAGATGAATAAGTTGTGGGATGTAACATACAGCAAGGTGACTGTAGTTAACCAATACTGCATTACATATTTGAAAGTTTCTAAGAGAAGAAATCTTAAAAGTTATCATCACAAGAGGAAGAAATGTGTAACCACACGAGGTGGTGAATGTTAACTAAACTTATGGTGGTGATTATTAAGCAATCTATACATACATCACATTATTATGCTGTATGCCTTGGAGGAATACAATGCTGCATGTCAACTATAACTCAATGAAACTGAAGGACAAAAGGCTAGAGTGTTGGTTTCTGCTCTACAACAACACAAATCAGCCATAATGATACATATCTCCCCTCCCTGTGAGCCACCCTTCCCTCCCACCCCTCACAGATCTTCACAGACTGTCAGGCTGGGCTCCCTGTATTATATAGCAGCTTCCCACCAGCCATCTATTTTACACGTAATAGTGTATGCATGTCAACGCTACTGTCTCCGTTTATCCCACTTCTCCTTCCCCCCACTGTGTCCAGAAGTCTATTCTCCACATCTGCGTCTCCTTTGCGTCCCTGCCACACTATAAAGCAATTTTCCTTCAATTAAAAAAAATAAAGGAACCAGTGAGTTGCAACATGTATAATCAGCCACACACAAAGAAGTAACTGACCTTGATTTAATTTACCTATTTTTATTGTAACAAATTGGTGTCATGATAATCAAATGTGAAACACACACCAAAAAAAAAGGCTTGCTGTTGTTCAGTCACTAAGTTGTGTCCAACTCTTTGCGACCCCACAGACTGCACCCCGCCAGGCTTCCCTGTCCTTCACCATCTCCCGGAGCTTGCTCAAACCCATGTCCATCGTGGCAGTGATGCCATCCAACCATTTCATCCTGTCACTCCCCTCTCCTCTTGCTCTCAATCTTTCCCAGCATCAGGGTCGTTTCCAGTGAGTCAGCTTTTCACATCAGGTGGGCAAAGTATTGGGGCTTCAGCTTCAGCATCAGTCCTTCCAATGAGTATTCAGGACTGATTTCCTTTAGGATGGACGGGTTGGATCTCCTTGCAGTCCAAGGGACTCTCGAGCGTTTTCTCCAACACCACAGTTTGAAATCCTCAGTTTTGTGGTGTAAGCAAGGTGCCGGTGTTAAGAGATGAAACTGAACAGAGGGACCGGGTCATATAACGTGTGTTGGCTGTTGTAGGAAATGTGTGTTTGATTCTTCTGAGGTTTCCCTTTGTCTTTGGTGGCCAACACTTTCACTCTGATGCACTGAGATGTGGCTGTCTTCATCTTTATCTTGCTTAGGGCTCAGAGTCCTTATGGAACATGTGATCTGATAGCTCTTTTGGAACTTCTTCCTGCCGTTATCTCTTCAAATGTTATTCTGCCTCATTTTCTCCCCTCTCTCCTGCTGGGACTTCAGATCCATGCATGTTTGACCTTTCTCTGCATCCTTCTGTCTCTGACTCTTTTCTGCTTGCTTCCCTTTGCGCTTCCTTCTACCTGTTTTTTCTTGTTCCAGTTCATTAATTTTCTCCTCCGCTGTGTCAAACCTGTGAATGGAAACTTAGGGTCTTGAAACTTCCCTGGTGGTCTAGTGGTCAGGCTCTGCACTCCTACTGAAGGGTTTGGTCACTGCTTAGGGAACTGAGATTACATATGCCTCCTGATGCAGCCAAAAATCTTAAAAAAGAAAGAAAACTTGGATTTTCCATTTGCAAGATTTTCTTTCGATTCTCCCTTATAGTTTCTATTTCTCCACCAAAATTCTCATTTCGTATTCATTTCCTTGAAGATATCAAGCATAGTTTTTTTCAAGCCCACTATTTTGGATTTCCGGTAGGTATGTTTCCTTTACTTCTCAATTCTCTTTCTCGCTGTTTTTTTTAGTACCATTGTTTTGTCTCCTTGTACACAGGTTGTTTTGATTTGATGCCAGACATTGTGTGTCGAAAACATAGAGATCTTGGAGGATGTTTTCTTGGTCAAGAGAGAAATTGCATCTACTTACAGGAGGCAGCTGTGTGTATAAGCTCCTTGATCCAAACTGGAATTGAAACAATTCAAAGCTGGACTTCAGTTACTGAAGTGAATCTTTCACCCCTTACTCCTAGACAGGAGTTCTGTGTGGTTTTTCCAGACCAAATGCTCTGGTGTCCAAAGCTTTCAGCTCCTCATGAGCCCCAAATACCCACGTCCTTCTATCCACACTGTCTATCAACAGCTCTGTCAGCTTCTTATTCTCTTCTTTCTTCTTCTGGGGAAAAAAAAAAAGGACACCTGGGGAAAAGGGGTCACAAATGCTGGCTCACCTTTCTGTATTTTATTCCTCTCCCAGATCTTGGTCCTAAAATTTTTCACTGCTCTGTTAACTCTCCAAGGCCTTCAAATATTTGTCCTGTTGTCTTCATTTCTAGCTGTTCTCAGGAGGAGGGTTGGATTTTACTTCATGTGTGTGATAGATTGCATGCAAAAATAACCCAGATTCTCCACTCCTCCCTCCATAGACACACACAGTTTATAAATTTTAAGCATGCTCTGCTTTAGTCATACATTATGCACATTAGAAAATGAACACTGTGTATATTTTTAAATAGAAGGATAGGAAATGAGAAAATATAGATAAAAGATTTAATGGCTTCCTCTCCTCCCCACTCTGGGGATCACTGGTCTAGGAGTATTTGAGGGATGGGGCGTTAACTATTACGGGTCAGGTGCATGAGGGCGAAGTTGGTGAGAAGCGGCTGGATTCCTCATGTGTTTTGAAGGCAGAATTGAAAAGTCTTGCTGATGAATTGTACACGGAATGTACAGAAAAGAGAGGGGTCATGAACAAATCCGGTTTTCGGTTCAAGCAGCTGGATAAATACAGTTGCTATTGACCGAGGTGGGGAGGCCCAGGCTGGGGCGGGTGGGAAGGTGGTGGGTAGGGGGTGAAGAAGAGTCTGCTGTGTACTGTGGACACGCACTTTCCCCGGAGAATCTCTCCGTCTGAAGGTGAGCTCGAGAAAGCTGTGGGAGGTGGCCCACCCCGTCTCTGGAGTGTGCTTCTCCCAGAGCCTCTCACCTTTCGAGACAGACCTCATTGTGTCTGTGGGATGTGTATCTTTCTAAATAAATCCACTTCTTACCTATTTAAAAGAAAAGAAAAGAGTTGTTCAGACTTAAATTCCAACTTTTCCGAAAATCCTCCTTGGACTCTTCCCACCGCTTCCAAACTGTGCTGTGAAAAGCTTCAGGACCTCTGGGCCAACATTTCACAATCTGGGTTCTTCAGAATACCAGTTCTACAAGGAGTTGATACATATTGTGTGGTGACGGAGGAGGAGGAGGAGGAGGATCCTAGTGACCAAGTGCGGGAAATGGTGCACTAACTGAACAGCAGGAAAATGTTGCTTACACAGGTTGTTTCACTGCAGGACTTCTCAGAGCCTTTATTACGCTAACTGGAACTATAATGATGAGACTTCAGTTTTTAAAAATAGTCTATTTTCAATTACATAATATGAAAAAGGGAGAAGAAATGTGTGTGTGTTTATTATATATGTACATAAGTAATGTACACACGTATGTATTGATTTATACATACATGAAATATACATACATATATTTATGTGAGGGCTTCCCTGATGGCTTAGTGGTAAAGAATCTGCCTGCCAATGCAGGAGACACAGGTTTCATCCCTGGGTCAGGAAGATCCCCTGGAGAAGGAAATGGCAACCCACTCCAGTATTTTTGCCTGGGAAATCCCATGGACAGAGGAGCCTGATGGGCTACAGTCTAGGGGCTTGCGAAAGAGTCAGACACGACTGAGCGACTAAACAACCATAATAATACCTGTGCTGTGCTTGCTTAGTTGCTCGGTCATGTCCGACTCTCTGCAACCCCTGGGACTGTAGCCTGCCAGGCTCCTCTGTTCATGACGATTCTCCAGGCAAGAGTACTAGAGTGGGTTGCCATGCCCTCCTCCAGAGGATCCTCCCAATAGGGGGATCAAACTCAGGTCTCCCACATTGCAGGCAGATTCGTTACCATCCGAGTCACAAGGGAAGCCCAAGAATACTGGAGTGGGTAGCCTATCCCTTCTCCAGGGGATCTTCCCAACCCAGAAATCAAACTGGGGCCTTCTGTATTGCAGGCAGATTCTTTACCAACTGAGCTACCAGAGAAGCCCCAATAAAATATACATACATAAAATATCATTGGAAGGAATGAGTAAGTTTGATTGCCTATGGAGATGACATCTGGGTGACTGGAGGATTCATGTCAAGGGAAGAGTCATCTGTGGCTTATTAACTTTGAGTCACGTGAATATATTCAGTTCAGTTCAGTGCAGTGCTTAGTCATGTCCAACTCTTTGCAACCCCATGAACCACAGTCCACCCAAACTCATGTCCATTGAGTTGGTGATGCCATCCTACCATCTCATCCTCTGTCGTCTCCTTCTCCTCCTGCCCTCAATCTTTCCCAGCATCAGGGTCTTTTCCAGTGAGTCAGCTCTTTGAATCAGGTGGCCAAAGTATTGGAGTTTCAGCTTCAACATCAGTCCTTCCAATGAACACCCAGGGTACCTACTCAATTGTTTTAATAAAATTGTTGAGAAGTAAACTTTTTAAAAGCACGTGCTCTCTCATTCTGCATTTCTTCCTTATCTCTACTCACTACTCTGGGAGCAGGAGCCGCGTCCTACAGCTTTCCATCTGTGGCCGAACCTGGCCCAGCCCTGAACACAAACATCCTTACCTCGATTTGCTTGCCAAGCGTCCAGTATTTGTTAGGAGGTGGCATTTCCTGGGGCAACCAGGTGGCAGTGGAGAATGGCAGAGGCTAGAGTGGATCCATCGTAGAAGGCAGTAGCGCCCCACTCCAGTACTCTTGCCTGGAAAATCCCGTGGACAGAGGAGCCTGGTGGGCTGCAGTCCGTGGAGTGGCTAAGAGTTGGACACGACTAAGCGACTTCACTTTCACTTTTCACTTTCATGCATTGGAGAAGGAAATGGCAACGCACTCCAGTGTTCTTGCCTGGAGAATCCCAGGGGTGGGGGAGCCTGGTGGGCTGCCGTCTACGGGGTTGCACAGAGTCGGACACGACTGAAGTGACTTAGCAGCAGCAGCAGCAGGGTGGATCCATTAGGGTGACAAAGGGGCTGTGTTCCTTAGGACTCGGGTCTGCCGCGGGCAAGGGTTTCCAGCACCAGGCGGACATCGGCCCCGTGTGTGCAGCGCCTGGATCATTTTTCTTCCAGGAAAGAAAATTTAAACGACACCCATGGAATTACGTGCTGTATTAGCTTCAGAGTGCTAGATGCTGTCAAATGGGATCACGGTAATACCCAGTCTGCGCTTGCTTTGAAAGTTAACGGGAGCGATTGAACGAGATAACATAAATTACAATCTCCCCGTCGACAGTTAAGACACTATAAGGGCAACCCAGGAACGCCATTCCCAGTGGGAATGGGGGTGGGGGGGTGGGGATGGGGGGCCCAGGGTAAGAATATAAATGGAGGCCTACAAACCACACAACTAAATATTTTAAAGCGATAAATCAAGTGGAAAAAGGGTTCACTTGAGTCCTAGCTTCCACCTTTTTGCCCATTTATACAGTTCATGGAGTTCTCACAGCGGGTATACTGGGGCGGGTTGCCATTCCCTCCTCCAGTGGACCACGTTTAGTCAGAACTCTCAACCATGACATGTCCGTCTGGGGTGGCCCTGCACGACATGGCTCATCGCTTCATTGAGTTATGCAAGCCCCTTCACCACGACAAGGCTGTGACCCCCAAAAGGGACGGTGACGGACGGGAAGGTGTCCATCTTCTGGGAGACGGTGCAGGAAAGGAAGCATAGCCAGCTGCAGTCCATGGGGTCACAAAGAGTCGGACATGACTTGGGACTGAACAACAACACAACTTGATAAGCAGACCTTACGTGCGGTGCTAAGTCGTGTCCGACTCTTTGTGACCCTAAGGACTGTGGCCCGCCAGGCTCCTCTGTCCATGGGATTCTCCAGGCAAGAAGACTGGAGTGGGTTGCCATGCCCTCCTCCAGGGGATCTTCCCAAGCCAGGGATCAAACCCGCATCTCTTTAGGTCTCCTGCAGGCTCTTTACCACGAGCGCCACCTGGAAAGCCCAGACAGACCTTATAACAAACCTGGAAGGCTGCACTTGAATCTGCAGGGCTCCCTGTCCTGGAAGTTCTGGAATCCCATGGGGGGGGGCGGGGAGGAGCTGGACCCTGCCCACCCCCCAGGGCAACCCCCTCATTCTCCCCTCCTCTCATCCCCCAACCAGCTCCATCTGCTCCTAAGAAATCTCATGGGCACTGTGGTTGCCCCTCATTTGTCTTACAAACAGCCATTCCACAGCCTCCTCCCTGGGCCTAAAGGGGACAAACACCCTGCCACCTGTTCACCCTTGGCGGGGGTGGTAGACAGACCTTGGGGAGAAGCAGACTTGGGATCCCAGGGGTGGGAATTCCAGGGTCCCCGGCATGTGGAGCAGGATCTGGGGCAGGGGGGTATCATGGGCTCAGCCCCACAGACTCCTGGCCCCATGGGGAAACCAAGGTGGGCGCTTCTCGTCTGGACCTGGGGACAGGGCAGATGGTGACCTGAATGAAGCTCAGTGATCGTCACTCATTAAAAATCATAACACCAGCAAGTGCTTCCTGCTGAGGGCTCCCTACCTGCCAAGGAATCTATGCGCTTCACACAAATTGAGTGTCAAATGGCTTACCTGTCTGCGTTTCAGCAAGCCTGTCCCTTGGGAAGCCCGCTCTCACTGAGGAGGAGGATTTTCTAAGTTCAGATTATCAAGACGCTTCTCTTGTGACCACGCCACAGTGAAGAGATCATGAAGTTGAAAGTGTCATTCAGGGAACTCCCTGGTGGTCCAGAGGTTGTGACTCAGGGCTTTCACTGCAGTAAGCCTGGCGAAGGAACTAAGATCTTGAAAGCCGCCAAGGTGCGGCTGAAAATAAATAAGTTAAAAAAAAAAAAAGATAGTCTCAGAAACTCAGCTCCTGCCTCATGTAATCAAGAGGTCGAGGACAGGAGGAAAAAGAGCAGGAGGAAGTGAGAAATCTGACCCCTTGGGGACTGAAAATCTGACCTTGATGGTTGGGACTCAGAGCCTTTAGAAAAATCCAGAAAGATATCTGGAAGGCTTAGAATACCCAAGGCACAGAGGAAGGATGTCTTCAAGCCCCTGTGGAGAACGCCAACCCTCAGCTCAAATCAGAACCTAGATGACACTGAGAAATGTCCCCCCCCCCCACCCCACCCCCGCACTGGTCCCTGAACAGCATCCAGGGGACCAAGTCCCCGAGTGAGGGGTCAAGGATTGGCTGATCCTGCGGGTGAGCAAGAAGGAACCTGGGGAGCAGCCGAGGTATTCAGAAAACTTTTCCTCCTCGGTAAGATCATATGAAGAGACACACTTGTCTGCCTCTAAAACAGGCTGAGTGTTGACATGATGGCTGGAGCAGCAGCGCCATCTTTTGACCAGAGGAGGACAAAGCTAAGAAGCGTCAGTCCAAAGAGGGAAGGAATGCTGGTCTTTGATGACACCCCTGAGCCACTCAACTCCAGAAGTGCTGCCTCCAGGCTTTACAACACAGTTGTTTTCATATTTAAGCCATTTTTCACTAGGATTCTCCAGGGCTCACAGCCCAAAACTTCCTAATGACAATACAGCCTTTCCTGCTCATACAGGGAAAGTTTTTTTTTTTTTCCCTTTTCTCCCCCCCTGCAAAGGGAGTTAACATCTTCAATATTCCTGGAGAAAGGAAAAGGAAGGCACGCAGATCACCAGCAACCCCCAATGTATGTTGTGGGAAGAAATTGTCTAAGCTGAGACTGAGCCTGTGAGAGAAAAACACCTGAAAGTATTTAATGGAACAAAGGCCATCTGGTTAAACAGCAGCTTTGACAGAGCCACCCAGAATGACAGGTGAGGAAAAGAGGAAGATGAAGTGCGCTGCAGCATGGGAGACGTCATGCTTCCCTCAGATCCTTGGCCCCTAGAGGCCAAGAGAGGTTGAGCAAGCCCAAACTCTCATCAACACACACGGTGACACGCATAAGGGGAGATGGTTAAAACAAATCCGAGTGCAAGCATGGATTGACTACTCATGCTAGGGCTGTTCCCAAGTGCTTATAAACTTATTTAAAAAAGGAATCAAACTCCACAGCCTTTGGTTGTTGATGTAAAACAAGTCACTCTCCAGTGGGTTCTGCTTCTATCTTTGCCACGAAGACGGCAGGAATCTTGGGTGTGGTGAGGAACTGCAGTGTTCAAGCTGAATATTTCTCTTACAATCCCCCAGTTATAAATTCTATGTGGACTCAGAAGTCATTACTTTAGAAAATATCCATGATTGATACAGAGGCCGAAAATAGAGCCTGGGCGGTACCTGGCAAGCGGATGGCACTCAAGGAAAAAGTCATGTCTCCTGCAGTTTATAGCTCGTGTTACCAGGGACCAACGACGTGCCTAGAGGCATGCAAAGTGAAAGTGAGTCGCTCAGTCGTGTCCCACTCTTTGCAACCCCATGGACAGTAGTGGGCCAGGCTCCTCTGTCCATGGAATTCTCCAGGCAAGAATACTGGAGTGGGTAGCCATTCCTTTCTGCAAGGGATCTTCCTAACCCAGGGATCAAACCCAGGCCTCCCGCATTGCAGGCGGATTCTTTATCAGCTGAGCCACCAGAGAAGCCCAGGGGCACAGAGTGCCTGTGAAATTTAAAAATAAGTAAATAAATGAAGCTAGTACATGAATACTGTCCACTGATATTGTCCTGATATTATCCATCTCAGCTATTCAAGGAAGACAAACATAGTGGGGGCAGAAACAGCAAAGCTATCTTATCATGTTGCTGTTCAGTAGCTCAGTCTTGTTTGACTCTTTGTGACCCCGTGGACTGCAGCACACCAGGCTTCCCTGTCCTTCATTATCTCCCGGAGTTTGCTCAAACTCATGTCCATTGAGTTTAAGATGCCATCCCACCATCTCCTCCTCTGCTGCCTCCTTCTCCTCCTGCCTTCAATCTTTCCCAGCATCAGGGTCTTTTCTAATGAGTCGGCTCTTTGCATCAAGTGGCCAAAGGATTGGCGCTTCAGATTGAGCATCAGTCCTTTCACTGAATATTCAGAGTTGACTTCCTTCAGGATTGACTGGTTTGATTCCCTGTAGTCCAAGAGATTCTCAAGAGTCTTCTACAGCACCACAGTTCGAAGGCATCAATTCTTTGGTACTCAGCCTTCTTTATCTCGGGCCTCTCAATTTTTTTTAAAGGAAATCCATTAAAACATTTATTTATTTATTGACTGAATCAGGTCTTAGTTGTGGCACGCAGGCTTCTCCCTAGTTTCAGAATAAAGGCTTAGCTGCCTTGGGGCAGGTGGGATCTAAGTTCCCCAACCAGGGATTGAACTCGAGTACCTTGAGTTGAAGACCACGACAGAAGCTTCCAGGTCTCTAACACTATTCCTATAATACATTTTGCACTTGCCAGCCATTCAAGAAAGCCTGAAAAGGGAAGGGGAAATAGGAACAGCCTTGGATAAAACTTCAGCCTCCAAGTCGAGAGGCTAGTCCATATGCTTATATTTTGTGTGGGCTGAAATCTTTTTTCTTTGGGTTCGATGGATAATTATAGCACCCAAAGTTTTCCCAAAAACGTCAGACAAGTTTACCACAGCAATTAAGCTGTCTGCCATCTGCAAGAGACTTGGCTTAAGGTTTACTGAAGTTAAATATATTTTGAAAAAGAAAAAGAATTAAGTCTTTCAGTGTCTCGCGTATCTGTCAGACTCAGCTGCGTGAGGCCTTGGCGATTCTCAAGAGCCAGTGGTTCTCTCTGAAGAGATGGTTTAGTGTTGGCACACTGAAATTTCAGAACCCAAGAAACACTCTGAAAATGGGTTATGCCTTAAGAAACAACTTCGTCTGGTCTTAGGATTGGCAAAGTTAAAACTTTACTAGGAAATTCAGCCAAGCCATTGAGATCAACACTCTTTATCATCTTCCCAAATGGCATGTTGTTTTCAGAAAACCAGACTTTGTGATATTAGCTGAATCTCACATTCCCTCCCTACTGTTTCTTTAAAGTAAACAAGTGTCTAAAATGATGACAGTAAAACCTGCGGTTTAACATTCTGAGCATCTGTAAAGACTTATGTTCTCTCAGCAAAAGTTCCTGGCTGAACCAAAACGTGCATGAGAAAGGGTTGGGGAGAGGTTGTTTACATTTCCACAGCACATGTGCCTGGGAATATTATGAGTATTTTCAGTTGCCCATCTTTAACCCAGATATTGAGAAAAGAAGCATATTCCAGAAAGCAAATAAAGCATGCTGCTGCTGCTAAGTTGCTTCAGTCGTGTCCAACTCTGTACAACCCCATAGATGGCAGCCCACCAGGCTCCCCTGTCCCTGGGATTCTCCAGGCAAGAACACTGGAGTGGGTTGCCATTTCCTTCTCCAATGCATGAAAGTGAAAAGTGAAAGTGAAGTCGTTCGGTCGTGTCCGACTCTTAGCAACCCCATAGACTGCAGCCTACCAGGCTCCTCCGTCCATGGGATTTTCCAGGCAAGAGTACTGGGGTTGCCATTGCCTGCTCTGAAATAAAGCATAGTTGAATTTTATCCGCTGAGCAAATGACGTAGGGTTGGGGGTCCCATGAGTCTTCCTCATTTGTCTCCAGGAATAAATGACAGGAGATTTTTCTCATCTTTAAGAAGTCATGTGCTGGCAAACCGTCTTTATGTATTTACCTTTGACTGCTCCGCGTCTGCGTTGCTGTGTGTTGCCTTTCTCTAGCTTCGGTGAGCAGGGGCACACTTCACTGTGGTGTACCGGCTTCTCACTGCTGGTGGCTTCTCTTGTTGTGGAGCGTGGGCTCCACGCACCAGAGCTTCAGGAGTTTTGGCTCTCAGGCTCCAGAGCCCGGGCTCAGTAGTTGGGGTGCACGGGCTTAGTTGCCCTTCAGCAAGTGGGAGCTTCAGGGATCGAACCCACGTCCCCTGCACTGGCAGGCGGATTCTTAGCCACTGCGCTACCAGGGAAACCCATAAACCATTTCTTTGAGAGGAAACTCAAAATCCTGATTTGCAGCCTTTGCCACTTTCCATGGTGTAAATATTCCCACCATGGCCGATGTCAAGGCATCAGAAGTTTAATATCCAGATCCCCTAAATTCCTGGATATTTATTGGTTGTTTCTCAGAAGAGGGCTTCCCCAACGCTCAGTGCTAAGGAACCCGCCTGCCAAGCAGGAGATGAGGGTTCTGTCCTTGGGTCTCAGGAGAAGGCAGAAGCCAGCTTCAGCCCACTGCCTCGACGATAATTTTTATTACTGTTGATGACACGTATCACTCATCTCAAATATGTAGCTAACCTCACAGGGCACTGGTAAAACCCCAATAGGAAAGATAGAATTTGTAAACAGTTTCTACAGTTAAGAACCTTACAATGCAATGAGAAAGAAAAGACATGCAATAAAGGGCTTGGAAAACGCAGCTGATAGCGCCCTCTTTTCAAGCTACATAGTTTGAAATGGTCTCTCCCCTTCTGGACACAATTTATAAAGACAGTCATGGTGGAACTTCCTTGGCGGTCCAGTGGCTAAGACTCCAACCTCCCAATGCAGAGGGCCGGGGTTCAATCCTGGGTCAGGGAACTAGAACCTACTTGTCCCAACTAAGGGTTCGCGTGGCACAATTAAAGATCCTGCATGCTGCAACTAAGATGTGACACAGGCAAATAAACAAATAATGAAAAGAATCTCGGGGCTTCCCAGGGGGTGCAAGTGGGAAAGAATCTCTCTGCCAAAGCAGGAAACACAGGTTTGCTCCTTGGGTCGGGAAGATTCCCCTGGAGAAGGAAATGGCTACTCACTCCAGTATTCTTGCCTGGAGAATTCCATGGACAGAGGAGCCTGGCGGGCTACAGTTCATGGGGTCACAAGAGTTTGACACGACAGGGCATGCATACACTAGACGCTAGAGAAAGACTCGCTTAGGACCAGGGAATCCAGTCTACGGAAGGACACAGTGCCGTTCAAACAGCCTGAGTGGGAAGCAAGTCAACAATGAGAGCTGCTGCTGGAGGTCCAAGGTCACCTTGGACATATTCCTGCAGGCACAGGGATGCGTCCACCGGGGATGACTCGGAACAAACTTATCCCACTCCTGGGGACATCGTACAGTAAATATTCTATCCATTGAGCTGCAATCTACCCAAAAAAAGGAAGCATTGCTCATTCAAAGATCACAGAACATGATTCTGAGGAGGACAATGGTTTCTTCTCTGGGGGTCGTTAAGGGTTGTCACAGATCCAAGAAGTTTCCAGAACAAGCAACGCATTCCTCTCTCCGCCTTGGTCCAGCCACAGCCCACCAGCCACCTGCGTCCCAAGCCCGGCAGTTGCCCTGGGGCCCAGACCGTGAGATCAGAGGCTCCTGACACTGGCGTCCCTCTCATCGATAACTCTCACTTGGCAGATAGAGAATGCAACCCACAAACTGATCTGCAGACCTCAGAATAAGACCTGGGGACCTCTCAGGTGGCGTTTCCAGACAGAGGCACCCCTGGCAGGGGTGATCATGCGGGTGTGGGATGCGCCTCTGGGTTGACAGTGAACTTAGGACATACCAGGCCAGCTTAGTTAGCGCAGCGCTCATCTCCACAGGCCCCCTAGCCCTCCCTCGGGGGAGCTGACCCCTGGCAGCCAAGCTCGCCTCTGGTGACCCCTCCAAACGCCAGGCCTCAGGGGCCCCTGGTGGGGCTCACCCTGGCCAGCACCCCCATGCTGTGTGAGGTCGTGTCTCCACTGTAAGTGTGCAGAGAGGGTCTTGTCCTCTCAGAGATGACCTCAGGCTACAGCTTGAGGAGCCCCAGGCCGTTTCAGACAACAGGGAGGGCGAGTGGAAATGGAAACCTCGCGGGGAAGGCACTAAACGGTCCACAATAACACAGTGGGAAGAGACACAGAAAACTAGACGGTTTCTACGCTCCACTGTTGCAGCCACGTGTTCCGGGAAACAAACTCACTCAGCAGGACAATGCAGATAGTGGAGTGCAGTTTATTCCACCGGCGGGCCCAAGGAAGAGTCTCCTCTTAGCCAAGGACCGCGACCAGTTTTTATGAAAACTTTATATACCCTAAGTGTACGTGCCCAAACCCACCTCCCCAAATTCCCTGAAACTAGTCTGAACAAAGGAAAAGAAAGATACAATCAAAGTTAACCCGTGATTCATATGCCTTAAGCCCAGGTAGTTAACAGCGGACAATTATCAATAAGCCTGTGGTCATACCCCAATAAGCATAATAGAATTTATGATTCTATTCAGTTACACAGACAATTAGGGTATTCTTTTGGGGAATGGAGAGTCTAGGTAGGAGCCCTGGGGCTCTTCCTTTCGGGGGCCTGGTTTTCCAGTTGGTATGTCGTTTCCATAGATACTGGGCAGAGAGCTCAAAGTCCACAGTTCAGCCCAAGATAGAGTCCTGCTTTCAAGACGGAGCCTGTTCTGTCTATTTCCTCCTTCACTACAAGTGCTTCTGGGGGGAAGCAAGCCTGCAGCACATGTTGCCCCCAAACAGAGTTTCTCTCCTCTGGATCTGGGCATCTGGAGACGGTCCCCTTGGTGACTTGCCTGGGATGACAGGGGAGCAAGGATGAGCGCCATCCACTCCCCCGGCCCCTGGCTCAGGCTGATGCCCTATCAGACCATCCATGTCCTAGCCCTCCTCCCCAGCCCACCAGGAGGGCTGCCTTCCAGCCCCGGCAAGGCAGGAGAGCTGTCGGAACACTGAAGGCAGCCTTCCACCAGCTTCGCCTGGACTGTCTCCAGCCAGAATGCACTGTCCGTGTCCCCAGAGAGGGTGACAGTGCTTCTCGGGCAAGAGGCTGGCGGCTCCAGCTCGGAACTCTGGAACCTCAGCCCCCTAGTCTTGAGACTCCAGTGAGAGGGTAACAGGCAGGAACGCCAGGGGTCTCCAAACATAGGAAATAGGCTGCAAGTGTCAGATATATTGTATCTTTCTCTTAAGTGGCAGGAGGAAACAAACTACTGTTATATTTTTCCCCTTCACTATACAAATTTAAAAAGAGATTTCTCTTAAAATTCTGTGTTGCCATAATGACACCTGGTTTCACCTGAACTTAACTTTTCTCAAACCTTGAGCTAACCAATGCACTTTTCTTATAGAAATGTTTGTCTTAAGCTATGTTAATGTGCTATGCATTTACCCTAGACTCTATCTTCAAGTCTGTTCTGCCTAAAGGCTCAGATTTAGGCTCAGAACCTACTTGACAAACCAGTATGTTATAGTCATACATTGTTCTCCTAATCCATGTTAATGAAACTGTATATTTGTATGGAAAATCTGCCCTTCTTCAAGATTCATGTCAATCATTTTATGGCCTGGGATGACTCACCTGGTGCCCTTCTCTGAGTTTTGAGACATTTCCTTTCTTTAATTAGCAGACTGCTGGTAGTGCCCGGCTGCAACGGACCGCTCAGAAGCGTGGCCTGAGCAGCTACCCCTCGCCCAAGGTCAGGGGCGGCGATGGAGAGCGCCAGGCTGCGACAGCGCAGGAGCGGCGGAGAGGAGCCACCCCAGGCCCGAGGTCAGGGGCAGGGCCGAGAGGAGCAACCCCCACCCCCTGCCACCCCCCTCACCCCCGCCGCCCGTCCAAGGAGCAGCAGCTGCGCGGTTGCAGGAGGGCCGAGAGGAGCTACTCCACATTCAAGGTCAGGAGGGGCGGCCATGAGGACATACCCCTCGTCTAAGGTAAGGAGCAGTGGTTGCGCTTTGCTGGAGCAGCCGTGAAGAGATGCCCCAAGTCCAAGGTAAGAGAAACCCAAGTAAGATGGTAGGTGTTGCGAGAGGGCATCAGAGGGCAGACACACTGAAGCCGTAATCACAGAAAACTAGCCAATCTGATCACATGGACCACAGTCCTGTCTAACTCAATGAAACTAAGCCATGCCGTGTGGGGCCACTCAGGAAGGACGGGTCATGGTGGAGAGGTCGGACAGAATGTGGTCCACTGGAGAAGGGAATGGCAAACTACTTCAGTATTCTTGCCTTGAGAACTCCATGAGCAGTATGAGAAGGCAAAATGATAGGATACTGAAAGAGGAACTCCCCAGGTTGGTAGGTGCCCAGTATGCTACTGGAGATCAGTGGAGAAATAACTCCAGAAAGAATGAAGGGATGGAGCCAAAGCAAAAATAATACCCAGTTGTGGATGTGACTGGTGATAGAAGCAAGGTTCAATGCTATAAAGAGCAATATTGCATAGGAACCTGGAATGTTAGGTCCATGAATCAAGGCAAATTGGAAGTGGTCAAACAGGAGATGGCAAGAGTGAATGTCGACATTCTAGGAATCAGCGAACTAAAATGGACTGGAATGGGTGAATTTAACTAGGATGACCATTATATCTACTACTGTGGGCAGGAATCCCTTAGAAAAAATGGAATAGCCATCATGGTCAACAAAAGAGTCTGAAATGCAGTACTTGGATGCAATCTCAAAAATGACAGAATGATATCTGTTCATTTCCAAGGCAAACCATTCAATATCACATTAATCCAAGCCTATGCCCCAACCAGTAATGCTGAAGAAGCTGAAATTGAATGGTTCTATGAAGACCTACAAGACCTTTTAGAACTAACACCCCAAAAAGATGTCCTTTTCATTATTGGGGACTGGAATGCAAAAGTAGGAAGTCAAGAAACACCTGGGGTAACAGGCAAATTTGGCCTGGGAGTACAGAATGAAGCAGGGCAAAGGCTAATGGAGTTTTTCCAAGAGAACGCACTGGTCATAGCAAACACCCTCTTCCAACAACACAAGAGAAGACTCTACACATGGACATCACCAGATGGTCAACACTGAAATCAGATTGATAAAATTCTTTGCAGCCAAAGATGGAGAGGCTCTATATAGTCAGCAAAAACAAGACCAGGAGCTGACTGTGGCTCAGATCATGAACTCCTTATTGCCAAATTCAGACTTAATTGAAGAAAGTAGGGAAAACCACTAGACCATTCAGGTATAACCTAAATCAAATCCCTTATGACTATACAGTGGAAGTGAGAAATAGATTTAAGGGACTAGATCTGATAGAGTGCCTGATGAACAATGGACGGAGGTTCGTGACATTGTACAGGAGACAGGAATCAAGACCATCCCCATGGAAAAGAAAGGCAAAAAGGCAAAATGGTTGTCTGAGGAGGCCTGACAAATAGCTGTGAAAAGAAGGGAAGCAAAAAGCAAAGGAGAAAAGGAAAGATATACCTATCTGAATGCAGAGTTCCAAAGAATAGCCAGGAGAGATAAGAAAGCCTTCTCCAGTGATCAATACAAAGAAATAGAGGAAAACAATAGAATGGGAAAGACTAGCGATCTCTTCAAGAAAATTAGAGATACCAAGGTAATATTTCATACAAAGATGGGCTCAATAAAGGACAGAAATGGTAGGGACCTAAAAGAAGCAGAAGATATTAAGAAGAGGTGGCAAGAATACACAGAAGAACTGTACAAAAAAGACCTTCATGACTCAGAAAGTCACAATGGTGTGATCACTCACCTAGAGCCACACATCCCGGAATGTGAAGTCAAGTGGGCCTTAGGAAGCATCACTACAAACAAAGCTAGTGGAGGTGATGGAATTCCAGTTGAGCTCTTTCAAATCCTGAAAGATGACGCTGTGAAAGTGCTGCACTCAATATACCAGCAAATTTGGAAAACTCAGCAGTGGCCACAGGACTGGAAAAGGTCAGTTTTCATTACAATGCCAAAGAATGCTCAAACTACTGCACAATTGCACTCATCTCACATACTAGTAAAGTAATGCTTAAAATTCTCCAAGCCAGGATTTAGCAATACGTGAACCGTGAACTTCCAGATGTTCAAGCTGGTTTTAGAAAAGGCAGAGGAACCAGAGATCAAATTGCCAACATCTGCTGGATCATCGAAAAAGCAAGAGAGTTCCAGAAAAACATCTATTTCTGCTTTATTGACTATGTCAAAACCTTTGACTGGGTGGATCACAATAAACTGTGGAAAATTCTGAAAGAGATGGGAATACCAGACCATCTGACCGGCCTTTTGAGAAACCTGTATGCAGGTCAGGAAGCAACAGTTAGAACTGGACATGGAACAACAGACTGGTTCCAAATAGGGAAAGGAGTATGTCAAAGCTATACATTGTCACCGTGCTTATTTAACTTATATGCAGAGTACATCATGAGAAACGCTGGGCTGGAAGCACAAGCTGGAATCAAGATTGCTGGGAGAAATATCAATTGCTGGGGTCCAGCCCTGGCAGGATCCAGGGGTACCCTCAGGATGAACGGCGTCGGCGAGGGAGAGAGAGAGGGAAAGAGAGAGAAAGAGAGAGAGAGACAGAGACCAAACTGGGGGTGTGCAGCGGGGTCTGGCAATGATTTATTTTTTACCGTAGCTTTTATACCCTAAGTTGGTACATTTCTAAGGGGAAGATAGTTTAACATTACATCAGCTTGTCCTTCACGAAACCAGGTGTTTTCTGCATACTTCTGTGTTTATGAGGGTCTTGTACATTATCTTCTGGCCTTGGGGCCCATTGACATTTTATGCAGGTCAGGTGAATGTAAACATATTTTCTGTTTCTGTGGTGATCTTAACAGAAAAGTTACAGTCTCATAGGGCAACAGTACAGCATGTCACAACATAGTAGAAGTATAACCTTGTTAACATAAAAGTCAATTCTTTTGCAGAAGTTGTCACTTGAATTTATCTAAGAGGTTTATCTCACACAGACTCTGCGGCTTCGGTGAAGCAGCCCTTGCCTAGCACTCCTGGCTAGTAATTAACAACCGTCTCATTGGTACCACACTAGGGCTAAGCTCTTATTTTTCTAAATCTATAACTATATTAACAATGGTTTCCACTGCACAACCTTAGCACATTAAAAGCAAAAACACAGCAAGCAAATGTTAACCCAATAGCCACTTTTAGAATAATTTTTCTTGGGGACTTCCCTGGTGGTTCAGTGGCTGGGACTCTCTGCTTCCAATGCAGGGGGCCCGGGTTCATACCCTGGTCAGGGAACAAGATCCCATGTGCTGTAACTAAGTCTCTGTAACTAAGACCTCATGCAGTCAAATAAATAAATAAATATATATTTAGAATAATTTTTCTTGTGTTTTCTAATAGGGCTTCCTAACTCCCCAAAGGGCTCTATGTCTATTAGGGCCTTTATATGATCAGGTTCTTTATGCTGTTTTATGATTAAGGTATTATGAGCAGTCATGCATATTAGTACCAAGGGAATAGATGCATTTGCTAAACAAACTAGAATGCCAACAAAGGAGTTTAAATTGAAACACTCGTTTCATCCTGGATAATCTCATAAAATACCACCACCCGGGAAACTTACTGATTAAAGTTCTAAATTGATTCTTATTTGGAAAGAGATCGGGGAAGGCCTTCTGCCTGTGGCACAGAAATTAGGGAGTAGTCTGTTGAAGCAAGCATCAGAAAGACAGATATCATCTTTAAGGTGAGCATCGGGGGCAGCTTTTCGGAATCCCTGAAAACCTGATCCACCTTGCCTGTCAGGTTTTCTCCCTCATGACCTTGTCATGGGTGGGATCTCGTGTGCCAGTTCCCAGCGATCAATGACCTCAGATATGCATATGACACCACCCTTATGGCAGAAAGTGAAGAGGAATTAAAAAGCCTCTTGATGAAAGTGAAAGAGGAGAGTGAAAAAGTTGGCTTAAAGCTCAACATTCAGAAAACTAAGATCATGGCATCTGGTCCCATCACTTCATGGGAAATAGATGGGGAGACAGTGGAAACAGTGTCAGACTTTATTTTTTTGGGCTCCAAAATCCCTACAGGTGATTTGCAATCACAGATGGTGATTGCAGCCATGAAATTAAAAGACACTTACTCCTTGGAAGGAAAGTTATGGCCAACCTAGATAGCATATTAAAAAACAGAGACATTACTTTGACAACAAAGGTCCATCTAGTCAAGGCTATGGTTTTTCCAGTGGTCATGTATGGATGTGAAGAAAGCTGAGCACCAAAGAATTGATGCTTTTGAACTGTGGTGTTGGAGAAGACTCTTGAGAGTCCCTTGGACTGCAAGGAGATCCAACCAGTCCATCCTAAAGGAAATCAGTCCTGGGTGTTCATTGGAAGGACTGATGCTGAAGCTGAAACTCCAATACTTTGGCCACCTCATGCAAAGAGTTGACCCACTGGAAAAGACCCTGATGCTGGAAGGGATTGGGGGCAGGAGGAGAAGGGGACGACAGAGGATGAGATGGTTGGATGGCATCACCGACTTGATAGACGTGGGTTTGGATAGACTCCAGGAGTTGGTGGTGATGGACAGGGAGGCCTGGCGTGCTGTGATTAATGGGTTGCAAAGAGTCAGACATGACTGAGCAACTGAACTGAACTGAACTGACTGAGAAGCTATATAACATCTGGCTGAAGACTAGCAGGGGGGCACTCTTTCTGCCCCCCTCTGATGTCTATGTCAGAAGCTTTCTCTATCTCTTTTATACTTTAATAAACAAAAGCGCTGAGCAATCAAGCCTTGTCTCTGGCCCCGGATTGAATTCTTCTCCTCTGGAGACCAAGAATCCCGGTGTTTTTTGTGATTCAGCAGCAACCTTTCACCAGCACGGGGGCTGCTGTGGACTCGCTGAGCACGTCACGGCTGCATGTGGACCTCCGGTTCCCTCACCCTCATCAGCCAGCCTCAAGGTCTTTCTCACCCTGTCTCCTTGGCCGCCCAGGCCAAAGGCAAATGCCAGGGGCCCTGCCACCACTAGCCACGGGTCAGGTCTCATTAGACCCCCTTCCAAACATCACCCCTTCTTTCAAATGGCTCCTCCCAGTTTTCAGGGAAACTGAGGCTTCAAGGCCCCCATGCACCCCGAGCCCAATCATGCCTTTGTTGCATTCAATTTTTAAATTAAAAACAATTTTTAATGGATAGTGGTTAAGATGGTTAGTTTCTTTTTTATTTTTTAAGAATATACTTTTTATTTTCTTATTTTGTTTATTTGGCTGTGCCGAGACTTAGTTGTGGCATTTAGGATCAAGTTCCCCAGCCGGGGATCAAACCTGGGCCCCCTGCATTGAGACCATGAAGTCTTAGCCACTGGACCACCAGGAAAGTGCCTCAGTGGTTAATTTCATGTGTTAAGTTGGCTGGGCCACCGTGCCCAGGTTTTTGATCAAACAGAGTTGTGGTAGCTGTGAAGGTTTTGATTTTTTCTTTTTTTTAATTGAGGTACAGTGGATTTACAATGTTATATTAGCTTTTGGTGTATAGAAAAATGATTCAGTTATATTGTTGTTCAATCACTCAATCGTGTCTGACTCTTTGTGACTCCATGGTCTGCAGCACAACAGGCTTCCCTGTCCATCATCTCCTGGAGCTTGCTCAAACTCATGTCCATTGAATTGGTGATGCCATACAACCATCCTTTCCTGTGTTGTCCCCTTCTCCTCCTTCCCTCGATCTTTCCCAGCATCAGGGCCTTTTCTAATGAGTCGGCTCTTCACATCAGGTGGCCAAAGTATTAAAACTTCAGCTTCAGCATCAGTCATTCCCATGAATATTCAGAATTGATTTCCTTTAGGATTGATTCATTTATACATATACATATATGTATTATTTTTCAGTTCCTTTTCCATTATAGTTTATTACAAGATACTGAATATACAGTCAGTCCTTGTTGTTTATCTATTTTATATATAGTAGTTCATATCTGCTAATGTCAAACTCCTAATTTATCCCTCCCTTTCTGCTTTGGTAACCATAAATTTGTTTTCCATGTCTGTGAGTCTGTTTCTGCTTTGTAAGTAAGTTCATTCATGTCATATTTTAGATTCTACATATAAGTGATATATGTTATTTGTCTTTGTCTTACTTGTGAAGGTATTTCTGGTAGCCACATTTTGAAAAGTTAAAAAAGATTAAATTAATTTTAATACAATATACAAGATTTTTATTTAATCCATTATTTCTAAAATATGACTTCAAAATATAGTATATAAAATATTATATATACAAATATATATATGTATAAATAATATAAGAAATACTAAATAAAGGTATCCATGAGACTTAAAATTTTGTTTTTTGGTATTGGGCTCTCTAAATGCTGTGTATGTTTCACGCTTAGAGCACACCTCAATATGGAGTAGTCACATTACAAGTCAAGTCACATTTCAAGTGTAGCAAATGTGTTTAGTGACTACTGTATTGGACAGTGAGGTCTAAGGGCTGGATTAGATTCAGGTTACATATTCTTGGTAAGAATACTTTGTTGGTTGATACTGTGTGCTGTAAGTGATGTCAAGTTTGAACACATGGATAAAAGATTTACTATCAGAGTTTTCCACTGTGAAAGATTCATTCCCCCCTTTCTTTCTAATGTAAAAAGTAACCTGCAGGTATTCTTTGGGCACCATAAGTCTATCTTGCTGCCCCAGAGCCTTTCAACAAATGGTTTTAGAATCCAGTGATGCTCTTTGTGGGAACCAGTTATTATAATTCAGGTTACAAATTTAGTTATGACCAACCTAGACAGCATATTAAAAAGCAGAGACATTACTTTGCCAACAAAGGTCCGTCTAGTCAAGGCTATGGTTTTTGCAGTAGTCATGTATAGATGTGAGAGTTGGACTATAAAGAAAGCTGAGTGCCGAAGAATTGATGGTTTTGAACTGTGGTGTTGGAGAAGGCTCTTGAGAGTCCCTTGGACTGCAAGGAGATCCAACCAGTCTATCCTAAAGGAAATTAGTCCTGAATACTCATTGGAAGGACTGATGTTGAGGCTGAAGCTCCAGTACTTTGGTCACCTCATGAGAAGAGCCAACTCATTGGAAAAGACCCTGATGCTGGGAAAGATTGAAGGCAGGAGGAAGAGGGGACGACAGAGGATGAGATGGTTGGATGGCATCACCAACTAGATGGACATGACTTTGAGCAAGCTCTGGGGGTTGGTGATGGACGGGGAAGCCTGGTGTGCTGCAGTCCATTGGGTCGCAGAGTCGGACACGACTAAGCGACTGAACTGAACTGATTCCTTTTACATTAGCCGGCAACAGTCCACAAAAAGAGAAAAGACTTAATATTTTTTAAAAAATATTTATTTATTTGACTGCTTCAGGTCTTAGCTGTGGCCCGTGGGATCGTCCTTGTGGCCCTTGGTTTCTAGAGTGTGACGGCTGAATAGCTGTGGCATGTGGGTTTATTATTAGCACAGCATATGGGATCCACACCGGGAATCAGACCTGCATCCTCTGCATTGGAAGGTGGATTCCTAATCCCAGGACCACCAGTGAAGTACCAAAAAGTTTCACTATTAACGGCAAGGTGTCAGTTTCATTGGTGATTCTCTTTACTCCTTTCCCTTAGGAGGCAGGGCTCACAGAGTCCACGTGGACACCTCCTGGAAGGTTGCACTGGGGAGGCACAAGCAGCTTGGGCAAGGTACGAACAAGAAGAGGTCAGGAAGGTACGTGTGTGTGAAGGGAAACGGCAGCATTTCACTGGCTTTGTACATGGCTATTTGCTTCTGTTCATGTACACGTCCTGTGCAGGTGTTGCCATTTAACAGGGGTCTTTCTGCAGGTGGTAACTCAGGGACACAGGCTTCTACAATTTTATGACTCTGGCATTACCCAAGGCGTTGAAGTTCATCTAGGCTTAAGGAAAGAGAGAGTGCAGAAGATCCTTCTTCTCTTAACTGTTTTGACCTAGAAGTGAAACATAATTTCTACTTGTACTTCTCACTGCTGCTGCTGCTGCTGCTGCTAAGTCGCTTCAGTCATGTCCAACTCTGTGTGAACCCATAGATAGCAGCCCACCAGGCTCCCCCGTCCCTGGGATTCTCCAGGCAAGAACACTGGAGTGGGTTGCCATTCCTTCTCCAATGCATGAAAGTGAAAAGTGAAAGTGAAATTACTCAGTCGTGTCCGAATCTTCTAGACCCCATGGACGACAGCCTACCAGGCTCCTCCATTCATGGGATTTTCCAGGTAAGAGTATTGGAGGGGGTTGCCATTGTACTTCTCACAATGCTACTCAAATGGCCCCACTTACACACAAGAGACGGGGTGGGGCTGGAAAGTATAGTTTCTAGAGTATAGCCACTGCAGATGGTGATTGCAGCCATGTAATTAAAAGACGCTTACTCCTTGGAAAGAAAGTTATGACCCACCTAGACAACATATTAAAAAGCAGAGACATTACTTTGTCCACAAAGGTCCGTCTAGTCAAGGCTATGGTTTTTCCAGTGGTCATGTATGGATGTGAGAGTTGGACTATAAAGAAGGCTGAGCGCCGAAGAATTGATGCTTTTGAACTGTGGTGTTGGAGAAGACTCTTGAGAGTCCCTTTGACTGCAAGGAGATCCAACCAGTCCATCCTAAAATCAGTCCTGGGTGTTCATTGGAAGGACCGATGTTGAAGCTAAACTCCAATACTTTGGTCACCTGATGTGAAGAGCTGACTCATTGGAAAAGACCCTGATGCTGGGAAAGATTGAGGGCTGGAGGAGAAGGGAACGACAGAGGATGTGATAGTTGGATGGCATTACCGACTCAATGGACATGAGTTTGAGTAAACTCTGGGAGTTGGTGATGGATAGGGAGGCCTGGCGTGCTGAGGTCCATGGGGGTCACAAAGAGCTGGACATGACTGAGTGACGGAACTGAATTTCCTTAAACATAGGGTTACTGTGTGACTCCACAGTCCTAGGTGTTTACTCAAGAGAAGCGAAAACATATGAGCACAAAAAGCCTTATGCACAAATGTTCATAGCAGCATTATTTGTAAGAACCAAAAAAGCAGAAACAACCCAGATGTTTATCAGTTCATGTGATATATTCATACAGTAGAATATTGAGTAGTAAAAGGAAATGAAATACAACTCCAACAGGGATAATCCTCAGAAACCTGTGAAGTAAAAGAATTCAGTCACAAAGACCCACATGCTGTATACCATTGATAGGAAATGTCCAGAATAGGCAAGAAACAGAAAGTATTAATAGATTAGCAGTTGCTTAGGACTGGGAAGGGGAGGAGCAATGGGCAGAATGGGGAGTGACTGCTAATAGTTACATGGTTTCATTTTGGGGGTCAGGAAAATGTTCTAAAGTCACATTATAGGGATGATTGCACAGCTCTGAAAATATACAAAAAACCCAGTGTATTTTAATTAGGTTAAATTTATAGTCTGTAAATTATATCTCTATAAAGCTCTCAAAAAATTCAACTTAGGATGTATTAACTTTCCTAAATAAGCCTGTGAATTCTCTTAAAGGACTCTGCTCTGGTGTACTTGGGTGAAGGCCATTTGAACAGGCTCTGTAGGATGTCAGAAAGCCTCAGAGTTTAGGGACTGTGTAGAAGACCTAGATGGGGCATAAGACCTAGATGGGGAATAAGTGAGTGAAAGTCACTCAGTCGTGCCCAACTCTGCAACTCCATGGACTGTAGGAATTCTCCAGGCCAGAATACTGGAGTGGGTAGCTGCTCCCTTCTCCAAGGGGTCTTCCCAACCCAGGGATTGAACCCAGGCTCCCACATTGCAGGTGAATTCTTTATCAGCTGAGCCATAAGGGAAGCCCAAAACATATACCCAAATTAAATACTCCCATGTAACACCAATTTGCCAAAAATATACTTGTAGTTTTTGCTCCTCTAAAAGGATATTTTACTCAGGCTATGTATGGCTCTTGTCCACCAAGAATGAGAGAAAACAATATTATATGAACAACATGCATAAATAAAATCTCATCAAAATACACTTTAAGGACCCCCAACACCACAATTGGGTTCAGTTAGCCATTTGTCCTTTTGATGGTCTCAAAGCACAAGTAGCATAACTGCTCTTACCTAATTGCAGATTATCCCATACTAGAAAACAAAGCCCCTGTTTTATATATAGATATATCCCCATTTTCAAGGACCAGCAGGTAATAAGCATACAAATATTTGTTATCTAATAATATAACCAGGATGGTAATTATAATCATTTCCACAAAATAATTACAAGGAAAACAGCATATATATATATATATATATATATATATATATATATATATATATATATATATAAGGTCTGGAAGTCAACAGGTGACGACTAACCTATCAAATTATTGTTGCTGTTTGCTATTTTAGTCACTTAGTCCTATCTGACTTCAGCCCACCAGGCTCCTCTGCCTAAGGACTTTCCCAGGAAAGAACACTGGAGTGGGCTTGCCATTTCCTTCTCCAGGGGAATCTCCCTGACCCAGAGACGGCAAGTGGATTCTTTACCACTGGGCCACGAGGAAAGCCCAACCTACCGAATACATAAATTTAAAAATACAAAGAATACAAACACAAGGGCAACTGCTTCTCGATTATAATTTGGATAATAATCTAAGGAGTTATATCAATTAAATAACAGTGTGTTTTAATAAATCCCCAAACTGTGGCATAACACGTGAGCTTAGTCGCTCAGTGGTGTCTAACTCTTTGCGACCCCATGGACTACACAGTCCGTGGAATTCTCCAGGTCAGAATCCTGGAGTTACCCACAGGCCACCAGGCTCCTCTCTGTCCATGGGATTCTCCAGGCAAAAATCCTGGAGTGGGTGGCTGTTCCCTTTTCCAGGGGATCTTCCCAACCCAGGGATGGAACCCAGGTCTCCCGCACCGCAGGGGTCTTCTTTACCAGCTGAGGCACCAGGGCCATCCTCCTGTTTCCTTCCTCCAAGATCCTGGAACCAGGCCACGCCCCTCCCCGGTTTCCTAGCAACCAGCCCCGCCCCCGCGCTCCTCCTCCTCCTCCTCCAGCCTCGCTCTGACGTCACTTCCTCTCCGCCACAGGAAGTGGGGTCCGAGCCGGCGGCCTCTCCCGGGAGCTCGGCCCGCGAGGCGTTGCCGGGCCGCCGAGGGAGGAGCGGCGTTTCCCCGGGCCTTGGAAGCCGGCCCGTCCTCCGGGCTCCGTCTCCCGCTGGTGCGGGGAGGCCCTGGCGGAGTCACAGGACCTTGACGGTTCAGGCCCGCGCGAGAGGACGGCGAGGCCCCGGAGCGCGTGGCCTCTGAGGCGACGGGGCTGGCGGGCCCGCTCCTCGGGCGCTGGGCTCTCGTCAGCCGCGGCCCCGAGAGCTCCCCGCGCGGGCCGTCGGGGTCCCGGACGCCTTCCGCGGCTCCCCCGCCCTCCCTCTAAGGGGGCTTCGCCCGGCTGCTGGGTCCTTTTGCCGCCCAGACCCCGACGGGACCAGCCGTGAGCTCCTCGTCAGGCAGCGAGCGGTCGGCTTGTGACACTTCCCATTGCCCCGGGGTAAAGGTTTGCATGTGTGCACATCCGTGCGTGCTTGTGTGCCTTGATTTCCTGCAAGATCTGAGGAGAACCTTGGGTTGTAATTGACAAGGAAGGTATTTGATTTCCTGCAAGATCCGAACTAGGAGAACCTTGGGCTGTGTTTTGGCAAATAGGGTGTATTGATTTACTTTTCCTTAACATCTCTGCCAGGGGTTCTTCCCTGTTGTTGTTGTAAACCAAACAGCTCTTCTGCCTTCAGTTAGCCGAGTGGGAAGGCGCGCTGGAGTTAAGGCTGGATGGGTCCAGGATATGGTGATGGTTTGGGTTTTTTTTTTAAGTCACTTGGTCTTGTTCGACTCTGCGATCCTGTGGACTATGTAGCCTACCAGGCTCCTCTGTCCATGGTGTTTTCCAAGCAAGAGTACTGGAGTGGGTTGCCATTTCCTTCTCCAGGGGATCTTCCCCGCCCAGGGATTGAACCCAGGTCTCTTGCCTTGCAGGCGGATTCTTTACCATCTGAGCCACCGGGGAAGCCAAGCCTAACCTGTTTGTATTTGGCGATTCTTAGTTAGATTTAAGATGTGCTTGGGTTTCCTATCCAAGACTACAGACTCTTCTTGGACGAATAACTGTGTCATATAGCACTTTGGTGACTCTTTCAGCCCCAAGCACAACACTTAGTAAAGACTCATTGAATTTTAAGTATCAGTATCAGAAAATACACTTTCTGATATTTCAACTTAATATTGATGGGGTCTGTTTTCCTGTAAGCTCCTGGAAAGGACGACAAAATAACAAGATCTTTTAAGATAAATATGTTTGAAATTTAGAGGCTGCCAAGAAGTTAAGTACAGTCCTGTGGGGTGGAAGAGGAATATAATACATCTACCTTGTAGAAGGATGCCACATAAAAAATGATGTTTCATTGGTTCTTTTTTTTTCTCTTTTCCTTTTTTTCTTTCTTTTTTTCAGAAAATTAAGTGTTGTACCCTAACTTGCTGTCTTGGAGGTGCTTGCTGCCATCATGGGAAACCAGCTCGCTGGCATTGCTCCCTCCCAGATCCTTTCTGTGGAGAGTTATTTCTCAGACATCCATGACTTTGAATATGATAAGAGTCTGGGGAGTACTCGGTTCTTTAAAGTTGCCCGAGCGAAACACCGAGAAGGCTTGGTGGTTGTGAAGGTCTTTGCAATTCAGGATCCCACGTTGCCTCTCACCAGCTATAAACAAGAGCTGGAGGAACTGAAAATCAGGCTTCATTCTGCCCAGAACTGCCTGCCTTTCCAGAAAGCTGCCGAAAAAGCTTCTGAGAAGGCAGCCATGCTCTTCCGGCAGTACGTGCGAGACAACCTTTACGACCGCATCAGCACCCGTCCCTTCTTAAATAACATCGAGAAGCGCTGGATCGCTTTCCAGATCCTCACAGCTGTGGACCAAGCGCACAAATCCGGCGTCCGTCATGGGGACATCAAGACGGAGAATGTGATGGTCACCAGTTGGAATTGGGTTCTTCTAACGGATTTTGCCAGTTTCAAGCCCACTTACCTTCCAGAGGACAACCCAGCAGATTTCAATTATTTTTTTGACACTTCACGGAGGAGAACTTGTTACATTGCTCCCGAACGTTTTGTCGATGGTGGATTGTTTGCCACAGAGTTAGAATATATGAGAGATCCTTCAACTCCACTTGTAGACTTAAACAGCAATCAAAGAACAAGAGGAGAATTGAAGCGAGCAATGGATATCTTTTCAGCAGGTATTTGAGTTGGTGAACTTTGCTAAGGCGGGGATGTGCATTTATTTTTTATTGAATTTATTGAATACATTTATTTATAATTTATATTATAATTATAATAAATTTATTGAATTTATTGAATACAGAAAATTAACTTTTTGGTAAATCCACCTACTCTTCAGACGGATGCATTATTTCATTGGATATGTTTTAAGTACCTAGAAAATGCAGAGTGGTCCGCTTATTGAGATGTTTAAGGAATCTTTGAATTCTTCTGTATGGGTCAGGCACTGTCTTAAGTGAGAGACATGAATAATTTTCTCTTTTCGAGGTGCTTACACTTTAAATGGAGAGATGTGATATTGAAAAGTGATTTCAGTGCACTGTCATTTGCTGTGGTAGTGATACCCTTAGGGTGCTATTATAGGAACATATGAATACTTAAATGAGTCTCTGGTGGTGATGGGTAGAGAGGCAGAATCAGGAAAGGCATCTTTATTGGAAGGGTGATATTTAAGCTGAGACCTGTAAGGTAATTACTGCTCAGATGCTGAGTTGTGGTCAACTCTTTGCGACCCCAGGAACTGCCAGGCTTCTCTGTCCATGGGTTTCCCGGGTAAGAAATACTGGAGTAGGGTGCCACTTCCTCTTCCAGGGGATCTTCCTGACGCAGGAATCAAACCCGGAACTCCTGCATTGCATTTACCACTGGGCCACCGGTGAACCCAAAGGTGCTTTGAGCGTGCATGCATGCTAAAGGTTGTGTTGGTGGAGTGGGTTATCATGTCCTCCTCCCAGGGGCTCTTCCCAACCAGGGATCGAACCCAGGCCTCCCACATTGCAGGCAGATTCTTTACTGTCTGAGCCACTAGGGAAGCCCAAGAATACTGGAGTGAGTTTCCATGCCCTTCTCCAGGGGATCTTCCTGACCCAGGAATTGAACTGAGGTCTCCTGCGTTACAGGCAGATTCTTTACCAGCTGAGCTACCAGGGAAGCCCAAAGGTACCATACATTCTCCTTATCATCTCAGAAGGTTAGAAGTATGTCTGCAAAACATGAAGAGAGTCAGATCTAGTCTGTTCAAGAACACTCCTCTTCCCCTGACTTGGGAAATCGGGTTGGGGGGGGGGTGATGCTGGTTGCTGAGCTAGGAGACACACGAGGAGGAACAGATTGGGGGTGGGAAAATGCTGAGGTCTGTATTAGATGCTGAGTTGAAGGTGTCGGGGGATATCCAGGAGATGTGTGACAGGCAGTTGTTTACAAAGGTATGGTGCATAGAAATTTGGGACAGAGATGGAGATTTGATAGTTACTAGGAAATAGTGCTGTAGCCAAGGGAATGCATTTGTAGTCAGAGTTTGTGAAGTGATTCTTCAGTGCTCTTGGCTCCCCTTAGAGACTCTGATGAAACCAGTCACGTCCTTCCTTGGAAAAAAGTACCATGCGTGCATACTACTATTTACATACACAGACCACGTGAAACTTGGTCAGGCTTCTAGGCTATGTATGAATTTCTGGGAGGAGAAGTGGCCTGAGGGTGGTATCCAGGGGAATACCATATGAACTCAGTGCCATTTTTTGTAAGTTTTGCAAAGGTTGGCTTTAATTTTTTTTTCTCACCTGTAGGTTTCCAACAAAGATACTATAAACTGAGTTGTATTTTAGGTTTTTAGGAAAAGTGACAATGAAGTGTATTTCATCTAGGCAGATGAATGATTTTGTTGCCCAGGGTTGTTCCTCTCTTGGTGTTAAGCCCATTAATCTGCGTGCCAGGGAAATACTCAGGGACGGTGTTTCTGATGAGACGGCATGGATTCCGGGTTGTGAATGTTAGAAATGTCATGCACCAAAGTCCCAGCTTGATCTAAATTTTTCTTGAGCCATTTTTACATATTAAGCTTACTGTTCTGTAAGTAGGACTCCTCCAGCTTAGAGATGGGATCACTTTTTAGCTATGCTGCTGCTGCTGCGTCACTTTAGTCGTGTCCAACTCTGTGCGACCCTGTAGACGGTAGCCCATCAGGCTCCCTGGTCCCTGGGATTCTCCTGGGTTGCCATTTCCTTCTCCACTGTGTGAAAGTGAAAGTGAAATCACTCAGTCCTGTCTGACTCTTCTCGACCCCATGGACCGCAGCCTACCAGGCTCCTCCATCCATGGGATTTTCCAGGCAAGAGTACTGGAGTGGGGTGCCATTGCCTTCTCCGACTTTTTAGCTATAGGGGATCATTTATAACTTTTTTAGTTATGACTGACATATAACATTAGTTTTAGGTGAACAGCATTTTGATTTGGTGTTTGTATATATTGGGAAATGATCACCACATCTGCTGCTATGCATGCGTAGTTACAAAATTACTTTTTTCTTGCGGATGAGAACTTTTGAAGTCTCCTCTGTTAGTCACTCTAGTCACTTTGCTGTGCATCTCCATGACATAGTTGTCTTATAACTAGAAGTTTGTTATAGTTTTTAAATTTCAGGGATTGATGAAGAATTTATATTTATCCTTTCTGTGTGCTTTATAGTTTTGTAGAGTTTAACACATTTCTCACTCCATATTTGTTTTTCCAGACTGTAGAGCTATACGTTATTTTGGTTGAAGACAGGCCCTTTTCATTTCTTTGAAAGAGGTGGGTGGGTTCCCCTCCGGTGGCTCCTAAGATGTGATTTAGGGTCTTTGAGTTCGAATGTTACTTTTCTGCATCTTGATGCATGTCCATTGTTCCTGTTGCTGGTTTGGGAGAAGTGTGTATATACTGTCTCTGGTCACACGTATGGGCAGAGCCTTTTTTGCTGGAGATCTTTCATTCATTCACTCGACAAGTGTCTGAGTGCCTGTTACGTGTGTTGTGTATGTATGTTACTGTTGTGTAGATGTTGGAAGTGCAACTGTGAACAAGACTGAGAGCTTCTGCACTCATGGAACTTGCATTCCAAGTGTGGGCGGGGAGAGAGGATACAAAGGTAAAGGAGTAAGAAAGTTAGTTTGGTTAGTGACAGGCACTGTGATGAAGCGCTGTTACTGGTAAGTGGATGGCAAGGGCCAGTGGATGCAATGAAGGCCTCCCCAGAAGGTGATATTTAGCGGAGATCTGAGTAGTAAAGAAGGGCTTGGTGATGGTAAAGGCAACTTGCACAAAATACCACCCAGTAGTACCTCTTCCAGAACACCATTTTAAAAGTTTCGAGGAAAATAAAAAAATCCTATTTTTACCTTTATATTAGTTTGCTAGGGGTAATATGACAAAAATACTCCAGACTGGGTAGCTTAAAAATTTTATTTTCCCCAGTTCTGGAAAGTTCCCTCAGAGCCTGGAAGTCCAGGACTAAGGTGCCAGCAGGGTTGATTTCTGCTGAGGACTCCATCCGTGAGGAGTTGCAGGTGGACGTCCCCTGGTGGTCCTTCCTCTCGTAAGGACTCTAGTATGTGTGCCCTGAGGTGAGCACATGGACACCAGTCAGACGGATCAGGGTCCCACCTTCATGACCTCATTTAACCTTCATTACCTCTTTAAAGGGCTTCCCTGGCGGCTCAGGCAGTAAAGAATCTGCCTGCCAATGCAGGAGACACAGGTTTGATCCTGGGTCAGGACTATCCCCAGGAGAAGGAAATGGCAGTCCATTTCAGTATTCTTGCCCATGGATGGAGGAGCCTGGCGGGCCACAGTCCATGGGTTCGCAAAGAGTAAAGGCCCTTCTTCAAATGGTCACATTCTAAGGTACTAGGTGTTAGGGCTTCAACTCAGGAATTTAGGCGGGTGGTGAAGGACATAGTTCATTCGGTAAACAACCTCCATTTAGTTGTAAATAGTTTTTCTTTCTAACTTTTTCTAGTATTTAAAAATAATTTCAAATTAAAAAACTTAAAAAACTTGCAGAAATAAAAAAAGTACATAAAACACCCATAAATCCTTTACTCAGATTCACCTGTTAATGTTTTTCCAGTTGCTTTATTGCTCCCCAGCTGTCATCACCCCTCCACCCCCCACGGCCCCTTTCCCCAAGTACTTTAGTGTGTATTTCCTAAATCCCAGGTATCCTCTTACATAATTCTTATGTAGCTGTGTGTTGTAATTACCACCTGCAGTGAATTTAACATTGATACAATAATCTACACTTTTTATCCTCATTTTCTATCTGATCCGGTAATGTCTTTTACAGCCTTTTTCCTGCTGCAGGACAGGAGCCAGTCTAGGATCAGGTATTGCATTTAGTTGTCTCTTCAGCTTCATTTAATCTGAAGCATTTTCATAGCCTTTCTTTGTCATTACAACATTGGCATTTTTTGAAGAATCTCTCTCCCCTTAAATTTTTAAAGATTATTTTTATGCTCTCTATCTAGAATAATAGACTCACAATAATTTGTAAGCATAACAAAGATCCCTTTGTCCAGCTTCCCCCAGTAGTGACATTTTACATGACTGTAATACCGTATCGGAATCAGGAGTTGACACTGGTGCATTACTGTTGACTAAACTTAGATCATCTTCAGTTTTCATCAGCTTTTACCTGCAATGTATGTGCAAGCTCAAGCTCACCTCCTTCCTTTTCAGTAGAATGGTTCTCATTTTGGATGTATCTGCTGATCTTTGTGATTATTGTTGTTCAGTCACTAAGTTGTGTCCGACTCTTCGCGACCCCATGGACTGCAGCACACCAGGCTTCCCTGTCCTTCACCATCTCCCGGAGTCTGCTGAAACTCATGTCCATTGTGTCAATGATGCCATCCAACCGTCTCATCTTCTGCTGCCCCCTTCTCCTGTTTTCTTCAATCTTTCCAGAAACAGGGTCTTTACCAGTGATTTGGCTCTTCCCATCAGGTGGCTGAAGTATTGGAGCTTCAGCTTCAGCATCAGTCCTTCCAGTGAATATTCAGGGTTGGTTTTTCCTTTAGAATTGACTAGTTTGATCTTCTTACTGTGCAAGGGACAGCACCACAGTTCAAAAGCATCAGTTCTTCAGTGCTCA
This sequence comes from Cervus canadensis, assembly GCF_019320065.1. Taxonomy (NCBI): domain Eukaryota; kingdom Metazoa; phylum Chordata; class Mammalia; order Artiodactyla; family Cervidae; genus Cervus; species Cervus canadensis. Next base: position 28,402,082 of record NC_057392.1, read on the forward strand.
GCCTTTTTTATGGTCCAACTCTGACATCCTTATATGGCTACTGGAAAAACCATAGCTTTAACTATATGCACCTTTGTTGGCAAAGTGATATTTGCTTTTTTATATGTTGTCTAGGTTTGTCATAGCTTTTCTTCCAAGGAGCAAACATCTTTTAATTTCGTGACTGCAGTCACTGTCCACAGTGATTTTGGAGCCCAAGTAAAGAAAATCTGTCACTGGTTCCACTTTTTCCCCACCTGTTTGCCATGAGGTGTTGGGATTGGGTGCCGTGATCTTAGCTTTTTGAGTGTTGAGTTTTTAAGACAGTTTTTTTTCACTCTCTTTTTTCACCCTCATGAAGAGGATCTTTAGTTCCTCTTCACTTTCTGCCATTAGAATTGTATCATCTGCATATCTGAGGTTGTTGATATTTCTCCTAGCAATCTTGATTCCACCTTGTAGTTCATTCAGCCCAGCACCCAGTTGCATGATGTACTTTGCATAGAACTTAAATACTTTTTGACAATATACAGCCTTGATGTACTCCTTTCCCAATTTTGAACCAGTCTGCTGTTTCATGTCTGATTCTGTTTTTTCTTGACCTGCGTACAGGTTTCTCAGGACACAGGTAAGGTGGTCTGGTATCTCTTGAAGAATTTTTCGGCAGTTTGTTGTGATCCACACAGTCAAAGGCTTTTGTGTAGTCAGTGAAACAGATGTTTTTCTGAAATTTCCTTGCTTTCTCTGTGATTCATTGGATGTTGGTAATTTGATCTCTGGTTCCTCTGCCTTTTCTAAATCTAGCTTTTACATCTGGAAATTCTTGGCTCATGTACTGCTGAAGCCTAAGTTGAAGGATTTTGAGCATTACCTTGCTGGCACGTGAAATGAATGCAATTGTTTGGTAGTTTGAACATTCTTTGGCAATGCCCTTCTGTGGGATTGGAATGAAAACTGACCTTTTCCAGTCCTGTGGCCACTGCTGAGTTTTCCAAATTTATTGGCATATTGAGTGCAGCACTTTTAACAGCATCATCCCTTTGGGTTTGAAATAGCTCAGCTGGAATTTCCTTCCTGAGGTCCACTTGACTTCACAGTTCAGGATATCTGACTCTAGATGAGTGATCACACCATCGTAAGTTATCTGGGCCATTAAGACCTTTTTTGTATAGTTCTGTGTATTCTTGCCACCTCTTCTTAATCTCTTTTGCTTCTGTTAGGTTCCTACCGTTTCTGTCCTTTATTGTACCTGTCCTTGCATGATATATTTCCTTGGTATCTCCAGTTTTCTTGAAGAGGTCTCTGGTCTTTCCCATTCTGTTGTTTTCCTCTGTTTGCACTGTTAATATAAGAAGGCTTGTGATTAGATTCAGGTTATTCATTCTCAGGGCCTCTGTGTAGGTGATGATGTCTTTATACTATGGTATCTGGAGCAAATGGTATGTATTGGTGATGTTTACTTTGATCATGTGGTCAAATTCTTGCCCAATTTCTCCTATCTGTAGTTACTTTTTATTTTTGTTTTTAATCCCTTGCAGTTAGTAAGCAACCTGTGGGAAGAAACTTTTAACCCCATGCTAGTATCCTGCCAGTCCTCACGATTTCCTCTTTGATTTGGCATCTGTTAATCATTCTTGCCTTATTTGATCTTTACTGTGATGGTTGCAAAGTGATGATCTTCCAATTCCAGCACCTTCCACCGTAGGCCTTCAGCATTCTGTGTGCTCAAGTATCCTCTCTTTCCCCTAATTTGTTTATTATTATTGGTATGGACTCTTCTGGAGAAGGAAATGGCACCCCACCCCAGTACGCTTGTTGGAAAACCCCATGGATGGAGGAGCCTGGAGTCACAGTCCATGGGGTCACAAAGAGTCGGGCACGACCGAGCAGCTTCACTACTACTGCTGTGGGCTCCTCAGTTCCTGCCTGCAGTTTGCTGATATTCTGTGGAGGATTTTTATATCAGGGATATTAATGTGTAGTTTTCTTTAATTATGATGCTTTTGTCTAGTGTGCTACTAGGGTAAGATTGGCCTCATAGAATAAGTTGGAAAGTGCTCCTTCTCCTCTGTGTTTTGTTAGGATTTGTCAAGAATGGCTGTTAATTATTTTAATGTTTGTCAGAATTCACTTGTTTAGTTGGCTTAGGTTTTTCTTTGTGGGAGGTTTTTAATTACTAATTGCATCACTTTACAAGGTCTATTCAGATTTTCTTTTAAGTCACCTTTGGTAATCTTTATCTTTTTAGGAATCTGTGCATTTGATTTAGTTTGTCTAATTTTTGGCAGGCATACATTTGTTTAAATTATTCCCCTAAAATTGTTTTTATTTCTGTGAGGTTGGTAGTGATGTCCCCTTTTTCCTATCTGATTTTAGTAGTTTGAGTCATGTCAGTAAACGTTTGTCAGTTATGTTGAGCTTTTCAATGCATGAGCTTTTGGTTTTGTTAATGGTCTCTAGTGTATTTTATACCCTATTGCATAAATTTTCCCCCCAATTTCTGGTTTTCCTTTCCTTCTTTTTCCTTTGGTTTCAGTTTGTTTCTCAAGGTTAAGATTAGGTTACTGTTTTGAGCTTCTCTTTTACAAGATAGGTGTTTATAGTTTACATTTTCTCCAACTGCTGCTTTAGTTGCATCCCATACATTTTTGTATATTGCTTTCATTTTCATTTATCTCAAAGTATTTTGTAAGTTTTCTTTGGTCATTGGTTATTTATGAATGTGTTGTTTAATTCTACATATTCGTGAATTTTTCAGATTTTTCTGCTGTTACTGATTTATTCCATTCCATTGTGGTTTGAAGGACATAATTTCTGTGATTTCAGTCCTTTAAAACTCACTGAAGCTTGTTTTATGGTCTAGCATATGGTTTCATCTGGAGAGTGTGCCAAATGTACTTGAGAAGAATTTTGTATTCTGTTAGATGGAGTGAGTGTTCTTTGATTTCCATTAGATCTAGTTTATAGTATTGTTCAGTTCTTCTGTTTGCTTTTTGCTTTGGTGTTCTTAATAACTATTTTTATTTTTTTTATTATAAAACTTGATATTATATGGATAGAAATTAAGAAATTTATTGAATGTTTATTATATATCAGGAACTGTCTTAGTTGCTAGAGATCTTTTAGTGAACAAAATAGACAAAAATCCCTATGGAGTTTGCATTCTAGTGGGTATATGGATAGTAAAGAAATAAATGCATAAAATATAAAATGTGGCATTTGGTGCTGTGGGGAAAAACAGCAGGGAAAGGGGATTGTGCTAGGTATTGAGGGTGGGGTAGTTGTGTTAGGGGTCTTGCAGTTTTAAACTGGGCAGTCAAGAAATGCCATATTGCTAAGATGACATTTGATTCAAGGTCTGAAAGAGGTTTAGGTATAAGCCATGAAGATTCTCGATGGAGTTGCGTCCCAGGCAGAGGGACCGGCACGTGCAAGGCTGTGACTCAGGTTGTTCAGCAGTCTCCTTAAAGCTCGTTAAATGTGTGTCATGATGTTTCAGTGAAACGGCTTTGTCTTTTTGGGAATGTAGGTACATTTCTTGTTGGAAGATTATGTAAGTGCACAACGAAGGGTATCTTTTTTTTCCCCCTTTAATCTTACAACCACACTTCTTAGCACTTCCCATTTTATAATTGTGTGTGTTCGCTGGTTTACTTTCTCTCTTCTAGAATAAGAGCTTCATGAGGGCAGGGATTTTATCTGTTTCATGCACTGTTAAAGTCTAGTGGTAGGCACCTGATAACTTTTTGTTTAATGGTTAGTAAATGAGTTGTCAGGTACAACTTCTCAGTAGTTTCTTATGAGCTTAATGTGTATAAAATCATAATAAAAACACTGTATTTTGACTTTCAATCTATCCTTGTCTCTCCTAATACGTGTGTATATATAAAGTATGTGTAGTACATTTGTTTTAAATTATTGAACAAGGAAGTAATTTAATTTTTCTAAGAAGGAGAAGAATTAAGTAGACCTTTTTTGACTTCATACTTCTGGAAACTGATGATTGGGCAGTAGTCATTTTTTCTGCCTTGCTTGATTGTAGTTGTATGTTACATTAAAGAAGTTTTGTACCTTGAGTTTCATGAATTCTCTAGTTCTTGATTTGTATTGATGATCTCTTGCATTTCATTTTTAATGGAATTATTCCCTGCTGTTTTCCAGGTTGTGTGATAGCTGAGCTTTTTACAGAAGGCGTGCCTCTGTTTGATCTCTCTCAACTTTTGGCCTATAGAAACGGGCAGTTTTTCCCTGAACAGGTGCTGAGTAAAATCGAAGATCGCAGTATCAGAGAATTGGTAACTATGCTGCAAATATTTACCATAATGTTTTAAATAGAATTATATTCTTCCTTTTATATTAGTTCTCTGGAACATTCTGAATTTGTGACAAGCAATAGAGCCCCATAGACTAATATAAGCCTCTGTCATTTTTAGTTTCTTAAGCGGAAATGTCTAATTTTTCCCCCTTCTTAGACACAGAGCTCATTTGACTGTGTATTATAAACACACACACATACACACACATCTTTCCATTAAAATCCTAACTCTGCTTTGGACAGATTTGGAAGGAAATAAGGAGGTGCTTGGGCATTAGGTTGTCCAGATAGAGCTTGCTGGTAGGTAATGAAGAGGATAAATATCTAAAATGAGGAGACAGGAGAATCAGCTTGAGTGTAATGCAGCAATAGCAGGGCATTTCATATAGAAGCAGCTAGCTTTGTAGACCTCCCTTGACTCTGAGGGCAGGTCTGGCAGGGGGGCTGTTGAATCACCCGTTAGTATAGCAGATCAGATGTGAAGGATACTGGGAGATCACGTCAGCTGTATATCCACACTGCTGTTTGAGGGGATTTTTTTTTTTTTACAGCATTTACTACAGTAACTGATGCATCTGATGATGAGTCTGAGCCATTGAAAGGTTATATGGTGTCTTTAAAACATTCTTTAGTAAGGTAGGGAAACATGCATTTTGATTTCTCTTAAAAGTGGCAAATATTAAAAAGTAAGATGCTCCAGAGGAAGCCAGTTTAGCTCACGTCCAGTGAACAGTACATTGGATTTAGGAGCTGGCATACCTGTCTGTCCTTGGTGTGGCGCTCATTATCATGTTCTGTTGGCTAAGTAACTTTATGAATTTGGGCCTACCTTTTCTTAGCTGTAAAAGGAATGAATTTGACTACTTTTTAAGACTTGATCCTCTTTATGTGTCTGGACCGTCTAGAGTATGTTACTCCGTGATTTCCTCTTGCTTTATAGGATGATAGTAGAGTCACATTTTACTCAGTAGTCAGGTTCTGAAAGTAGTTTGAAAGGTGAAGATTGGAAAGAGTCAGTATTACCTCAGAATCCCTTTAAGTCACGTGTAAGTTGCTGTTGTAGCTTTGGTCTGATTTAATTTGCTTTTCTTAAATATGTGTTTTACTCCCATTCTCCCCTTGGTGTAGGTAACTCAGATGATTCACCGTGAACCAGATAAGCGTTTAGAGGCAGAAGATTACTTAAAGCAGCAACGTGGCAATGCCTTTCCTGAAATATTCTACACTTTTCTTCAGCCCTATATGGCCCAGTTTGCCAAAGAAACATTTCTTTCAGCAGATGAGCGTATTCTGGTTATAAGGAAGGATTTGGACAACATTATTCACAATCTCTGTGGACACGATCTGCTGGAGAAAGTGGATGGAGAACCCAAGGAGAATGGGCTGGTTATCTTGGTGTCAGTTATAACGTCCTGCCTGCAGACCCTGAAATACTGCGACTCCAAGCTTGCCGCTTTGGAACTTATTCTCCATTTGGCCCCAAGATTAAGTGTAGAAATTCTTTTGGATCGTATTACTCCTTATCTTTTGCATTTCAGCAATGACTCTGTTCCCAGAGTGAGGGCCGAAGCCTTGAGGACGTTGACTAAAGTTCTTGCTCTTGTGAAGGAGGTTCCTCGCAACGATGTCAACATTTACCCAGAGTACATCCTGCCAGGCATAGCCCACTTGGCCCAGGATGATGCCACAATTGTCAGGCTAGCCTACGCTGGTAAGAGCTTATTGTCGCAATAAATGACCACTGACATCCTGAAGTTAGTAACTGACCGTAATACCTCCTGTTTCTCTGATATTTTTGGAAATTCGAAAGATAACCTTGAACTTTGGTCCTTGGATTATTTGTGTACATCTTGGTAATATTTATAGCTGATCTGTTCATGAAACTCAAGCTTTGTGTGTACTCTCATTATTTGAAATGATCAGTTATTAAGTGAAAAATATATAGCACAGAATTTTATGACTTTATTGGAAATATTATATTTAATGTGGAGTAAGATGTTTGCAACTATGTGCTTCTGATCTAGTGTCTTTGGGCCCTTCTAAAGTTTCTCTGAACAGATATGTTTGCTTGAATATTAGTATTAGGGTATTACAGTCTATTGCTATTGAAAAAGGTTAATTTTGCTGGGTAGCTTGGTGTTAAAAGGATCTAGCCTGTTAGGTTACTGAATTTGAAGGTTCTTTCAGCTTCCCTGGTGGCTCAGACGGTAAAGCGTCTGCCTACAATGTGGGAGACCCGGGTTCAATCCCTGGGTTGGGAAGATCTCCTGGAGAAGGAAATGGCAACCCATTCCAGTATTCTTGCCTGGAAAATCCAATGGATGGAGGAACCCGGTAGGCTACAGTCCGTGGGGTCACAAAGAGTCAGACACGACAGAGCGACTTCACTCACTCAGTTACTATGATGCTTAGGAAGTGTGACTTCTTTGTGGTGAAGTGGGTGTGTTACATTAACACATCTACCTGTTTTTGTAAATAATTCTCACTCATAAAATCAAGTGATACAGATTTGTATTTTTAGCTCCCTAAATTAATTTTGAATGCTTATTTCTGCATGGAAAATGTCATTGAAATATTCACATAATTCCATGATTTATTTCTAAGATATAATCTGATGGAAATCAGGAATTCTGAAGTCTTTGTAAATAGTGTGTGACATATGTGTGGTGATGATAATGTCTCTTTTTTTGAAAGATTATTAGTTTATTATTATTTATTATTATTATTAGTTCATTATTTTATGATTTACTTGTTATTTTCATAGAATGTGAGAAATGATCTTTGGACTCTTGTCTTTATGGCTACACACATCCACATAGTGATTGGTGCTTGTTGGCTTTTTAAAAAATATTTATCCATCTGCCTATTTATGGTTTCTGATTTCCATAGCTGTATAGGTGTAAATTTTAGGCTTAGGAAATTCAGAATTTCTTTTAAGACATATCCAGGTTTATTATTTGGAACAAAGCATGTTTATAATTCACTTGGTAAAGAGAAATACAGTTGACCCTTGAACAACATAGGGCTTAGGGATACTGACCCTCCACACGGTTGAAACTCCTCTTATAATTTATAGTTGGCCCTCCGCCCATGGTTCTGCATCTGGATTTCAGCCAGTCATGGATTGTGTGACGCTGTAATTTAATTTAATGTTGAGTTATTTATTAACATTATTTAGTAATATAAATATAAAATATTTAATATTATTTAATATTAATATTTCAGTTTATTAGTGAGAAAAATTCAGATGTTGTTCAAGGATCAACTTAATTGTACTGAATAAAATTAAATTAAAGAAAAGCCTATGGTTTTTAAAAACAGGCTGTGTTTTTTAGACTATTATGAGCTACTTTTGGCTGAGTGTGTCTTAGTCTTTTCTCAGTTGTAGTGAATAGGTAAGATTCTGATGTGTAGGTATTATATTAATATATCATATTTACATTCATTTACTAGCAGTCATAGCATAAAAACAGTAGCGACTGTTTATTGAAAAATCTGCTTTGTGTAAGGGCATGTACTGCTCATGGTTGCAAGGGTTAATTGTATAAGATACAGCGATTCTGAAATAGGTTCTGGATTCTTTATTTTTTTTTTAATTAATTTAACTGAAGAATAATTCCTTTACAATATTGTGATGGCCTCTGCCATACATCAACATGTATCAGCCACAGGTATACGTGTGTCTGCCCCATCCTGAACCTCCCTCCCACCTTCCTCCCCACCTCATCCCTCTGGGTTGTCCCAGAGCACCCGCTTTGGGTGTGCATTGGACTTGCACTTGTCATCTATTTCACATTTGGTAATGCATATGTTTCAGTGCTGTTCTCTCTAATCATCCCACCCTTGCCTTTTCCCGCTGAGTCAGAAGTCTGTTCTTTCCGTCTGTGCCTCCTTTGGTGCCCTGCATGTAGGACCTTTGGTACCGTCTTTCTAAATTCCATATATGTCTGCGTTAATATACAGTGTTTGTCTTTCTCTCTCTGACTTACTTCACTCTGTGTAATAGGCTCCAGGTTCTAGGTTCTGGATTCTAAGATTTTAAGGTCTGTCTAGCTGTTAAAGCTGACACCCCAGTCTTGAGCAGTAGGTATTAGAGTGTCTTCATTTCCCAGCTGAGGAGTTGGGGAGGGGAGAGGCTGAGGGATACCACCAGAGTGTACCAGGCCTGGTTCTTTCTCAGTTTTCAGAGCTGCGGGTGTGGACCTTGACTTTGAGGCACCCTGCTTTTATCTGTCTGCTGGTCTCAGGGTGAGAGGCCGTGGTGACCTAGGGTCAGTGTCAGGACTTGCAGTGCCCTGTGCCACCCGGCCATGGTGAGCCGTGGCGTAAGCATGAGAAGGCTGTGTTTCTACATAGAGTCAGAAGTCTCTTTGAACTTGTATGGCTAAGTGTCATTAAACCACACGTGTCAATAATGATAAATGTTTAAAAATCAATTAAAATTTTCTTTTTTATAGTGTTTTTAAACTCAAAAGATGCTGCTATAGATTTGTATCTTGTGTAAAGTGAACTGACAAGTGTGCTGTGGTTCATGAGCATAAATGGGGAGATAAGTAATAGATCTATTCAGACTTGAGAGGTGCCCAGGAAAAGAAGAGACTTTTCCTAATAAAGATATTTTCATTAAAGTGGGAGTATTCATCTGGAATCATCAGAGAATGGTATAGAATTCGCCTGTCTTTAGGGTGAGTAGGTGCTGCAAGGTATCAATAACTTGTTTGCTTAGAGGTACATTTTTGTTCTATTCAGAAAAGTGTTGAACCTAGCAAGCCTAGGGGGTGGGACTCCATGATGAAGGGAATCGCTGTATTTGATAGACTAAAAAATATCAATTATGGTGGGATGCATCTCTATTTCAGAGATGTTAAAAAGTGAAGAAAAAGTGACTCTTAGAATGAATAGGAGGTAGTTCATGTTCAGTGCCACTGACTGCTGAGAAAAGAAAGTATGTCTCTGAGGGTGTGGTCACATTTAAGCATGGAAGTGAGAGGGGAAGGATAGAGGCAGGAATACATAAAGATGGGAGGAGGAGGAAGGTGGAAGCCCAGAGCAGGTAGAGTCAGCAGCAGGTGTGGCAGCAGCACTACGGAGCAGGTGTTCTCACAGCGGCGAGGAGGGGGGAATAGTCTTAGAGGATCAGTGAGAAAGGGGAGGACGCGGGCCACTGCAGGGGCGTGGCAGACAGCGTCCCGCTGGTTCAGCAGGAACCCTGGGGTCACTGTAAAGCAGTCCCTTAAGGGTTGATGCGTGTGGGTAGTGGGCCTCTGAGGTAGTCCTGACTCAGTTATGTGTGAGGAAACTGAGACTCAGATTGGCTGAGCAGTCAGCTCTAAGTGTCGGGGTTGAGGTCTGAGCCAGGCTCTAGGTGATCCTAAAGGTTGGCTTTTTAATTTAATGTGAAATGTGTTTCTCTGGTAGCCTGCTGTGTGTCTCTTACTCAGCATGATGCTGTTGAAGAGATAAGTCTTTGTGGAAGAATTAAGCTTTTTTTTTGCTTCAAATGATTTAAGGGCTATATTTTGGTTATTTGGTATTTTTTCCAGTTTTACTGAGATGTAATTGACATACATCACTATATAGTTTTAAGATGTACAGGATAATGGCCTGATTTATATATATTGTAAAGTGATTACTGTAGTAACTTTAGTTAGCACCCATCGTCTCACAAAGATATAATAAAAAGCAATGAAAAAAAATATTTTTCCTTGTAATGAGAACTCTTAGGATTTACTCCAATAACTTTCATATATACCATATAGCAATGTTAACTGTAGTTATCATGTTATACATTTCTGTATTTTTAAAAGAAGTTTATGTTTTATTATTAAAACTGGTAGTTTGGGTATAGTTGTAGATTATGAGATCAGTCACTAAAAGTCAGATTAGGTTAAGTGCTAAATTGGAAAGTCCTGCTTTTCTTTAGTTTTATGATTTATTATTTATATGTATTAAGATTTAGGGAAGATAAGTTATAAGCATTATACAAATTTATGATTATAATTATTATAAATTTTCTCCCTTTTATAGAAAACATAGCTCTGCTGGCAGAAACAGCTTTGAGATTCCTGGAATTAGTACAGTTGAAAAATCTCAATATGGAAAATGACCCAAATAGTGAAGAAATAGATGAAGTTACACACCCCAATGGAAATTATGACACAGGTAGTATGATTTTTCTCTTCTGAATTTTCTGTTAATTTATAACGAATTGCTGTTACTTAGAATGTGAACTTGCAGCAAACTCTCTTTTATAATTCTAATGTAAAGTGAAAGAATACCAGATATATAGAGGAAAGGATTCCTATTGTTTGACTGTTCTCTTCTACTCGTTCTTTTGCATTGTTATCTAGCCAGAAAATGACCAACCTGTCACCACAGATTCTCAGCTCAGTAGTTTTTCAGCCAGAATTGATTTGTGTCAACAGCAAAGCTAGCTGAATTTTACAATAATTATAGGATAAAGGAAAAAGCATTGACAACACCATAGCTAAGGAATCTAAGCCTTTCCTACTTATATGAGTATATTCTGACATATACTCAGTCATAAACTGTATTTATTTCATACTACCTATGATTCTTGTATCAAAACCCATACCTTTTATCATAAAGGAACAATGTAATGGGGAAGTCTGTAAGGTCTGTCCCTGGCTCACGTTTCTCTACATCCATACAGCTTTTTAACAGGCTTTTAGTTAATGTTTATTGTGTTAAATATTTGTAAGTCAAATAATATACTAAAATGTTTTCTAAGATATTTCTAGTTCAGAAAAACTAGAGAAATCTACTTTTCAGATGGGGCAACAGTGGAAACAGTGGCAGACTTTATTTTTTCGGGCTCCAAAATCACTGCAGTTGGTGATTGCAGTCATGAAATTAAAAGACGCTTATTCCTTGGAAGGAAACTTATGACCAACCTAGACAGTATTAAAAAGCAGAGATATTACTTTGTCAATAAAGGTCTGTCTAGTCATTGCTATGGTTTTTCCAGTAGTCATGTATAGATGTGAGAGTTGGACTATAAAGAAAGCTGAGCGCCGAAGAATTGATGCTTTTGAACTGTGGTGTTGGAGAAGACTCTTGAGAGCCCCTTGGACTCCAAGGAGATCCAACCAGTCCATCCTAAAGGAGATCAGTCCTGAGTGTTCATTGGAAGGACTGATGTTGAAGCTGAAATCCAATACCTTGGCCACCTGATACGAAGAGCTGACTCATTGGAAAAGACCCTGATGACGGGAAAGACTGAGAGCAGGAGGAGAAGGGGATGACAGAGGATAAGATGGTTGGATGGCATCACCCACTCGATGGATATGAGTTTGAGTAAACTCCAGGAGTTGGTGATGGACAGGGAGGCCTGGCGTGCTGTGGTCCACAGGGTTGCAAAGAGTTGGACACGACTGAGCGACTGAACTGAAGATGGCTGTAGTGTCTCATTTACTTGTTAAATGGATCATTTTATGCAACAAATATTATTTGGAATTGAAGACACTGGAATAATTTTAAACTTATGAAATAATGTATCAGAAAGGAAATTCTCAGAATTGCTTAGAAAATAATACTGTTGTACATCCTATAAGCATGTAATTGGACTGTTTATTTTTTAAAAAATATTTATTTGGCTGCATTGGGCCTTAGTTGGGGCACTCGGAATTTTCATTGTGTCATTGGGATCTTTCATGCTGGTGCATGGGCACTCTGGTTGTTGAGCATGGGCTTAGTTGCTCCAGGGCATGTAGGATCTTAGTTCCCTGACTAGGGTTCAAACCCACGCCCCCTGCATTGCAAGGTGAATTCTTAACCCCTGGACCACCAGGAGGGAGAAAGCAGTGGCACCCCACTCCAGTACTCTTGCCTGGAGAATCCCAGGGATGGGGGAGCCTGGTAGGCTTCAGTCCATGGGGTCGCTTAGAGTCGGACACGACTGAGCGACTTCACTTTCACGCATTGGAGAAGGAAATGGCAACCCACTCCAGTGTTCTTGCCTGGAGAATCCCAGGGACGGGGGAGCCTGGTGGGCTGCTGTCTATGGGGTCGCACAGAGTCGGACACGACTGAAGCAACTTAGCAGCAGCAGCAGGACCACCAGGAAAAGTCCTTGGACGTTTTAAGTAATGAAGTTAGGCAATAAAACTTTTGGGGAGTTAATCTAAAGTTTTTCTTAACGTGAATATAGAATTGTGTCTTTCAGACCACCTTCTCGCTTGGCAGTGGCTGCACCAGAAGTGGGCTCTGCCTTCATTCATTTAGTCAGTGGATAACTGTTAAATGAGCTTTGCATAAGGCAGTTTGTGTGCTTGCTGTGAACATTTAGGGATATGGTGGTAAGTGAGACAGAAGAGATCCCTGCTCTCTTGAGACTGTTTTAGTAAGGGGAAGACAACCAACTACCTAAATAAATGAATGAAAAAGGTAGGGTGGGTAGGAGATAAGATCAGAGAAGGAGGTGGTGGCCAGATCATGTGAAGTCTTGTCAGGACTTGCAGTATGTTTTCTGGCTTTCTAAACTGTAATTAACCAACACCTGTACCATCAGATTATATCCTGACCAGTCTTAAGTGGTTTCACTTCCTTAGGTCGATCTTACTGGACAGTATCTTTCTCTGGTGCTTCCCCATAGTTTTTTTCTTGGAGCCTCATAAATAGAGCTAGTAAATAGTGAGATAGTAACCATGCTTGTAGCATCTGCTTATTACTATGTTTTTCAATCTATGTTTCATTTTTCCAGCTATCCTTCAAAGCTTTGAGTAGTGGAAAAACTTAGTGATTGTAGGTTTTCTGTGGTGGCTTCTGTAATCATTCTGTTTCCTCCAAGGATTGAGAAAGACTGGGTCTATATGTTTGGAGGAAAGAAAATTGATCACATTTTTATTTTTTCTTTTTTTAGAGCTCCAAGCCTTACATGAAATGGTCCAGCAGAAAGTTGTCACTTTGCTAAGTGACCCTGAAAATATCGTGAAACAAACCTTAATGGAAAATGGGATAACACGGTTGTGTGTATTCTTTGGACGTCAGAAAGCCAATGATGTTTTGTTGTCACACATGATCACTTTCCTGAATGATAAAAATGATTGGCATCTGCGTGGAGCTTTTTTTGATAGTATAGTTGGTATGTTTTTGTTTGTTTTTAAATTTATCTTTAAGATTTGGATTATCTTCTCAAACAGATAACTTCCATGCAGTCTGAAAGGTGATAGTACTACCAGATTTCATTAATAAGGAAATGAATTCCTGGTATTTCTGTCCTTCATGCTTCTGGGTGATGGAAATATCCTAGCCGATCAAGAGATTGATACGTGCATATAAAGGGATACCATGTAGTCGTTAAAAAGTATGTTTTGAAGAAATATTTAATGACCTGGGAAAGTACCATGAAATATTACTAAAGTGACTGAACTCAGTTGAGTATAGGTAATAATAATAACAAATGATATATTAAAAAGGCTGAATATACTAAGTTGTGAATAGTGATTATCTCTGGGGCTGGGATTACAGGTAATTGGATTTTTTTTTTTTTTTCCATATCTGTCAAATTTTCTATAGTAAACATGCGTCACTTTTGCAATCAGAAAATAACAAAGTATAGTTATGATTGAAAATCAGTCTAATTAGGAAGCTTAGAGGCTTTGCTTGTTGTAAAACCAAAAATTTTTGAAGAATTGGTCGACTTTTTTCCCACTATTTTTTCAAAATGTTTGAATTCTTAATTTTCAGATTTATCTAAAGAAGAGAAATAATCTTGTATTTTATCTGCATATGATTCCTGTTGCATTTAGATTCAAAATTAGAAAGAAATCAACTTATTTTGAGTAGATTAAGTCATATTCTACACTAAGATTTACTATTTTTCATTTTGTAGTAGTAACTGATCATTTTCCACCTGATTGTGCTGACCTTTTCAATTTTAGGTTTGTTATTTATGAAATATTATATGCTAAAGCCATATTATTACAATTACCCACTAACTCTTTATTTATCATTTTATACATGATTGTAAAACTTGTCTATTAACTCAAAAAGCTTAAACACTCTTCTGCACACTGGGAAGCTTTGCAGGTATCCAGACTTTCTCATGTAGTAGCAGAAGCTGTGGGATTTATAGATTTTGATTTTCAGTAATCTGGGAAAGTAACTGATAAAAGGTTTGCTGTTTGATGTTTTTCCTGTAAAATAAAAATAGGAAAGAAACTCATTTAGCAATAGTATTCCTATTTCTGCTAATATTACTGTATAATGTTGTAGAAAAAAGGATACTTCCTACTTTTCAGAAGTCTTGAAATTACTGTTCTTGCTTGTTATAACTGGAGATTACTGTACCTCCTCTCTTCAGACCTTTCTAGTTTGTTTTTAACTTTTGCATTAGCTTATTGATTCATCTCAGCCTTCGTCTTGGACTCCATCTAACTCAACTCCTGAACACAGTATGCTTTGCTTCTCACCTCTTTCTGTCTTGCTGTCTCCTTTAAGTAATCTTATTTTTATTTCTTTTCTTTGGAAAAGGTAATTCTTGAAACTTCATCTATTGGTCAATTCATGTAGATGTAAAAAAACCAGATTTGTTGATTTATTTATTTTATTTTTGGGCTTTCTGTTTTTTATATGTTGGACGGTCTTTGTTGCTGCACTCAGGCTTCTCTAGTTGCAGCGAGCGAGGACTGCTCTTGTCGTGGAGCGTGGGCTTCTCATTGCCGTGGCTGCTCTTGTCGTGGAGCATGGGTTTCTCATTGCTGACTGCTCTTGTCGTGGAGCGCAAGCTCCGGGCGCATGGCTTCCGCAGTTGCAGCGCACAGGCTCAGGAGTTGCAACTTCCAGGCGTTAGGGCACGAGCTCAGTAGTGTGGCGCACGGGCTTAGCTGTTGCAGAGCATGCGGAATCTTCCCCTACCAGGGGTGGAACCCATGTCCCTTGTGCTTACTGCAAGGTGGAGTCTTACCCTCTGGACCACCAGGGAAGCCCCCATGTGTATTTTGAAACACGGCCTTTATGTTCTTTTTTCTTTTTTTTTCATTTATTTATATTAGTTGGAGGCTAATTACTTTACAATATTGTCGTGGTTTTTGCCATACACTGATATGAATCAGCCATGGATTTACATGTGTTCCCCATCCTGAACCCCCCTCCCATCTCCCTCCCCATCCCACCTCTCTGGGTCATTGTAGTTATGGGTCATCTTTTTTTACTTTTAAAGTAATTTTCATTTATTTTTTGTGTATAAAAGTTAATACATGCTTGCTATAGAAAAATTGGACTTCCCATGTGGTACTAGTTGCAAGGAAGCTGCCTGCCAATGCAGGAGACATAAGAGATATGGGTTTGATCCCTCAGTCACGATCCTGGAGGAGGGCCTGGCAACCCACTCCAGTATTCATGCCTGGAGAATCCCCATGGACAGAAGAGCCTGGCGGGCTACAGTCCACAGGGTTGCAAAGAGTCCGACACAACTTAGCATAGATGTAGAAAAATTGGAAGATCTAAAAGCCTTAAAACAACTCCCCTCCAGTTCTCCAGCCCATGTACAGCCTCCGTTAAGGTTTTGTTTTTTCCTTTCCTCTGGGTCATCCTTGCCTCCTCTTTCCACCCATCATCCCATTCTGCCATATATGCTGTGAGGCATATGTTATGTACTGGCTAAGAGTGGCACTGTTTTTTTATTTTTTTAATTGAAGGGTAATTGCTTTACAGAATTTTGTTGTTTTCTGCTGAACATCAACATGAATCAGCCATAGGTATACATATGTCCCCTCCCTTTTGAACCTCCCTCCCGTCTCCCTCCTCACCCACCCCTCTAGGTTGACGCAGAGCCCCTGTTTGAGTCCCCTGCATCATACAGCGAATTCCCACTGGCTGTCTATTTACATGTGATAATGAAAGTTTCCATGTTACTCTCCATACATCTCACTCTCTCCCCCCACTCCCCTACCCCATGTCTACAAGTCTGTTTTCTATGTCTGTTTCTCCATTGCTGCCCTACAAACAAATTGATTGGTACTGTCTTTCTATATTCCATATATATGCGTTAGTAAATTATATTTATCTTTCTCTTCTTGACTTACTTCACTCTGTATAATAGGCTCTAGTTTCATCCACCTCATTAGAACTGACTCAATAGCATTCCTTTTTATGGCTTAGTAATATTCCATTACCACCCCCACCCCCCACCCCCCGCCCGCCACAGCTGCTTTATCCATTCACCTGTTGATGGACATCTAGGTTGCTTCCATGTTCTAGCTATTGTAAGTAGTGCTGCAATGAACACTGGGGTACATGTGTCTTTTTTCAATTTTGTTTTCCTCAGGGTATATGCCTAGGAGTGAGATTGCATCATATGGCGGAGCCTGGTGGGCTGCCATCTATGGGGTCGCATAGAGTCGGACACGACTGAAGTGACTTAGCAGCAGCTTAGCAGCATGGTGGTTTTATTTCTAGTTTTTCTAAGAAATCTCCACACCGTCTTCCATAGTGGCTATATCCTTTTACATTCCCACCAACAGTGCAAGAGCGTTCCCTTTTCTCCACACCCTGTGCAGCATTTATTGTTTGTAGACTTCTTAATGTTGGCCATTCTGACCAGTGTGAGGTGATATCTCATTGTAGTTTTGATTTGAATTTCTCTAGTAATCACTTAGTCGTGTCTGACTCTTTGTGACCCCGTGGACTGTAGCCCACCAGGCCCCTCAGTCTGTGGAATTCTCTAGGCAAGAATACTGGAGTAGGTTGCCATTCCCTCCTCCAGGAGGTTTTCCAGTCTAGGGATCAAACCTGGATCTCCCGCCTTGCAGGCAGATTCCTTACCATCTGAGCTACCAGGGGAAATAATAAGTGATGTTGAGCGTCTGTTCATGTGTTGGCTGGCCATCTGTATGTCTTCTTTGGAGAAATCTCTGTTTAGATCTTTTCCCACTTTTTGACTGGGTTGTTTGTTTTTCTGGTTTTGCTTGTATGAGCTGCTTATATGTTTTGGAAATTAATTCTTTGTCAGTTGTTTCATTTGCTATTATTTTCTCCCACTCTGAGCATTGTCTTTTCACCTTGCTTATAGCTTCCTTTGTTGTGCAAAAGCTCTTAAGTTTATTTAGGTCCCACTTGTTTATTTTTGTTTTTGTTTCCATTACTCTAGGAGGTGGGTCATAGAAGGATCTTGCTTTGAGTTGGTTGCTCTTGAACACTTGCATCGAGTTTGTAAGAGCAGCCACTCTTGACACCAGATTGCTAGGTTCAAGTCCTGGCTTTGTCACCTACTGGTTGTGGTTCTAGGGGAAATCATTTAATCTTCTGTGTGCCTTTGTTTCCCTGCCTGTAAAATGAGGATAATAATATTAGCTAACCCACTAGTTGTTTTGAAGATAAAATTAACAGTGTAATAATGCCTAGCCCCTAAGTGCTCTGTATGTATTATATTATTTTTCAGTCTTGTTATTTTTTACACCTTTATCTAGTAACATGTATATTCTGAACATTTTCTTATGTTATTAAAAATTCTTTGAAACCATAATTTAACAAGTAGAAATATTTTATTATAGTTTTACCAAAATTTAATGAACTGTTCTTTTGAATATTTAAATTATTTTTACTTTGGTCAACATATATGATACACATCTGTTCAGTTTAGTTGCTCAGTTGTGTCTGACTCTGCAACCCCATGGACTGCAGCATGCCAGGGCTCCCTGTCCATCATCAACTCCCAGAATTTACCCAAATTCATGTCCATTGAGTCGGTGATGCCATCCAACCATCTCATCCTCTGTTGTCCGCTTCTCCTACTGCCTTCAATTATACACATAACCATTTAATATTTTCTGATTATTTTCTCAGGTTGGGAGTCAGAAATTTTAATTACTGAGTTAAATAATATGAGTATATTTTTAGAACTTGGCACATTTTGTAAGCTTTTCAAAGAGCTAATATCATTGTCTACTCTGGTGGGCATTGTTCAATAGTACTGCACAGCCTTCCAGTATGGAATAGGCTTCAGTCAGTCTTTGTTGGTAGCTTAAAGTGATGACTTGTTTTGATGTATATTTATTTGCTTATCATTGAAGGTGCAAAAAATTCCTCATGTTGATTACTCGTTCATATTTCTTTGAAATAAAATAAAATAAAAATTCTGTGAATTTTTAATTTATTATTTTGGCTCCCATTTTTGGATGGTGTTATGCTTTTCTTATAATTTTTTTGAGCCTTTTATATATACATTAAAAACAACATTTTATCACTTCTATGGCAAATAACCTTTTCTCAGATAACTTGACTATTATTTTTTATGTCATTTAAAATAATTTTAGTGTTGTCAACTTATTTGATCTTTTCCTTCTTGATTTTTTTTTTTTTTTTTTTTTTACTTTTGCACTTAAATCTTTTTCCATTCCAGAATTAGGTTAATTATACATTGGGTGCATGCCTTTTTTTTGTATTAAAGCTTTATTTTTTTAATAGAAGTAAGAATCTGGCTTGCAATGCAGGAGACCTGGATTCGATCTCTGGGTTGGGAAGATCCCCTGGAGGAGGGCATAGCGACCCACTCTAGTATTCTTACCTGGAGAATCCCATGGACAGAGGAGCCTGGCGGGCTACAGTCCATGGGGTTGCTGAGAGTTGGACATGACTGAGTGACTAAGCACAGCATAGCATGAACTGCTTAATTAGTCTTTATTTGGGGCTGTGGTATGAGGTGAAATCTCAGTTTTTCTCAGGAATGTAACCAATTTTCCCAACACTATTTACTAAACATTTCATTTATTTTCCATTTATTTGTGAAGCTTCTGTTATCATCAATTGCATGCATATATCTTTTAGGGTCACTTTTCTAGGTATCCTATTCCATTGATTTTTTTAAAATTCACTTCTCAATATTATACTCTTTATAGTTATATTTTAATTATTATATATTTATAAGCAACTTTAGTATCTGGTAGAATAAGCTCCCCAAATGTCAGTCTTCTTTTCCAAAATATTTTGAGCTATTTTAGTTTGTTACACGTTTTAGTTTGTAAAGTTTCTAAATATAATTCACTGGAATTTTAGACAGTGTTTTTTCTTTTACTACTGAAAACAATTCTAAAATTCTTTGTCCGTTATAAGGGAAATATATTTTTGCAAATTACTCAAAATATAAGAAGTAATGTATGAAAGGCAGTAGTTGCACTTTCCAGAGGCGCTTACTCTGGTGTGTGGTTCTGGTTTGATATCTTCAGGTGACTATTGCTATCTTATATAGTATTTTCATATTATTCTTTTTAGGAGTATCAACTTTATACTTTATCTCTCAACTTTTTTCTATGCCAGATGAAGAGTTAACTCACTCATATCATAATCTGGTCCTTCTTGTCTTCTCTGTTTTGAGTTGTTGATCAGTATGTTCACGTGGTTGTTTTTGGTTTGTTGTTTTTATAACTTTAAATAATTCAGTTCTTTCTTAATTGGTCTTCTGATTTGGACTGCAAAGAATTTTGTGTTTCCCTTCTTCCCTTCCTTCATTCCTTTTTTATCATTTTCTTTCTTTCTGCTTCTTCTGTTTGTTGATACTTCAACCAACAATTGCATTTTTATAGTTGATAATATTTAAATTCTGTAATCATAATGAAGTCTCTTCTGCTTGTATAGACTGATTCTGAAAATTCAAAATAATTTACATGAGTGTTTAAATTTTATTGACTTTAGAACCAAGTAGTGGACTGTATTTATAATTGCTTACCACAGTTCTTTTTTTTTTTTTTTTCCATTTATTTTTATTAGTTGGAGGCTAATTACTTTACAGTATTGTAGTGGTTTTTGCCATACATTGACATGAATCAGCCATGGATTTACATGTGTTTCACATCCCGATCCCCCCTCCCGCCCCCCATTCCATCCCTCTGGGTCTTCCCAGTGCACCAGCCCTGAGCACTTGTCTCATGCATCCAGCCTGGGCTGGTGATCTGTTTCACCCTTGATAGTATACTTGTTTCAGTGCTATTCTCTCAGATCATCCCACCCTCGCCTTCTCCCACAGAGTCCAAAAGTCTGTTCTATACATCTGTGTCTCTTTTTTCTGTTTTGCATATAGGGTTATCATTACCATCTTTTAAAATTCCATATATATGTGTTAGTATACTGTATTGGTGTTTATCTTTCTGGCTTATTTCAGTCTGTATAATGGGCTCCAGTTTCATCCATCTCATTAGAGCTGATTCAAATGAATTCTTTTTAATGGCTGAGTAATATTCCATGGTGTATATGTACCACAGCTTCCTCATCCATTTGTCTACTGATGGGCATCTAGGTTGCTTTCATGTCCTGGCTATTATAAACAGTGCTGCGATGAACATTGGGGTGCACATGTCTCTTTCAGATCTGGTTTCCTCGGTGTGTATGCCCAGGAGTGGGATTGCTGGGTCATATGGCAGTTCTGTTTCCAGTTTTTTAAGGAATCTCCACACTGTTCTCCATAGTGGCTGTACTAGTTCACATTCCCACAACAGTGTAAGAGGGTTCCCTTTTCTCCACACCCTCTCCAGCATTTATTGCTTGTAGGCTTTTGGATAGTAGCCATTCTGACTGGTGTGTAATGGTACCTCATTGTGGTTTTGATTTGCGTTTCTCTGATAATGAGTGATGTTGAGCATCTTTTCATGTGTTTGTTAGCCATCGGGATGTCTTATTTGGAGAAATGTCTGTTTAGTTCTTTGGCCCACTTTTTGATTGGGTCATTTATTTTTCTGGAATTGAGCTGCAGGAGTTGCTTGTATATTTTTGATATTAATCCTTTGTTGCTTCATTTGCTATTATTTTCTCCCATTCTGAGGGCTGTCTTTTCACCTTGCTTATAGTTTCCTTTGTTGTGCAAAAGCTTTTAAGTTTCATTAGGTCCCATTTGTTTATTTTTGCTTTAATTTCCAATATTCTGGGAGGTGGGTCATAGAGGATCCTGCTGTGATTTATGTCAGAGAGTGTTTTGCCTGTGTTCTCCTCTAGGAGTTTTATAGTTTCTGGTCTTACATTTAGATCTTTAATCCATTTTGAGTTTATTTTTGTGTGTGGTGTTAGAAAGTGTTCCGGTTTCATTCTTTTACAAGTGGTTGACCAGTTTTCCCAGCACCACTTGTTAAAGAGGTTGTCTTTTTTCCATTGTATATTCTTGCCTCCTTTGTCGAGGATAAGGTGTCCATAGGTATGTGGATTTATCTCTGGGCTTTCTATTTTGTTCCATCGATCTATATTTCTGTCTTTGTGCCAGTACCATACTGTCTTGATGACTGTGGCTTTGTAGTAGAGCCTGAAATCAGGCAGGTTGATTCTTCCAGTTCCATTCTTCTTTCTCAAGATCGCTTTGGCTATTTGAGGTTTTTTGTATTTCCATACAAATTGTGAAATTATTTGTTCTAGTTCTGTATACACCACATTAACAAATTGAAAGATAAAGTCCATATGATTATCTCAATAGATGCAGAAAAAGCCTTTGACAAAATTCAGCATGCATTTATGATAAAAACTTTCCAGAAAGCAGGCATAGAAGGAACATACCTCAACATAATAAAAGCTATATACGACAAACCCATAGCAAACATTATCCTCAATGGTGAAAAATTGAAAGCATTTCCCCTAAAATCAGGAACAAGACAAGGGTGCCCACTCTCACCACTACTATTCAACATAGTTTTGGAAGTGTTGACCACAGCAATCAGAGCAGTAAAAGAAATAAAAGGAATCCAGATAGGAAAAGAAGAAGTGAAACTCTCACTGTTTGCAGATGGCATGATCCTCTACATAGAAAACCCTAAAGACTCTACCAGAAAATTACTAGAGCTAATCAATGAATATAGTAAAGTTGCAGGATATAAAATTAACACAGAAATCCCTTGCATTCCTATACCCAAACAATGAGAAAGCAGAAAGAGAAATTAAAGAAACGTACCATTCACCATTGCAACAAAAAGAATAAAATACTTAGGAGTATATCTACCTAAAGAAACAAAAGACCTATACATAGAAAACTATAAAACACTGATGAAAGAAATCAAAGAAGACACAAATAGATGGAGAAATATACCCTGTTCATGGATCAGAAGAATCAATATTGTGAAAATGAGTATACTACCCAAAACAATCTATAGATTCAATGCAATCCCTATCAAGTCACCACAGTTCTGATGCCATGACTCTTATCACTTGATGAGACTGTCTATAGCATCAAGGTCAATGGATTCTTTTTTCTATCCTCTGCAAACAACAAAATACACAGTACATTTTAATTTATCTCATTTTTACACTATGACTTTCTTGAGCAGTTGTTTTTTTTTTGTCCTGGAGTTTGAGTTTTTTGTTTTCCTTTTAGAGAGAAAATATACTTTCTTCACTCTGTCTATAATATCTAGCTTCTTTCTTACTAGTTTTATCTATTGCTTATAATCTCTTCCATTTTTCTTCTTAATAACATTTTTGAAGTTTATTGACTTTTAGTTTTAATTTGGGCTGATTGATTTCTATGTCTTTACTAGCTATTATCCTTTTTCCCCCTTGAATTCTTGGTTTATAGCTACCATTTTGTCTTTCTACATTTTCCTCATTTTGTTGGAAAATATCCTCAAGAAACTTTCTTAGAAATGTTTGCATGGGAGTTAACCACATATAGTTCTTGCATGTCTCACGATGACTCATTTTTGTATCCTTATTTTATTGACAGTTTGGGTATAAAATATCTTCCATAATCTTGAAGATCTTGCCCTGTTGTGTTCTAGCCTGCATGGGTGCTGAAGATCATCTGATGCCAGTCTGATTCCACTTCCTTTTTAGGGGATCTGTATTTTTCTTTCTGTAAGCTTATAGGATCTTTTTCCCCTTGGTGTCGCAGAATTTCTTGGTGATTGGCATTGGTGTGGGTCTTTTTTATTTATTGTGCTGGGTAGGAAATGCAGTGTCTCTCCCTGGGTTATTGCTTAACATATTTGGCTTTTGATTCGTTTTATTCCCTGGTGGCTCAATGGTAAGGAATCTGCCTACAATGCAGGAGACCCAGGTTCGATCCCTGGTCAGGAAGATCTCCTAGAGAAGGAAATGGCAACCCACTCTAATATTCTTGCCTGGAGAATTCCAGGATAGGGGAGCCTGACAGGCTACAGTCCATAGGGTTGCAAAGAGTTGAGGACATGACTGAGCAACTAACACTTTGACTAATAACATTTGTAGTTTCAGGTATAAAAAAGTCATGTATGGTTGCTTCTCTTTTTCAGGTGTCGCTGCCTATGTTGGCTGGCAAAGCTCCTCAATTCTCAAACCCCTGCTGCAACAAGGTCTTAGTGATGCTGAGGAATTTGTTATTGTGAAAGCTCTTAACGCCCTTACCTGTATGTGTCAATTAGGGCTGCTGCAAAAACCCCATGTCTATGAGTTTGCCAGTGATATTGGTAAGTTTTTGCTTCTTAAAATTAGGATGGGAAAATTAGGGAGTGGTAAGAGAAATGTGGGCTTCCCTGGGAGCTGACGTGGTAAGGAATCTGCCTGCAGTGCAGGAGACCTGAGTTCCATCACTGGGTTGGAAAGATCCCCTGGGAAAGGGCATGGCTACAACTGATGATAGCACTGTGAGATTTCTAGACAATCTCGAGTCAGATTTTCAGCTCTTTTGTCTCTTTTGTGTGTGTGTGCACGTGTGTGCACACCCTCGTGCATGCTTATGCCTGCATGCGTGTTGTGTGTGACACACAGGCCACTCACAGGAGCCTTGGTTCTCCAGCCCAGGCTGGGAAATACATCTTTGTTTTAATCTGTAGTTAAGTCTTGGTGATCCTTGAAAGATGAAGATTTTTTTATTTTTAACACAATGTAGATAAAATCTTCAACCACTCTGAAGAGTTAGCTTATATTTTTGGATGTTTGATGGCTAGATATGTTGAGACTGTGTGTGAAAGACTGTCTGTAACGTCTGTCATTGCGCTGATTGCCAGTGAGATGCCTGTAGTGCTGCCATTACTGCTGTTAGCAGTTCTGTCAACCAGTGAAGGGGTAATATCTTGGCCTTTATAATAGTCACCTGTGTTCATCAATTAAAATTCAGAGTAAGAACAAATAGATATATGTGACCCTTTGTAAAAGTAAAAATACTAGAAGCTTTTAGTTTCCTCATCGCTTCATTTTAAGGAAGTAACCAATGTAAGATTGTAAGTTGACTTTGTACTGAGAAGACATGAAATCTTAGACAATTTTAGATAAAATATTTTATTACTGCTTAATACTTTGCCAAAAAAATGTATAAAAACTCAAAAATTAATTAGATTTGATAAGTTTCTCTTGAGGCAATCCTCAGAGAAAAAAGACAAAGGGATTATTAGTTTGTTTATTGAAATTAGATGGTTAGATAGTAGAGGTATAAAATTTCTGAAAGTTTTTATGCATGAATATAGCTTTTTAAAAGAAAATATTTGTGGAAATTTGAGTATATGTACACTTCTTATTTTGTACTCTAATATCTATAATCATTCTTTTAGTCTGTAATCCTAATTTGAACTTTTTTGATGATTATGTTAAAAAGAATGACAAATTTAATAGTGAAGTTTTGAGTATTGGCAATGTAATCATATTAAAAATGTCTGCTACACTGAAATGCTTTTAATTTTTTTGTGTAAGCTGCAAAGTACTAAACCTTGAGGGAATCATCTCTCTTTTTTCCTCAATTTTTAAAGAGCTAATAGCTTGGGAAGCAAAAATTACTAATACAATAAAAGATGTTAGAATGTTTTTTGACTTTCTTGTCCTATGTAGTATAAGGCAGATGTAGAAAGCACCCCTTTTCATAAGTATATTAGAGAGAAAACGTATCATCCTAACACATATCTTGCTGCCTGCAATATTTTCCTGCTCATTTCTCACATCAGTGTTTTTTTTTTTTTCCTTCTCCTGTGAAAGTGGCATTACTTTTTAAGGGTCAAATTTTCCTTGCTTTTGACTTTGATAGTCTTTATTCTAATGAAAATCCTCTGTATATAAATATGTACTTGTATATTATAATTTCACATAATGTATTCCTTCTGTTGCTTATCTGGAAATTATTTTCGAGATTTGATATAGCATATAAGTAGCATTTTATTTATCTGCAAAATGGATGTCCGTCAGTTTTCAAGCTAAAATGATCATAAAAGACAGTTTTTTACCTCTCATCAAAATCTACAGAGATTTTTCTGAGTCCTGCTGTTTCTAGTCGGGGTCTTCAAGTATCTTAAGTTTAATGTAAAAATAATTATCTTGAGGTATAGAATAAATCCAGTGTGGTACATTGGATTTGGAGCTTTTTGGATGTGGAACTCCCTTGGAACTAGAACTGAATTTAATACTACCTATGGGGATGAAGACGAGCCTTGCTGAGAAAAATCAAGCAAATAATCATTTATTGGCATTTTGAACTATTTAAAAGAAAAATGTTTTTAATAACTTAGAAACACCTACTTAAAGAACAAATGATAAGCCGTATGCATGTCTCTGTTGTTCTTTCTTTAAACTATGTGTGGTTAGTCTGTTCTAGCAATTCTTAATGGGAACTGTGTTGGTGGTGGTGATTATCATGATTGATATTACTCAGTCCTCCCACTTTGACATTATGAAAACTCACCTTTCCCTCTTGTTGTCGTCGTTCAGTCACCAAGTCATATCTGAGTCTTTGCGACCCCGTGGACTGTAGCCCACTGGGTTCCTCCGTCCATGAGATTTCCCAGGCAAGAATATTGGAGCCAGTTGCCATTTGCTCCTCCAGGGATCTCCCTGACCCAGGGATCAAACCCGCATCTCCTTCCCTGGCAGGTGGGCTCTTCCCTGCTGAGCCACCTGGGAAGCTGCTACCTTCCTTCCACTTGTCCCCAGAAAACTGGGGATGTATTGGATGTTTTACAGAAAATCTTCTTGATTGTTTTCTTGTATTTGGCATCTTTGAGGTTCTTTGTATCTGTTAGCTGCTTACCAACACAATAATGCTTTACATTAATCAACCACGAAATCTCAGGAAGTGCTTCAGTCAGGTTCTCATCATGCATCTAGATGCGAGCTCTGTGGGCGGTTCTGCTTTAGGCCTTGCATCTCCGAGACTGTCTGTGGGGACTGGGATGTATCTGTCTCCTCCTGGGGCCACATCGGAGGGGCAGCAGCTGCCCAGGTGACATCCTGGGTGGTGGCACAAGCCTCGCTATGCTGCGCATTTGGAGCCTCTGTCTGTGTTACATCTGCAGGTGTTCCATTGGCTAGAGCAGGTGCCGTGACAGCCGAGGGGCAGGCAGAGACGGACCAGTTGTGCAGGTGAGCGCCAGGTAAGGGTGGGACTGTAACACAGGTAACACAGAGGACTGGAACCATTGATTCAGCCTTGTCTCCTGTCTAACTTCTGCCAAGTTGTCTTAAGTTGAGTTACCTTTTGGAGGTTTTTCAGTGTTTTTCCAGCCCTCATTTTCTCTGTTGTTAGAGGGAAACTCCAGCCCTTCTGTTGCTGGCTGTCTCAGAAGCTGCAGGGTGTTGATGGAATAACCAAAATCACCTCTAAGAATTGGAAACGGGAGAACTTTGGAGACAGATATCTTGAACAATTTTTTTCTCTTGCCCTATTTGTGTAAACAGTCATCTCTTATTTTTTAAATTTATTTTTATGGAAGTAGCCCTGGTTTGTAGCATCATCCAGGTTTCATGTGTGCAGCATTAGATCTCTGCTTCTGTGCCCACTGCGGTGTGCTCACCCCCAAAAACTGAGTTTCTGTCCTCCATCATTCAGTTGATCCCCTTTCCCCGTCTTACCCTTCTCCGTGCCCCTCCCCGTCTGGTAACTGTCACTGTGTCCTCTGTATTTATATACTGTTTTTGTTTGGCTCAGTTCATTCATTATTTTTTGTTTGTTTTTTGTGTGCCACACATAAGTGAAATCATATGGTATTTTGCTTTCTCTGTCTGACATATTTAACTTAATACACTCAAGGTCCATCCATGTTGTCTCACAGGGCAAGATTTTGCTTTTTTTATGGCTGAGTAGCATTCCATCGCATCTTTATACCCCTTCTTTATCCATTGATGGGCACTTAGGTTGTTCCCTATCTTGGCTATTGTAAATAAAGCTATAATGAACATAGGGGTGCATATATCTTTTTGAATTAGTGTTTTATTCTTTGGATAAATCACTTACGTGTGGCACACCAAATAGCCAGAAATAGCTGGATCTTATGGTAGTTCTGTTAACTTTTTGAGGAATCTCCACAGTGTTTTCCATAGTGACTCCTCCAGTTTCCATTTCTGCAGTGTGAAAAAGGTTTCCTTTTCTACACATGCTTTCCAGCACTTGGTGTTTCTCACCTTTTTGATAACAGCCATTCTAAGAGTGTGAGATGATAGGTCATTGTAGTTTTGATTTGCATTTCCCTTATAATCAGTGGTGGTGAAAATCTTTACATGTGTCTACCAGCCAACTGCATGTCTTCTTTGGAATAATTCAGCTCCTCTGCCCATTTATTGTGCAGGTTGTTTTTTGGCTGTTGAGTTGTCTGAGTTCTTTGTATATATCGACATTAACCCCTTATCGGCTCCATGACTTGCAGATAGCTTCTCCCACTCAGTAGGTTGCCTGTTTTGCTGAGGATTTCTTTTCTGTGCAGAAGCTTTCTCATTTGGTGTCGCCCATTTGTTTATTTTTGTTCTTGTTGTCTGAGGAGACGTATCTAAAGATTTTTGCTAAGACTGATGTCAGAGAGCATGCTGTTTATGTTTTCTTGTAGTAGTTGTATGCTTTCAGGTCTTGCATTCAGGCTTTTAATCCACTTTGAGTTGATTTCTGTGTACGATGAGAGAGAGTGCAGGTAGTTGTTCCGTTTTTCCAACGCTATTTCAGAGATTGGCCTTTCTCCATTGTAGATTGTGTGCTCTTGTTCACAAGTGTGGGTTTATTTCTCTCTGGGTGATGACCTATCCATTTACGTAAGTGGGGTGTTAAAGTCCCCTAGTTACTCTCTTGCTGTCAGTTTCTTCCATTAGGTCTGTTAATGATTGTTTTGTATGTTTTGGTGCTCCTGAATTAAGTGTGTGTGTGTATATATATGTATATACAAATCACTATTATGTCTTCCTGATGAATTGTCCAGTTTATCATTATATACTGTTCATCTTTGTGTTTTGTTACCTTTTTTTGGCTTGAAGCGTGTTTTACTTGATGTGAGTATGACTGCATTCCTTCTGTTAGGCTGTAATTTGGAGTCTTCTGTCCCTTCACTTTGAGCCTATGTTTGTCCTCAGAGCCGAGGTAAGTGTCCTGGAGGCCGCATATGTAGTTGGGTCTTATTTTTTTCTTTTAACCTTTTATTTTGTATCAGGTTGTAGCTGATTAAAAACATTGTGATAGTCTCAGGTGAACAGCAAAGGGCCTGAGCCATGCATATGTGTGTACCCATTCTCCCTAAACTCCCCTCCCATCCAGGCTGCCACATAACACTGACAGAGTTTCATGTGCTATACAGTAGTTCCTTGTTTGTTATCCACTTTCAGTGTAGCAGTGTGTACATATCCACCCCAAACTCCCTGCCTATGCCTTCCACCATCCTCCCCCTAGGGCAACCATAGTTTCATTCTCTAAGTCTGTGAGGCTCTTTCTGCTTTGCCAGTCAGTTAATTTGAAACATTTATTTTTAGGTTCCACATATGAGGGATGTCATGGGCTTCCTTGGTGGCCCCTATGGTAAAGAATCTGCCTCTAATGCAGGAGACCCGGCTTTGATCCCTGGGTGGGAAAGATCTGCTAGAAAAGGGGATGGCCACCCAGTCCAGGATTCTGGCCTGAAGAATCCCACAGACAGAGGAGCCCCACGGACTACAGTCCATGTGGTTACCATGAGGTTTATATAAAACATCTCATAGGTACATGTGTCTTTTTCAGTTCTGGTTTCCGCAGGGTATATGCCTAGGAGTGGGATTGCTGGGTCATATTTTTTTAAGGAATCTCCATACTGTTTTCCATAGTGGCTATATCAATTTACATTCCCACCAGCAGTACAAGAGGGTTCCCTTTTCTCCACACCCTCTGCAGTATTTATTTTTTGTAGACTTTTTGATGATGGCCATTCTAACCAGTGTGAGGTGATATCTTACTGTAGTTTTGGTTTGTAGTTTCCTCTTCCTTTATTTGGACTTCTGTGTTTCTAAGTTTGTTCCTTCATTTGTGTAATATTTGTCTGCCTTTTCATGATTATTTTTTAAGCTTATTGTGTTTGAGGTCTCCTTTTCCCAGGCTTCAAGGTTAAATTCTTTCTTCCTTTTGTTTTCTGCCCCCCCAAGGTTGGTCTAGTGGTTAGTGTAAGCTTCATATAGGGTGAGATTTATGCTGAGTTTTTGTTTGTTTGTTTGTTTTTCCTCTGATGGGCAAGGCTGAGTGAGGTGGTAATCCTGTCTGCTGATGATTGGGTTTGTATTTTTGTTTTGTTTGCTGTTTAGGCGTCCTGCACAGGGTCCTACTGGTGGTTGGGTGATGCCTGGTCTTGTATTCAAGTGGTCTCCTCTGTGTGAGTTCTCACTATCTGATACTCAGGGTTAGTTCTTTGGTAGTCTAGGGTCTTGGAGTCAGTGCTTCCACTCCAAAGGCTCCAGGCTGGATCTTGCCAGTCGCAGACCAAGGGGCTCCTATTGTGTTCTCATTCTAGAGGCATGGGGTCCCTGATTGTTTAAAGGTGCTCCTGAGACACTGAAACCTCCTCGCAGCGATGATGGTGGTCAGTGTTTTTCTGGTGAATCGGGAGAAAGATTTCCTGTTTTCCTCGGGGGAAGCCTGCCTGCTCGCGCACCTTGGCGGGCTCCTCGCGGTCGCAGAGGCTGAACCCCACTCGGTGCTCCGGAAGACCTCAGAAGATGCCTTCTGACCCTTTGGGTGGGATGGTCACTGAAGGGAGTGGTCTTTCTCAGGTGCTGGTGCCATTCTGCTTTCTCAGAAGCGTCCTTGCTCGCTGACAAAGAGCCACGAGTGCAAACTTCTTTTTTCTTTTTTTTGCATTGTACTCTTTGGTAAACTGTTCCTCCTGTTAATTCATTTCTGAGCTCATTGGACTGCCTCTGTGAGTTTTCCTGTGGCTCTTTGCGTTTCCTCATGATGGCTGTCTGGAATTATCTGTCAGATCCCTGTATTCAGTGACTTTAGTTTCTGGAAAATTTTCATTTCCTTTTTGTAGCACACTGTTCCTGCTCTTCTTCAAGGTGCTTGATGAGTGTTTCTCTTCCTGTGCCTTGGAAATAGTGAACACTTCTTGATTCCGATTCACCAGGCTGGAAGTGAGTCGTTTTTCTCTGTTGTCCGTTAGGTGGCACTGTAGCCTAACTTGTAAAGTTCACTTGTCTGTGCTGCCTCTGGTTGTATTTAGGAGCCTGAGGTTTGCACCGTCTGCTGCCTCTCTTAGAGGTGTAGCCTGTGACCTCACGATTACTGCCCGCGCCCCGGGGGTGATGTGCCGTGTGCTCCTCTCTTGCTAGCGTCCCTGCTGGGGCATCGGGATAGCTGGCCCTTGGTCACGTGCAGCATCTCCTGAGTCCCAGGCGCCACTCTCACAGGATGAGGGGGAGGGTGGGCAAGAGCTGGGGTCGCGGGGCCGTCTCTGACGGGTCTGGTGTTGTAAGGTCTGAGGGCTTTGCTGCCATGGCTGGAGGTGTGGGGGCTGGAGTTGTGGGTGCGTCTGTGACTGGGGGAATGGGGTCCCGGGCCCGCTGCCACTCGGTCACCGGAGGCTTGTCGGTGTGATGCCCAGTCACCGGAGGCTGTCGGTGCTGCCGCAGGGAGGCCAGGGCTGCGTGATCCGCTGTCTCTGGGGCCCCGGCTCAGCTGCCATGGGCGGAGGGCAGACTGCAGTCACCACTGTGTATTCCCTGCTCCCACCTTCCCCGTTTGCTCCGGTCCCCCCATCTCTAGAGGTCTAGGTAAGTGGAATTCTGCACCTGGTCGTGTTGGACAGAGGCACCTTTGTTGAGTTTTCGGTGTTGTACTGATAGTAGAGTAAAGGGGAGAGACGAAGGTAGCATCTCATTCCACCGTAGTATCGACATCCTGGTGACAGAATTCTTACTGCTCTGTTAGCCTGAGTTTCTTATGACGTCAGTATTCCCTCAATGCTGATGTCTTTGTATCCTCAGAACTAAGTTTTTTGTTTTTTTTGTTTGTTTGTTTTTTGCTTTTAGAAGTTTGAATTTTATTCTAAATCCAGTTAGTTTAGCTGTTTGAATTTTATCCTAAATCTTCAGTTAGTTGAAATCGTTGACTTTAGGTGTTGTACAGAAAATAGTTAAAAAGATGTGAAAAGATACTCATTTAATTTTGTGATTTAATTTTATATCTTAACTCTTTAACAATGGGCAGCGTATGTTTTTTGCCTTTCAGCCTCAATTCATATTGCCTTGTGAATGAATTCATGAGTATTGTATTTGATACGATCAGATCTTTGCATTTAAATGAACGTCAGTCAGGTGAAATCATTCCATTAACCCAAGCCATGACTTGGAGGAGAACCATCTTCGTGGTGTCCTTGCCCTCTATGTGGTAGATGCTGCGTCCTTGGACTCCGTGAGGTGGATTATATGGGGGGTAACAGTTCGCCGTGTACTGTTGGGGCTCACGTCTCTGTCCACTAGTTTTTAACTCAGTCTCTTAAATGAGTGTGTGTCCCCTCATCTTCAGCCCTGACTGAAAATATAACAATTTAAATCCCGAGGAAAGAGGTAACTGTTTTTACTCTCTTACGGCATTGTTCATATTTATGGTCGGTAATGTTATAACGTCAGTATGTCCACCTGGTTCAGTGTATGTCCCAGGACAATCAGAGGCAACCTGATGGTAACATTTGCTATAATCCCTTTATCAGTAGTGTTATAAGGTAAGAATTTGTTTATCTTAATAGTGGGAATCTCTTCATGAACATGGTATCTTGATAGTGTGAAACTCTTTATGAACATGGTTTAATCCAAGCCTTTTTTCTTTCCCTCTTAGCCCCCTTTCTGTGTCATCCCAACCTATGGATACGCTATGGCGCTGTGGGATTTATCACCGTGGTAGCTCACCAAATAAGCACAGCTGATGTCTACTGCAAACTGATGCCTTACCTTGACCCATATATTACTCAACCAATAATACAGGTATGCATGTTCC
This sequence comes from Cervus canadensis, assembly GCF_019320065.1. NCBI lineage: Eukaryota > Metazoa > Chordata > Mammalia > Artiodactyla > Cervidae > Cervus > Cervus canadensis. Next base: position 28,434,475 of record NC_057392.1, read on the forward strand.
AGCTTGGAATCAAACCTCCCTTCCAACTGGGCCCCTTTAAGAAAAAGGTTTGGAGAGTCCTATTTTTATTTAAACTTGTAAAGATTTAAATTGGACTATAGAATTTTCATATTTCTTTCAAGGTAGTTAATGTTAATGAACAGACGCTCTGGAAGGTGAGAGAAGTCCAGGGAGCTGTTATGTTGTCCATCATGCGCTGTGCAGTGCAGCCCTCAGTGGTTCACCTGTTCTTTTGTGCGGTGTCTGAGGTGTCTGCCATTACAGGAAGTGTAGCGGAAATATATATTGATGGACCTGCTTTTGTTATAAAAGCATAGCTGATTTCAGCCCAGGTCCACATTTATAATAAATTGGAAGCAGGCTTTTTCAAAAGTTGGTTTTCAGAGCACTCACTGGTTCTGGTTTCTTTTCTTTTTTTTTCTTTAAACCTAATGCCCACTGACTCCTCTTGCTCCCCCGCCCCTCCCCCACCCCTTCCCAAGCAGTGTAGCACTTGTTGATAAACTTTGGGTCTTTGGTTTGTGCAAAGCAATTATTTATCCACCTTGTCAGTGTTTATATCCTTCATTTTGTTGGACAGTCAACTATCAAAATATTGATAGGTATTTAAATTGAATGGACTGTTGAGAGGATTCTAGCTGGTAAAACAGCCTAAAATACCTGTTTTTCTTTTGCAATTTCCTATTCCTCTCTAGCTTTCTCCTACTTTTATAAGCCCAGTGTGCCTTCCCTATGGTTGGAGAAAATGGCCTTGGATATCCTCTGCAAATAAGTAGCTGTGACTGTCTTCAGTCTTTAGTTTTCATAATAGATTAATCCAACTTGGAGGATCATCATTCTTTCTTTCATAGAGTTTGTAAATTAAAATTTTCATACCAAGAACAATTTATATATCTGTGAAAGATGGATAATATTGCTAAAAATACATCCTCCTTTTTTGAAGTTTATTAAGGCTTTCTTAGAAACAGGTCTAGTGATCCCTACTGCTTTGACTGCTTATTCTAGTATGAGCCATAGAAGTTTGCCTATTAAACTATTAATGAAAGAAAGAAGTGTTTCTGGGATTGAAAAATTGCATACATTTGTAGTAACTTTTAGTTGTGTTTTACTAAAATAAATCTGATATTTACATGGTTTGTTAGAAATCTGCACCATTCTCCTTGTTTCTCAGAAATTGTCATTAGTGTTACCTTTTGCTTTTATCATTGTTTTATATCTTGAAAGGCCAGGTTTAGGAGTTGAGAGACTGCTTATCTATATGTTTCACAATTCTTACTTTTCTGCAGTTTCGATTAGACAAAAGATACCTTTTTATGCTGGTTTCTATTGGCCAGCTCACCAGGTAGTTAAATGTATCTAAAAAAGTCCTCTTGGTTACTGTTTAACTAACCCCTTTTATTATAAACGCATTGACAAGGAGAATATTCTTGGGGATTAAGAAAGAAAAGATTTTAAGAACTCTGGAGAGAGTAATATTTTTTAGAAGTGGTTGAAGCTGTTGGGGAAAGCTGATGATTGAAGGGTAGCCCTATGGCTGTTGAACATCTTCCCTGGATTAGTACCTTTTGGCTGTTAGACCTGTGAACTGCAGATACTTCGTAGATCTGGAAAGTCATCTGACGTTTTGAGATCTAGAAAACGGGCTCTGAACTTTTCTAGTCTGGACACTGGTAATATTCAAGTATGATAGACACAAATGTATACTCAGATGCTAACAATGAATGAAGAAATACCTTCACTCTAAAGGTCACTGTGTTCTTTTTTCTTCTAAGCAAAAGTTGCAGATGTTGATATCTCCCATTTTCTTAGAAAATGAATACCTATGTTAACTTTACACAGGTTATATGTATTGAATTTGAAAACAGCTGTACTGTATATTATATCTTTGGCTGATTCTTTTTGTTTTTCTAATACAGATTGAAAGAAAACTTGTTCTACTCAGTGTTTTAAAAGAGCCAGTAAGTCGTTCTATATTTGATTATGCTTTGAGGTCTAAAGATATTACTAGCTTGTTCAGACATCTTCACATGCGTCAGAAGAAGCGAAAGGGGTCTCTTCCTGACTGCCCTCCACCTGAGGATCCTGCCATAGCACAGCTTCTGAAGAAACTGCTCTCACAGGTAATATCGCCTTTCCGAAATCTTATATTTAAATGCAGATTTTATAAAAACCTGGAGGCATACATCTAGTGTGTAAGAATATTTTTGATTAAGTTGTAGCATAGCAAATGAATAAAAAATCTGGCAGATATGCATTTGCTTTGATATCTAAGGCATGCTGTGATGATGATAAGGCACTGGGTTGAGTTAAATAAGGAATCATGGGAGACCTAGTAAGTGTGTTTATGGTTACTGGCTGTGTAAACAAGGGAAAAAGTAGATACAACCTTAGATTTAAGTAATATTCTTGATTGTATTTCATATTTCATCAAAAATATAAAGAAAGAAAAAAAATTACAGAACACAAACGCAATAAAGAAAAATCTTGGTTTAATTCAGCTCAAATTTAGAGTCTTCACTACATGCAAACAGCTAAAATGCTGGGACTTATAATGTGTCTTAGATTGAATAAACCAGTAGTTTACTGCTATATCTTGGAAATCTCATTAGAACTAGGAATCCTTGTTATTATGCTTGGCATTATTTAAATCTAGATTCAGCATCCTGTTTTAGAGGGGATGTGTGGATCCTAGAGAAGACAAAGTAGGATGTAACTGGTTAGAAATAAAGGTTACGGTTTCTGAAAAGATGTTCCGCGAGCCTTAAAGTGAATACTTGGGGTCGCCTTTAATGAGTGTCTTTAAGTCTGTGGGACATGATGGTTAAGAGCATGAGTATCAGTCATTATCTTGTCTAAGAGAAAAGAAGATGAGGAAACACCTCTGCTGTGGAGAGAGAATCAGTCAGCTCTGGGAGATAAATCCCTTCTCACAGTGATGCCTGTCACTGAACATCTGGTATCATCTGATGCCCAGATGTTGGTTTGAGTGATTGAATGCTGCAGTAGGCTTCCGTGGGATGCTGGTGGGATCTTGGTTCTTTGAGGTCTAACTATCTGGAGACGAGCTGCCTCTGAACGTCCGTTCTAAGCCAGCGGTTCTGTTTCCTGTGTTTCAGAGAACTTCAATTTGGTGTGACTTGAATTGCCAGAGAGCTTGTTTCTTTGAGTTTTCTTTTAACCTTGGCTTGTACATTAGATATATTTTCCAGTTTGTGGAAAATTGAATATTGAATCACATTTTCCAATTCTTTCTCCTGAACAAGTAATTCTTATCAAAAAGATTTCAGCTTGCAATAAAAACCACCCCAATTTAGATGTTTCTTGGAGCTCAAATAGTATGATTCCTTTGTATTTTCTCTCTTCCCTGCAAATCCTGTATATTAAGTTGGACTGTTCTATACGGAAGTTTTCTCTTCCGTGTGAGTCATTAGTTATTTTGTGGAGCCACCTTAGCTCCTGATACTTGCTTTTCACCTTGCCGTGGGTGTCAGTTTCCCACTGCCACGGGTAAAGTTTCCCACTGCAAGGGAAGGGGCAGCGTCAGTAGCCCTTCTGTGTCCTGCTGCTCTTCTTCCCAGCCCCAGGGCCCTGCTGCTCCCCCGGTGCCAGCCCCCGTCACTGGGGTCCTGATGAAAGCACTGCACTCTCACTGACTTGTATTCCTGAGCCTCAGTGCTTGAGGTCCTCACTCGTCTCTCCTTTCTGTGAGTGGAAGTGGGGAGCACGGAATCCCCTGTCCTATGCTGTTTCTGTGAATAATCTTAGGAGACTAGTCACAGGTAGTCTCAGGAGACTCCTCAGGGGCAAGGATGCTCTGCTTCAAGGGCTACGTGCTGCTGCTAGAAGGGACAGCAGGCTGGAGTCTTTGAGGCCCTCAGCGGTAGCAGCACAACACTGGCTTCCACGGTTTGAGAACACCCAGTGAGTCTACTTTCTGTGTTGTGTGCCTGTCCTTGAAATAAGCTTGACGAGTAGGTATTGGCATCATTTTATTAGATAAGGAAACTGGCTCAGTGAGGGTAGTTAAGCTCCTATGCACACAGTTAGTGAACATTACGTTTCAGAGCTAGTGTTGGACCCTAAACCTGTCTTCACTCTACACACGACCCCCCCCCCCGCCCCACCACAAAGTGCCATCTTGCCTCTCAAAATGCCCAGAGGGTAGGGAGCCAAAGCTGAGAGGCTTGCTGGGGTTTTATGTGGACTGAGGAAGAGGCCCCTGGGCAGCTCATCTCTTCCAGCCCTTTGCAAGCCTTTTCTCTGCTTTTCCTTTTTGGTCCCTGTGCTACTGAGTTTGTTGGGAAGTGGCTAGAAGTACTAGAAGTTGGGAAGTGGCTAGAAGTACTAGAAGTGGCCTGGAGCCAGAGGAGGTTTTGAAGGTGGGAATTGAGTCTTTGTCCTAATGTCAGGAATACAGAGGGGAGACATATGTTTTTAGCCACTGCAGAATTTACCCTCCTACAGCATTTCTTTTTTTTTTTTTTCTTTTGCTTGGGGTTCTTCAGTGCTCTTTTCTGTAGGACCTCTTGAGGACACTTGAGATATGGGGTGAGTGAAATAGGCCTTTCCAGAGCAGCCTAGTGTTGTTTCTCTGACAGAGCACCAGATAATAGACTTAAAGTACACTTCTGGAACATTACCTCTGTGGGAGTTGAAATCTGCCTGTACTCCAGATTTTCAATAGGCTTTCCGATCTGGAGGTAACACATGTCAGGATTATTTTAGATTGATCTCATCTATGAGAGAGCTCCCTGTTTTTTTCATATTCATTTAAACAGATACAGATACTTTAATTTACATTTTAAACTTTTACATATTTTTAATTAAAAAGATTTTGACTTGGTAGTATAGATGCATGGTATACAATTGAAAAGCTCTATAATAAGATATACATAAAATGTAAGTTTTCATCTAATCTCTGACTCCTGGCCATCCATTTTTCTTTCTCTGTTGATCGTGAATTTTATACTGTTTGGTGCTGAATCCCTTTACACTACACAGTTGGCCCTCTGTATCCACACATTCCACATCCATGAATTCAACCAACCGTGGGTCGAAAATACAGAAGAAAAAAAAAAATTCCACAAAGTTCCAAAATGCAAAGCTTTAATTTGCCTCATTCTGGTAACTATTTGCATATTATTTACACTGTATTTACAACTTTTTACATAATATTTACATTATTTTAGGTATTCTAAGATTTTTTGAGTCTGGCTTATTTTACTCAGCAGAATGTCTTCAAGCTTCATCCATGTTTTAGCATGTGTCAGAATTCCCTTCCTTCTTAAAGCTTAATAATATTCTATGTATATTCCAAAAAAAAAAATAAAGTATATAGGAAGATGTTTGTAGGTTCCCTGCAAATACTGTGCTGCCATTTTATCTAGGAGATCAAGCATCTGTGGATTTTGTTATGTGTGGGGGTCTTGAGGATGGCTGTATAGTGTTGGATTTTTTCCACAGTTAAAGTTATTTGGAGTTGGTTTGATGATTTTAAGCCTTGGTTTCGAGCTTTGTTAGGAGAGATCCAGAGCAACCTTTATTTAGCTCGACTCCTAGGGACTTGTGAGGACATGATGCTTTGTGTGATAAGCGGTCTCTCACTTCTGGTTGGTAGGAGCAGAGTGAGTGATCCCCAGCCCTGTGTCAGCTCTGGGGTTGTTTGGCTCCTGGGTGTTGGTGTTCATATGCATGTAGCTCAGCACTCGGAGGGAGACTGGCGGTGCCCTGACCACAGCTCTTGCTTGGCGTGGGATCTCTCTTCTTCAGGGCTCTGCCCCATGCTTGGCCATTTGGCTTCCTGGAACTCTGATTTGTCTCTCGAACATGTCTCTGATGAACTCTATTTGAGTCCCCCCACCATCGCCCTCCTCATGCCATGGCTGGGAAACTCTCCAAAGAGTAAGCTGGGACAGTCATAGGACTCATTTTTATCTGGGGGAATCATTGCCCTATGCTTCCTGTTTTCCAGTGTCTGTAAAGTGTCATCTCATATTTTTTGTCTGGTTTCAAAGTTGTTTTAAGTGGGAGGGTAAATCTTGTCCCTGGTATACATCATGGCTGGAAGCAGAAGTCTGAGGGGTGTTAATGGACTACACTTTTGCTGTAAACAGTCGAATGGGAAAGACAAGATCTCTTCGAGAAAATAAGAGATACCAAGGGAACCGTTCATGCAAAGATGGTCACAATAGAAGAAATGGTATGGATCTAACAGAAGCAGAAGACTCTAAGAAGAGGTGGCAAGAATATACAGAAGAACAGTACAAAAGAGATCTTCATGACCCAGACAACCACAATGGTTTGATCACTAACCTGAAGCCATACATCCTGGAGTGCCATGTTAAGTGGGCCTTAGGATGCATCACTACAAACAAATGCACTCAATATGCCAGCAGATTTGGAAAACTCAGCAGGGGCTGCAGGACTGAAAAAGGTCAGTTTTCATTCCAATCCCAAAGAAGGGCAATGCCAAGGAATGTTCAAATTACCGCACAATTGCACTCATCTCAGACGCTAGTAAAGTAATGCTCAAAATTCTCCAAGCCAGGCTTCAACAGTACGTGAACCTTGAACTTATAGGTGTTCAAGTTGGATTTAGGAAAGGCAGAAGAACCAGAGATCAAATTACCAACCTCCAATGGATCATTGAAAAAGCAAGAGAATTCCAGAAAAACATCTACTTCAGCTTCATTGATTACGCCAAAGCCTTTGAGTGTGTGGATCACAACAAGCTGGAAAATTCTTCAAGAGATGGGAATAACAGACCACCTTACCTGCCTCCTGAGAAATCTGTATGCAGGTCAAGAAGCAACAGTTAGAACTGGACATGGAATAATGGACTGATTCCAAATTGGGAAAGGACTACGTCAAGACTGTATATTGTCACCCGGCTTATTTAACTTTTATGCAGAGTACATCATGTGAAATGCTGGGCTGGATGAAGCACAAGCTGGAGTCAAGATTGCCAGGAGAAACGTCAATAGCCTCAGATAGCAGATGACACCATCCTTATGGCAGAAAGTGAAGAAGAACTAAAGAGCCTCTTGATGAAAGTGAAAGAGGAAAGTGAAAAAGCTGGCTTAAAGCTCAACATTCAGAAAACTAAGATCATGGCATCCAGTCCCATCACTTCATGGCAAATACATGGGGAAATGATGAAAACAGTGAGAGGCTTGATTTTCTTGGGCTCCAGAATCACTGCAGATGGTGACTGCAACCATGAAATTAAAGGACACTTGCTCCTTGGAAGAAAAATTATGACCAACCTAGACAGCCTATTAAAAAGCAGAAACATTACTTTACCAACAAAAGTCCGACTCATCAAAGCTATGGTTTTTCCAGTAGTCATGTAGTGATGTGTGAGTTGGACTATAAAGAAAGCTGAGTGCCAAAGAATTGATGCTTTTGAACTGTGGTGTTGGAGAAGACTCTTGAGAGTCCCTTGGATTTCAAGGAGATCCAACCAGTCCATCCTGAAGGAAATCAGTCCTGAATATTCATTGGAAGGACTGATGCTGAAGCTGAAACTCCAATACTTTGGCCACCTGATGTGAAGAACTGACTCGTTGGAAAAGACCCTGATGCTGGGAAAGATTGAAGGCGAGAGGAGAAGGGGACAACAGAGGATGAGATGGTTGGATGGCATCACCGAAGTGATGGACATGAGTTTGAGTAGGCTTCAGGAGTTGGTGATGGACAGGGAGGCCTGGCGTTCATGGGGTTGCAAAGAGTCGGACATGACTGAGCGACTGAACTGAGCTGATTGTCCTTGTCAGGGTTTTTTTCTTTTTTGTCTGATGGTGCATTTCTAACATTTTTTTTATTGAGATATGGTTCATTGACAGTAAAAGTCAGTGGTTTTTAGTGTATTCACAAGGTTGTGAAACCATCACCACTGTCTAATAATTCTAGAACATTTTCTAGAATTTGTAAAGTTGCTCAGTCGTGTCTAACTCTTTGGGACCCCATGGACTGTATGTAGCCTGCCAATCTCCTCTCTCCATCGAATTCTCCAGGCAAGAATCCTAGAGTGGGTTGCCATTCCCTTCTCCAGGGGATCTTCCTGACCCAGGGATCGAGCCCAGGTCTCCCACCCGCACTGCAATCTGACACTTTGCTGTCTGAGCCCCCAGGGACGCCCCTGGAACATTTCCATCAGCCTGAGAAGAACATCCTTCTCCATTCGAAGTCATTCCCTACTTTCCTCTCCCCTGGCAGCTACTCAGTCAGCTTTGTGTTTCTGTGGGTTTGCCTGTCTTGGATATCTCGTGTAAATGGGACCATATGGCATGTAACTTTTGTGACTGGCTGATTTTGCTCAGTGGGATATGTTTACAGCTCCTCCATGGTCGGGCAGTCTCTCCACTCAGCCTTCGTTCTGGCCTTCCCTTGTGTGGACTGAAGCAGAGCCATCCTTTCCTGTGAGCTGAAATGTAGGCTAAAAAAAGAGTAGAACTATTAGCTGTGTCATTGTCCAAGCAGATTTTAGGAGCCGTGTAAATAAATGAATTTCAGGTTAATATTGGAAAAAATTTGTCAAGGATCTTGTACAAGGGGTATACTTTAATGTTATTTTATTTCATTATTCCTTAGCTTTTTGACTTTGTAGAGTTGATTTTCCTCTTGTGCCAGTGGATTGTGACTATTCCCTAAAGCTTCAGTTTCAGAGGGATTTTAGGTTGAGGCCTTAGGGAATTGTCATTTTATTAATTTTTTCATTTGCATAATAAAAACATTCTATAGGAGATGGTGAAGGTTGGAAAGTTAAGAAAATGCAGAACTGCTCCAAGTACCAGAATGTTTACTTTGCACATTGAATTCATTATTTAAATTAATTAGTATTCATTAGCTGTCAGTTTGAAGTGTTTTGTCTTTATGGATTAACTTACTAAAATTTTATGATAGTCTTTTAAGATGGGTGCTAGTAATTATCCTCATAGATAAACAGAGGTCCAGAGAAAGTGGGTGGCTTGCCCAAGGCCATACAGATTGTAAGTAACGCGGCTGGAATTTGAACTGAAGCAGCCTGACTTGGGATGCTGCCTGACTTAGGAACCTAAGGATCCTACCTTAGGATGCTGGCACGTGTGTTGCCTCCATTTGCCTGTCAGTCCATGAGGCGTGCATTCAGAATGCTTTATGTCTCACGGAGTGCCTTCACAGCGGTGTCCCAGCACGTCTAGGGGCAAAGTCCACGTACACGCACTTTCTTCTGCTTCATATTGTATTTGCAGAATTTTTTAGATACTAGATGTTTATTTATTCAAAGTTATATATTTAAAGATCTACCGGGCACTGTATTAAGTTCTTTGGAGGTTTCAAAGGTGAATTATATTTGAATGCTGCCTTTTAGAAAGAATGTTAAGGTATAAATCACAATACAAAGTAGAAAATGCCCAATAGAGGGAGAGTGTCCTTGGAGATCAGAGTAATGTTGTTCTGTATTTATAATTTCTTTTTCTCTTGCCTTTGCTTGCTTCATTTTACCATTCTGACTCTTAAATTTTAAATTGAGTGGTTTGACCCTTCAGTTGTTAGTCATTTTGAGGCCTGTTATTACTTGCAGAAATAACCTAGGACATATGGTTTTATTTGTTTTTAGGGAATGACAGAGGAAGAGGAAGACAAGCTTTTGGCTCTGAAAGACTTCATGATGAAATCTAACAAAGCAAAGGCCAATATAGTGGATCAGAGTCATCTCCATGATAGTAGTCAGAAAGGTGTAATTGATTTGGCAGCCTTAGGTATAACTGGAAGACAAGTTGATCTTGTTAAAACCAAACAGGAACCAGATGACAAGCGAGGTTAGTACATTTTTGTGTGTGTGTGTTAGCTTGTTATTATTAGTTATTTCATAAGTTTTTAGTAGTAAAACTAAGAAGTCACATTTCTCAGATATATAACTTTCAAATACAGTGAGTGAATGACTCCATTTATATTTAATAGCAAGAAGATTTGGGGGAGGAAAGGTGGAGAAGTGGACTTACAGTTAAGAAATTAAGCAATTTTCCAAATTCATGGATTCGCATGTGTGGAGTCAGAATTCAATCCAAAGTCTGACTCCAGAGCCTGCTTGGCTCTGTGGAAGTATATGATTGAAGGCAGAATTCTATTTTTTAATCCTTTAAGCAACAACCCAACGTCAATAGTCAATGTAAAATGAGGGTAAAGTTTCCTAGCCCGTTACTAGTGGGTAACTGCCAGTGAGTTGAATAGTCTTGCAAAGGAGAGATGCATTCACGATTTGAAAGTGAAAGTGTTAGTCGTACCATGGTGTCTGACTCTGTGATCCCATGGACTGTAGCCCACCAGGCTACTTGGAATTTTCATGATTTTAAGTCTTGAGATTTAAAACTATTGGCTCTTGTGACATTGGCATTGATTGTGTGAGGGTTTTAAGATCTCATGCATTCTTCATTTTAACCTTTTTTGGAGATATACTCACTTCCAGTGCCTTTTAAAATCCTTGTATTCATTCCAGTATCAGGCTTTCCCAGGGGCTGGGTGGTAAAGAACCCACCTGCTATGTGGGAGACACAGGTTTGATCCCTGGCTTGGGAAGATCCCCTGGAGAAGGAAATGGCAGCCCACTTAAGTGTTTTTGCCTGGAAAATCCCATGGACAGAGGAGCCTGGTGGGCTACAGTCCATGGGGTTCCAAAGAGTCAGAGACGATTTAGCAACATAACAACAACATTCTAGTATCAGATTTTGAGGGCAGTTGATGAATTACATTAAAAAAAAGAAAAGACCTCTAACTGTTAAACGTGGAATAAAGTATTTGCAGCTTAACTCTGAATGGTTACAGCTGCAGCCCCCAGCCTTTCTGGCACCTGTGACCGACAGTTTTTTCGCAGATGCAGGATGAGGTTGGTTTCCCTTCCGCTGGCTACTCAGCCATGCGCTGTGCAGCCTGGTTCCTCGCAGGCCACGCCCAGGGGTGGGCACCCCTGACTCAGAGCCATAAAATCAAAGCACTCATGCAGTTCATAAGGAAAACCACAAGCTCCCTAGAGAAAAACAGTGAAGGATTGGAACATACAAGTGATAGGATAGAAATACACATTTAAAAGGTGAACAATGAAGTGAATGCTAATAGACACGGGATGCCATTCTCTGCCTTTGTGATTAGTGAAGACTGATGACGCGTGTGTCAGCATTTTCACTAAATTCACTGTTTTTGAGCTTATAAATTGAACATATTATTAATATGATTATTATTTTTTTACTATTTGACTTACATTTTCAGTTCTGGAAATTTCTCGTAGAAACGCTGACAGACATGTGAAGGAATATGCATAAGGATGCAAATGACTTTTTATTTCTTCTTTTTTTCACCCCATGTAACTGATTCTGGATATAGAGAGGTCATATTTATCAGTGTAGTCAGTGACATTTGAAAAAGTTATATTTTTGTTGGTTCTTCAGGTAAAGTGTTTCCTTGAAATTGAGCTAGCCTTGGACAACCAGGAAGCAGTTAGGTCTAATTATTAACACTGTTGAAAGTGCCTCTGTCTATCTGCCCTAGAGATGAAATGAGAACTAGCGAGTTTAGATGTGAATATAAATAAACTGGCCCTCATGAAGAGCACATAGCGCATGAAGTCCATGCTGCCCCGCTTCCTCCGCCCCAGGCACGCAAAGAGTAATAAAAGCTGTACTTGCCGTAGGGGCTTCCTTCAGATTATTCTGATCTTTTTTCATAGCTAGAAAACATGTCAAACAAGACTCAAATGTCAATGAAGAGTGGAAAAGCATGTTTGGCTCGCTGGAACCACCGAGCATCCAGCAGGCCCTGCCTAAAGGGAGTGATCAGGAGGTGATGCCGGCTGGGAAGCCACCGCGTTCCGAGTCCTCCGCTGGGATCTGCGTCCCTTTGTCGGCTTCTCCGCAGGTACTGTCATCCTGGCAGTAGTGCGCTTTTTGTTTGGGGATCTCATTCTACTGTTTTGGGTGTTTAAAGGCTGTGTATTGTACTGGAAAAATCAATACAGTGACGTGTCTTTTAGGAAGGACATTTTTCTTTCCAGGAGAGGTTTATTTTCACAGCCAAAGGGAAATCTAGTATTGAAAGCACCGAAGAAGGTGGTCTGAAACTGTGGGGTGAAGACGTCGTTATGAACTATGGTTCTAGTCATAGGCTGCAGTGAACCTTTAAAATCTTCTTTTATTCTTCATTTAATATAGCATAGTTATATCTGTAAGATAGCAAAAGTACTTCTGGGAAGAAAAGTCCCAAGTTTGCTCTGTGTGAGAAATGTCATCATGACTTGGATATGTTTGAAGGAAGTTTTTAATTTGAGGTAACTCTTCCCTAGCCAGTTACATTTTAATTGAATCAACTGATGAATTAAAATTCTCTTTCTTTTTTTCACTTAAATTAATGAAGAGTTTTGTTTAATGTTATTGCTACACTAATAAATTTTTTAAAAATAGAGACTTGGAATTAGTGGTTAAACTTTATTTTAATTAGGTTTTCACTGAAAAATATGTCCCTGTATTTAGATGGATTTAAAAATTGGTACATTAATAAGAACAAAAGTCTGGCGTAATAAATAGACCATGGGTACATTTTAATCATCAAACATAACTTTGCTTATGACACAGATACTTATTCTTTTGGTTTTGCAGGTTCCAGAAGTGACAAATGTCCAAAATAGAAAACCGACAATACAGGTTTTAAGTAGTACAATTTTACCGTCTACGTACCAGATCCGGATCACAACGTGTAAAACTGAGCTTCAGCAGCTCATACAACAGAAGCGGGAGCAGTGCAACGCTGAGAGGATAGCCAAGCAGATGATGGAAAACGCCGAGTGGGAGAGTAAACCCCCACCGCCTGGTACGTGTGCTATTGACGGGCGGCCGTACTCTAGCCGAGTGCCAGCGCCTGGGATCCAGTGGAAGAAACTAGTACAGTTACTAGGCAAAGGAAGTGACCACAAGGCTGGCACTTTGAAAGCAGGATACCTGATGTCCTTCCCAGGTGGTCCAGTGGCTAAGACTTCATGCTTCCAGTGCAGGGGACCCAGGTTTGATCCCTGGTCGGGGGACTAGATCCTGCATACTGCAACTAAGACCTGGCGCAGCCTAAATACATACATACATACATACATACATATATATACACACATACATATATACATGCATACCTATATACATACACACATACGCGTATATACATACATACCTACATACACACATGCATATATACAGGCACACACATACATACATACACACATGGACATACATATACACACATACATATATACACACCTACAGACATATACACATACATACAGGCATATATACATGCACATACACACACATACATATGTGCATACGTATATATACATATAAGTAAGTAAGTAAAGTCGCTCAGTCGTGTCCAACTCTTTGCGACCCCATGGACTGTAGCCTACCAGGCTCCTCTGTCCATGGGGTTTTCCAGGCAAGGGTACTGGAGTGGGTTGCCATTTCCTTCTCCAGGGGATCTTCCCGACCCAGGGATCGAACCTGGGTCTCCAGTATTGGAGACAGACGCTTTACCGTCTGAGCCACCAGGGAAGCCCCGCATGTATACATATACACACATACATATATACAGACATACACGTATACACATACATACACACACACACACATACATGTATACACACATACATACATATACACACATACCTATATACAGACAGACATGCATGCATACATATATATACACACATACATACACACACATACATATGAAAACACATATACATGCATACATATGTGTGTGCACACATACATATGTATGCACACATGCATATGCACATATATACATACACATACATGTGTATACACATATATGTACATACATATGTGTATACACACATACATATGTATATATATATACACACATACATATATATATATACAAGGGAAAGCACCCAGGAGGAGCCATGAGTGAGAAGTCCCAAGTCAGTATTTGTGGACTTTGGATCTCCTTGGCTCTGGCAGTGCCTTTTAGGCCAGTAATCTACTGTTTATCTTGTCTATGGCCCATGGTCCCCATTTACAGTGCTGGGTTTTACCTGCCTGCTTAGCGTCGTGCCACTTTCTCACTAAATGTCAGGCTTCGTCGAGTAAACTCTGGCTTTCAATTTCTGAAGGGTTTAATAACTATGAATTTTCTTTAAAAATTAGGTAAAAACATTTGGAAAATAATGAGTGCTTTAAAGAGAAAACAAAATCACCTATAACCATCATTCAGCAATCATCAACATTAATATTTTTGGGAAAACACTTCTGTATTCTGAGAAAATGTAAAGCAACTTGAGACATATTTCAGATGGGAATTGTGACTGAACTGTGTTAACAGACATGCCCAGTGTTATGTGGTGGAGCTCGTCTCTGATACTGGATTGGCAGATTTTTAAAAACATTTTTAATGAGTTTCTATATAGATTTTAATAATAAATATGTAACTTGAAAACTGAGAAGAAATATACGCTTATGGGTCAGTCAGTTCAGTTGCTCAGTCGTGTCCGACTCTTTGCGATCCCATGGACTGCAGCACACCAGGCCTCCCTGTCCATCACCAATTCCTGGAGTTTACTCAAACTCACGTCCATTGAGTTGGTGACGCCATCCAACCATCTCATCTTCTGTCATCCCCTTCTCCTCCCGCCCTCAATCTTTGCTAGCATCAGGGTCTTTTCAAATGAGTCAGTTACTCGCATCAGGTGGCCACAGTATTGGGTAGAGGTTGAAAAACCACATGAGTTCCCACAGGCTTCCATTGTGAATGTAGGAAAAATGCCAGTGGAGAGCCATGACTGAAAGATTTCAGAAATATTACTAAATGGTATCTTTAGTCACATAAATTTTTTTTGTTTAAAGAAAATAAACACCCTGGAATGTTTAAGTTGTTTCTATAATACAGTTCAATATGATTTATCAGCCCTGCTTTAAAGACAAAAAATGTTGATCACACACTGTCTATTTTATTATAGAATCTGTCTTTACAAGTGGCATTTTATACTTAAGTGAAGCTATATGTTTTATTCAGTAATCCCAGAAAAGGTGTCAGATTTTATGGTTCACGAAATGTACAATGACTATTGGACTTTCACTTTTTTCTTTCCACACTTGAGTGGTTTTGTGAAGTTGATTTTCTCTTGGGGGAAATGTTCAACCTAGCCTGCTCTATTACCTAGACTTCACGGCAGAGTGTTTTTGAGTATTCTCAAATCCAGCATATCCTCCTTGGAAATCACATTCAGCTGTTCTTTCCACACATGTGACCTAGAGATGCAAGGGGAATGGTATTTTTCTGTTGAATGTTCCAGGTTTGGCAATGGGCTTGGTTTCAAGTTTGTTTCTTGGTAAAAGAAATAAGTTGATTTTAAGGTGACATTGTTACTTAGCAGGCATAGATCCTTCAGCATAGCTTTTTAAGAGAATAATTTATTTTTAATTGGAGGATAATTGCTTTACATTACTGTATTGACTTCTGGGTGCAAAAAGACATGCCACTGAAAGATTGAACTCCCCAGGTTGGTAGGTGCCCAGTATGCTATGGGAGAAGAGTGGAGAAATAATTCCAGAAGGAATTAAGAGGATAAGCCAATGCAGAAACAGCTCGCAGTTGTGGATGTGACTGGCGCTGTAAAGAACAACATTGCAGAGGAACCTGGAATGTTAGGTCCATGAGTCAGGGTAAATTGGAAGTGGTCAAACAGGTGATGACAAGAGTGAACATCAACATTCTAGGAATCAGCAAACTAAGATGGACCGGAATGGGTGAATTTAACTCAGATGACCATTATATCTACTACTGTGGGCAAGAACCCCTTAGATGATGAAATGGAGTAGCCCTCAGAGTCAATATGCTACTGGAGATCATTGGAGAAATAACTCCAGAAAGAATGAAGGGATGGAGCCAAAGCAAAAACAATACCCAGTTGTGGATGTGACTGGTGATGGAAGCAAGGTTGTAAAGAGCAATATTGCATAGGAACCTGGAATGTTAGGTCCATGAATCAAGGCAAATTGGAAGTGGTCAAACAGGAGATGGCAAGAGTGAACATCAACATTCTAGGAATCAGTGAACTAAGATGGACTGGAATGGGTGAATTTAACTCAGATGACCATTATATCTACTACTGTGGGCAGGAATTGCTTAGAAGAAATGGAGTAGCCATCATGGTCACAAAAAGAGTCCAAAATGCAGAACTTGGATCCAGTCTCAAAAATGACAGAATGATCTCTGTTCATTTCCAAGGCACACCATTCAATATCACGGTAATTCAAGCCTATGCCCCAACCAGTAATGCTGGAGAAGCTGAAGTTGAATGGTTCTATGTAGACTTATAAGACCTTCATTCATTATAGGGAACTGGAATGCAAAAGTAGGAAGTCAAGAAACACCTGGAATAACAGGCAAATTTGGCCTGGGAGTACAGAATGAAGCAGGGCAAAGGCTAATAGAGTTTTGCCAAGAGAACACACTGATCATAGTAAACACCCTCTCCCAACAACACAAGAGAAGACTACACATGGACATCACCAGATGGCCAACACCAAAATCAGATTGATTATATTCTTTGCAGCTAAAGATGGAGAAGCTCTATACAGTCAGCAAAAACAAGACCGGGAGCTGACTGTGGCTCACATCATGAACTCCTTATTGCCAAATTCAGACTTAAATTGAAGAAAGTAGGGAAAACCACTAGACCATTCAGGTATGACCTAAATCAAATCCCTTATGATTATACACTGGAAGTGAGAAATAGATTTAAGGGACTAGATCTGATAGACAAAGTGCCTGATAAACTATGGACGGAGGTTCATAGCATTGTACAGGAGACAGGAATCAAGACCATCTCCAAGCAAAAGAAATGCAAAAAGGCAAAATGGCTGTCTGAGGGAGGCCTTACTGTGAAAAGAAGAGAAGCGAAAAGGAAAGATCTTCCCATCTGAATGCAGAGTTCCGAAGAATAGCAAGGAGAGATAAGAAAGTCTTCCTCAGCGATCAATGCAAAGACATAGAGGAAAAAATAGAATGGGAGAGACTAGAGATCTCCTCAAGAAAAGTAGAGGTACCAAGGGAACATTTCAGGCAAAGGTGGGCTCAATAAAGGACAGAAATGGTATGAACCTAACAGAAGCAGAAGATATTAAGAAGAGGTAGCAAGAATACACAGAAGAACTGTACAAGAAATAATCACAATGGTGGGATCACTCACCTAGAGCCAGACATCCTGGAATGTGAAGTCAAGTGGGCCTTAGGAAGCATCACTACAAACAAAGCTAGTGGAGGTGATGGAATTCCAGTTGAGCTCTTTCAAATCCTGAAAGATGATGCTGTGAAAGTGCTGCACTCAACATGCCAGCAAATTTGGAAAACTCAGCAGTGGCCACAGGACTGGAAAAGGTCAGTTTTCATTCATTCCAATCCCTAAGAAAGACAATGCCAAAGAATGCTCAAACTGCTGCACAATTGCACTCATCTCACACGCTAGTAAAGTAGTGCTCAAAATTCTCCAAGCCAGACTTCAGCAATACGTGAACTGATATTCACGTATTCAATATTCAATACTTGAACCAGATATTCAAGCTGGTTTAGAAAAGGCAGAGGAACCAAAGATCAAATTGCCAACATCCGTTGGATCATCGAAAAAGCAAGAGTTCCAGAAAAACATCTATTTCTGCTTTATTGACTATGCCAAAACCTTCAACTGTGTGGATTGCAATAAACTGGAAAATTCTGAAAGAGTTGGGAATACCAGATCTCCTGACCTGCTTCTTGAGAAACTGTATGCAGGTCAAGAAGCAACAGTTAGAACTGGACATGGAACAACAGACTGGTTCCAAATAGGAAAAGGAGTACGTCAAAGCTGTATATTACCACCTTGCTTATTTAACTTATATGCAGAGTACATCATGAGAAACGCTGGACTGGAGGAAGCACAAGCTGGAATCAAGATTGCCAGGAGAAATATCAGTAAACCTCAGGTATGCAGATGACACTACCCTTATGGCAGAAAGTGAAGAAGAACTAAAGATCCTCTTGATAAAAGTGAAAGAGGAGAGTGAAAAAGTTGGCTTAAAGCTCAACATTCGGAAAACTAAGATCATGGCATCCAGTCCCATCACTTCATGACAAATACATGGGGAAACTGTGGAAACAGTGACATACTTTATTTTCTCGGGCTCCAGAATCACTGCAGATGGTGACTGTGGCCATGAAATTTAAAAACGCTTGCTCCTTGGAAAAATAGCTATGCCAAACGTAGATAGCATATTAAAAAGTAGGGACATTACTTTGCCAACAGAGGTCCATCTAGTTAAAGCTATGGTTTTTCCAGTAGTCATGCATGGATGTGAGAGTTGACCATAATGAAGGCTGAACGCTGAAGAATTGATGCTTTTGAACTGTGGTGTTGGAGAAGACTCTTGAGAGTCCCTTGGACTGCAAGGAGATCCAACCAGTCCATCCTAAAGGAGATCAGTCCTGGGTGTTCATTGGAGGAACTGATGCTGATACTAAAGCTGAAGCTGCTATACTTTGGCTACCTGATGGGAAGAGCCGACTCATTAGAAAAGACCTTGATGCTAGGAAAGATTGAAGGCAGGAAGAGAAGGGATAAGAGAGAATGAGATGTTTGGATGCGTCTCTGACTCAATGTACATGAGTTTTTGCAAGCTCTAGGAGTTGGTGATGGTCAGGAAGCCTGGCATGCTGCAGTCCATGGGGTCACAAAAGAGTTGGACACGACTGAGCAACTGAACATCATATGTATGTCCCCTCCCTTCTGAACCTCCCTCCCACCTTCCACCCCATCCCACCCTCTAGGTTTTATTTTAAAATTGATTAATATTAAATATTATGCCACATATAAAGACAGATGCTGGATATTGTGAATGATACAGGATGGATAAAACATAGTCTCTGGCCTCAGGGACTTTGTTATTTATTAGAGGACATTAATTATTCATGAAAAGACTATACATGAACAAAGTGTATAGATGTCATAACGTACTAGAAAATCCTTGGATGTTCTGAGCCTAATTTATAATCCTGTTTATACCAGTCTGTTGATGTTATAGGATAAATGATTGCAGCTAGAGAAGAAATCCACATTTGGGTTTTACTGTGGGCCTGGGGCAGTGTTAGACTCTTTATATATCATTTACCCACACAGTCATTGTGTAGGTTGAGTAATTTACCCCAATTTTATGTTTGAGGAAATTGAAACCACAGAATTTAAATAAGTACCCCAAGGTCACACTGTGGTGTGATAGGTCTGGGTCTTTGAGGCTTTTGGAGTGGGCTGTCTCCCTAGTGCCCTGTTTCTCTACATCAAGGTAGTCATTACCTCTTGCTGTTGAGCAAGTAGTCGGGGTTTTTCCTGGTAGCAGGTGAATGGTGTGCCCTCTCAGATGCTGGAGAAGGCCATAGGGCAGTCTTTCTAAGGCTGTTTGAAAGGATGTCTTCTTCCAGAGGCAACAGTATCTGATGTGGTCCAGTAGGCCACTCTGTATTGACTAGCTGTTGGGACCCTTTGTTCAGTTCTTGTGAACTGTTCTGTTGGCTGTTGATGCTTGTAGTTGGGCATAAAGGGAAGATTGCATTTGTAAACTGAAACTTAGGACACACTCTTGGTTTTCCTTAGGGTGGCGACCTAAGGGGCTACTCGTGGCACATCTTCACGAGCACAAGTCTGCTGTGAATCGGATCAGAGTCTCTGACGAGCATTCACTGTTTGCCACGTGTTCCAACGATGGCACAGTGAAAGTCTGGAACAGTCAGAAGATGGAGGGGAAGACCACCACCACCAGGTAGGCTGCACATGGGTGGGGAGCCCACCCACCCACCCAGTCAGCGTGTTTACCGAGCGCTCATGCTGTGACAGGTGCTGCTTTAGGTTCCAGGGATACAGTGGTGATAAACAGACACAAGTACATGTTCTGGGAAGCTTTACATCATGGGCGGTGACAGATAATAAACAGGGTGTAAGTAAGTAAAACAGGTCGTGTTTGGGGATGGTAAGATAAGTTATGGAAAAAGTGATAGCAAAAAAAGGGATAGAGAATGAGTAGGTGGGGTAGACTAGAGTTTAAAGAAATTGGCTAGAGACTTCTTCACGGAGAAGGTATCATTTAAGGAGGCCCCTGACAAAGATGAGAGAAAATGCCACGTGGACGTCCTGGGAAAACGCCTTCTCGGCAGAGGAAACGTGGGCCTCAGAGGTTATGAGGCAGAGGAACGTTTGGCATGTTTGGGGAAGAGCAGGAAGGTCTATGTGAGGGGGAAGGAGGTCAGGCGGCCCGAGTTCACAGGGCCTTGCAGGCTGTGGTGAGGGGCGCAGACTCTGAGTGAGGTGGGGGCCTTCGGACGGTTCCGCGTGGTGGAGACATGATCTCAGTCAAACTTCAGCAGAATTACTCTGGCTCTTGCGTTGAGAATAGACTGAGGAGGTGCAGGGTAGAAAGATGAGGAGACTTCTTCTGTAACTGAGTGAGATGGGGGACGCAGTGGGAAATGATCACGTTCTGGATCTGTCTCGATGCTGGAGTCAACAGGATTTGCTTGAAGGGGTTACATGGAGTGTGAGCAACAGAGAAAATAGGAAAGGATTAGAGTGCCCAGTCAAGAGAGACGTAATTATTACTTGAGATCTTGAAGACTCTTCAAATATGCATGACGAAGTTATGATAAGTGGGGGGAGTATTTTAGATTTGTACAACTTTATAGTTGTGTCCCCACTTGATATTCATATTTGTTGTGTGCCTAATTTGGTCTGGATCTGAAAAGAAAGCTATTAGAAATCAAAATTGAATCTTCATACGTGAAAAGATGTGGGGAATCTTTGGTGCTTTTCTCGTTTTCAGTTCATTGACTGTGCTGCTTTTCAGTCACTTAAGTCGTGTCCAATCCTTTGTGACCCCGTGGGCTGCAGCACACAGGCTCTTCTGTCCCCACTGTCTCCTGGAGTTTGCTCGGTTTATGACCATTGAGTCACTGATGTCTAATCCACATTTGACCAGTAACTGGTCAAATTGGTCAAATTGACCGTTTGACCAGTAACCACAATGGTCAACAAAATATCTTTGATAAACTAAAATAGTTCATAAATTTACTCCTTACCCACCTGATAGGATTTTGTTCTGTTAATTTTTTTTAAAGTGCTCTAATTTTTGCAGCACGCTTAGTTATTTGTCAATATTTAAATGAAATTTTCAAACCTTGAGAGAGGTTTTCCAGTGAACACACATATGCTTGCTGCAAGACTCTAAATAGTTAATAATTTTACTTTATTTGTTGTGTCATATAATTATCCATCTTCCTATCAATTCATCTTTTAAAAATGTATTTCAAAGTGAGTTGCAGATATCAGGACATTTCTCCTAAAAATTTCAGCGTGTGTATTGCTGACATTTATTTATAGTTCTCCTTTTGTTCCTGGGCATAAAATTTGTATGCTGTGAAGCACACATATCTTAACCATTCCATAAGATCCAACAAATACACATACTTGTGCAACTTAAAAACCACTCTCAAGAAACGGAACACAGCTACAATGTTCCCTCATGTTCCTTTGCATAAAATGCCTGCCTCCTCCCTGCCTACAGGCATTCCTTTGATTTTCCCTACCATTATTAGCATTTTGATTAATGTTTTAAAAACCTCCTCTGATAACTGTTTTCCAAATGGTTCTTTGTTATTATCATCATTAGTTGTATTCATTATTGCTTTTATTAGGAGGGTAAGTTTAATTGATTTGCATAAACCTCTCAAGTAAAAACTTGGAATCATCCGTTAACTTTGCGAAAACCTCTCTTGTTGATTCCAGATGATTTTTGTCACAGAGCCATGCCTCCTGTGTCCCAGTATCATATTTTAGGCAGTGGTAAACCAGAAAATGTGGCAGTTGAGCTGACAGTAACTGTAGTCTTTGGAACGAACGTTTGTATGAGGTTTAGGAGAATGGGTGGCCTCTGGACACAGCTGTTCTCTTGTCTGTAAGAGCAGACTATAGGCCTTAGCTTGGAGGTGCTTCATTCCAGGTTCAGGGAGAGAAAGAGGGCGAGGGAATAAGTGTGGCCCTCATTGTACGCCTTTGTGAACTGATGAGGGAGAAGGAGGCCTTCGGAGCAGTGCAGTGTTTTCTTGGGCAGTCTCACTAGTCCATTCTGACTGCCGAGGCTTTCCCCCATGCGGTATGTTGGCTAACCGCCCTGTTGCACCTCTGACTTTTCCTTGAATTGGATCGGTGATTTAGGCCATCTGGATCTTGGCTCTGCTGTTTGCTTCTTTCCTATTTGAGTTAAACTTTTAGTTTTTCCCTTGGGGACTAATTCTTGAAAAATTGCTGGTTTTTTTTGCTTTTTTAACTTTTACATAGATTTTTAAAGTTTAATCCTCTGTAGTATTCTAAGCTGTATTTTCCATAATGCTTTTTGTGCTCCCCCATTTTTGGCTCATTTAGCTTCTTGATTTTAGGAAACCTTGATATATTTGGTACTTGCCAAATTTGATGGTGAAACATCTAAGTAGAGTTTTATTCCAATGAAGAGTTGTGCAAGAAAGTTATCAGTGTTAGGATTACATAGTTTAGAGTCTGAGATAGTATTAGAAGTTGAAGTTTCTGAGTTATATGGCTACCCTGAAGTAAAGGGTTAACCTGAGGCCTGAACTTTACAAAATTGAATTTTGGGGATAAAAAGAGAGCAGTCAGAAAAGAAGAGAGAAGAAACCGTTTAAGTTATGTCATACTGCAACAGAAGGGAGGGTTTAAGAAAGAGATTTATCAGCAGCTCTCAAATGCAGTAAAAGTGCCAAGTGGCATGAAAGCCTGGTAAAACAATTGGATGTTCTCACATAGTGACCTTTGGTGAGTATGGTTAATGCATCCATCACCCCTGGAAGGCTTTTGGACATTATATATCACAAGCCTTTATGATGTACATATTCTAAGGAGAAAAAAGAATAAATTCAAATATTTAGTTTTGAGGCTGTTCAGATTGGCTTTTTTTTTTTCTAACATTTTTATTTATTTTTAATCAAAGGATAAGTGCTTTACAGTGTTGTTTTGCTTTTTGCCAAACATCATGAATCAGCCGTGGTACATATACAGCTCCCTCTTGAATCTCGCTCCCACCTCTCACCCCATCCCATTCCTGTAGATTGTCACAGAGCCCCAGTGTGAGTTCCCTGAGTCATACCTCAAACTCCGGCTGGCTCTCTGTTTACACATGGTCGTGCATATGTTTCCATGCCACTCTCTCCATTCGTCCCACCCAGTCCTTCCCCTGCCGTGTCCACCCGTCTCTTCTCTGATCTGCGTCTCTACTGCTGCCGTGCAGACAGGTTCGTCAGTACCATCTTTCCAGATTCCATATATATGTGATAGTATATGATACTTGTTTTTCTTTCTGAATTACTTCCCTCGGTATAATAGGCTCTGCGTTCATCCACCTCATTAGAACTGACTCAGATGCATTCCTTTTTATGGTTGAGTGACATTCCATTGTGTATGCATATACCAAAGCTAGCTTTATCCGTTCATCTGTTGGTGGTCATCTAGGTTGCGTCCATGGCCTAGCTGTTGTATTTAGTGCTGCAGTGAACATTGGGGTACATGTGTCTTTTTCAGTTATGGGTTTCTCAGGGCATGTGCCCAGTAGTTGGATTGTCGACTCATATGGTAGTTTTATTCCTGGTATTTTAAGGAATCTCCACACTGTTCTCCATAGTGGCTGTACCCGTTCACATTCCCACCAACAAAGGAAGAGGGTCCCCTTTCCTCCATACCATTTCCATCATTTATTGTTTGTAGATTTTTTGATGACAGCCATTCTGACCTGTGTGAGGTGATATCTCATTGTAGTTTTAATTTGCATTTCTCTGATAATGAGCAGTGTTGATCATCGTTTTATGTGTTTATTAGCCATCTGTTTGTATTCTTTGGAAAAATGTCTGTTTAGGTCTTTTTCCCACTTTTTGATTAGTTGTTTTTTTTTTATAGTATTGAGTTGCATGAACGGCTTGTGTATTTTGGAAATTAATCCTTTGTTAGTTGTTTCATTTCCTTATTGTTTTCTCCCATTTTGAGGGTTATCTTTTCTGGCTTTCTTTTTAATTGTAAAAATCTGGGAGTGAACTAAAGATTCAGCAGTAGGAGTGAAAATGGATGAATAAGTGATTATTATGGAAATAAAGTGATTGCTGTAGAAATACATTTTTTTGATATGGAATATATTGATATAGTGTGTGAAAATACAGGTTTGAGAAGTCGGTTTAAGAACTCATGTAGGATTTCTGGTTTTAGAATGACAGAGTAAGGTTTTTAAAAATTTTTTCCTCCTTAAAAACAGTGAACACACTGGCTAAAGCTGTCAAAATCAGCTTTTTCAGAATTCTAGAAATTAAAGTCCTTCATCAATCTGAAAATTGTTGTTTGCAAATAACCGCTGACTCTCAGAACAGTGAGCCATGTATGTGATCCCTGATTTCATCCCCCGCTACTTCCAAGCTGTACAGTGGCTTGGAAAACTTACAGTCCCACGGCTACAGTAACCGTGACAACCAACAGCTTAGTAGCCACTGGAGGGGTCATAATGGCTTTGGAACTCCTCCAATGCCCCGTTTCCAGAGAATTATCACTATTTGACCAGCTTGCTGTAAACCTCCATGATCAGGGCCTGTCCTGTCTTTATTTGACCTGTTACTTTGTTCTTTGAGGAAAAACTCTACCCATGGAGCATTTGTTGAAATTGTTGGTGGGATTTATTTAACATTGCAGCCGCCTGAGGTGGCAGTCCCAGTTATAGCTAAGAAGAGGCTGATGAAAAACTTTAAAGCAAGTGTGCGATATCAGTGGGGGCTTTTGAAAAGTTTGGATGTATGCATGGGTATCTTTAAGACCACATGCATTTGCAGGGTTGTGTGTAAGCCCAAGAAAGAACTCAGGAGGCTGAAAGTCCTTACCTCTGGCCGACCTTGAGTCTCTGTGCGAGCAGGAGGTGAAGGATGCGGCCGAGCTATAAACTGCTGTGTTGAAGGTGTGCCCCAGCAAGCATAGAGCCTCACAGAGGCTGGACCCACATCCGCTCATGAGATATAAGGAAATGCCATTGTCGTTTAGTCAGCAAGTCGTATCTGACTTTTGCAACCCCAGGGACTGTAGCCCGCCAGGCTCCTCTGTCCATGGAATTTCCCAGTCAAGAAAACCGGAGTGGATTGCCATTTCCTTCTCCAGGGCATCTTCCCAGCGTAGGAATTGAACCCATGTCTCCTGCATTGGCAGGCAGATTCTTTAATGACACCAGGAAATGTCATTAGCTGTTCACTAATCTAACTGAAGAGAGAGTTCAGTGGCCACACATGAGAAATAAAGACTTTGTAGAATTGGTGTAGGCAAGTCACTAAACAAGCAGTGACAACATTGGTATCTTATTTCCGGAGTCAGTACTTACCAATTAAAATATCTAGTTTTGAACAAAAGTTAAAAGTGAGGCAAAGAAATAGGAAAGCATGTCCTATATACAGGAAGAAATGCAGGTAATAGAAATAGTACCTCACTAATCCCAGACATTGGACTTTCTAGACAATGACTTTAAATTAGTGATTAAAAATATGTTCAGAAAATTAGAAGAAATCATGGCTAAAGGATTAAAAGGAAATTATGAGAAAAATGTCTCATCAAATAGACAATGTCAGTAAAGGGATAGAAATGATAAACAGAAATCCTGGAGTTGAAAAGCATAATAACAGAAATGAAGAGTTCAGGGCTGAACATCAGATTTCAACTGGCAAGAGAAAAAACCAGGGTCTTGAAAATAGTTCAGTTGACATCCATTCAGAGGTATGAAAACTTAACGAGAATAAAGAAAACTAAACAGAGCCTCAGAGGCCTGTGGACCACCGTCAGGTGTACCAGCATACACATGATAGTCCCAGAAGGCAGAGAGAGAGAAAAAGGAACAAAAAGAATATTTGAAGAAATATTGCTTGAACCACCCCCGCCCCCAGATTTGGTGAAAAACATTAATCTGTACATTAAGGAGCTCAGCTAACTCCAAATAGGATAAAGATCAAAGAGAGCCATACTAGAGACATGATAAGCAAATTGTTGAAAGACACAGAAAATCTTGGAGCAACAGAGGAAAGAGACTCATCTTGTACGAGGGACTTTCAGTAAGGTTAATAGCTGACATTTAATCAGAAAGGATGGAGCCTGGAAGTCAGTGAGATGATACATTCAGAGTCTTGGAAGAAAAAGACTGACAGTAATTCTATGTCTAGCGGAACTGTCTTTCAGAAACAAAGGAGAAATTAAGATATTCCAAGGTAAATAAAAACAGAGAATTTATTGCCAACAGATTTTCCCTAAAAGAAATACTGAAAGGAGTCTATCGTGCTGACAGGAAAGGACATGAGACTAACTTGAACCACATGAAGAAATAAAGAGCATTGAGTAAAGGTATCAATAAATACATGAGTGCACATAAGACAGTACAAGTTAGTTTTTTTCTGTAACTTTTTTTACCTGCTGTCTGATTTAAAAGAAGACTATGTAAAGAAATAATTATAAAACTGCATTGACAGGCTTATAATGCATGAAGGTGTAATTTGTGTGACAGTAATAGTGCAGACAAGGGAGGAGGGAGCAGATATATTGGAGCAAAATGGGTGCTCATCTGATTGTTTTTAGATGTTGATTGTATTTTCCAGGGAAACCACTAAAAGAAACCCTTAAAAACATTTAGTAAAATTCAATGCAGGTTAGGAAGCAACAGTTAGAACTGGACATGGAACAACAGACTGGTTCCAAATAGGAAAAGGAGTACGTCAAGGCTGTATATTGTCACCCTGCTTATTTAACTTATATGCAGAGTACATCATGAGAAACACTGGGCTGGAAGAAGCACAAGCTGGAATCAAGATTGCTGGGAGAAATATCAGTAAACCTCAGGTATGCAGATGACACCACCCTAAGGCGGAAACTGAAGAAGAACCAAAAATCCTCTAGATGAAAGTGAAAGAGGAGAGTGGAAAAGTTGGCTTAAAGCTCAACATTCAGAAATCTAAGATCATGGCATCTGGTCCCATCATTTCATGGGAAATAGATGGGGAGACAGTGGAAACAGTGGCTGACTTTATTTTTCTGGGCTCCAAAATCACTGCAGATGGTGATTGCAGCCATGAAATTAAAAGACGCTTGCTCCTTGGAAGGAAAGTTATGACCAACCTAGACAGCATATTAAAAAGCAGAGACATTACTTTGCCAACAAAGGTCCATCTAGTCAAGGCTATGGTTTTTCCAGTAGTCATGTATGGATGTGAGAGTTGGACTATAAAGAAAGCTGAGTGCCAAAGAATTGGTGCTTTTGAACTGTGGTGTTGGAGAAGACTCTTGAGAGTCCCTTGGACTGCAAGGAGATCCAACCAGTCCATCCTAAAGGAGATCAGTCCTGGGTGTTCATTGGAAGGACTGATGTTGAAGCTGAAACTCCAGTACTTTGGCCACCTGATGCGTAAAGCTCACTCATTTGAAAAGACCCTGATGCTGGGAAAGATTGAGGGCAGGAGGAGAAGGGTATGACAGAAGATGAGATGGTTGGATGGCGTCACCGACTCGATGGACATGAGTTTGGGTGGGCTTTGGGAGTTGGTGATGGACAGGGAGGCCTGGCGTGCTGTGGTTCATGGGGTCGCAGAGTCAGACACGACTGAACGACTGAACTGAAAACTCAAAAATGTGTAGTAAGGGAAATTAGGGATTAAAATGGTGTACTGGAGAACATCTTTATAACACAAGGCAACAGTGGTGGACTAGAACAACAACCAAAAAAAAAAAACAACAACAACAACCCTAAACCCATGTAAGACATAGAAACATATTGCAAAATGTCAAATGTAAGTCCTACCTTATTGGTAATCACATTAAATATAGTCAAAAAGCAGAGCTGGTAGAAAGTAAGACAAAATATGATATAACTGTGTGTTGCCCACGAGAGACAACAGTTTAAATTCAGAGATGTGTGAGAGTAAAAGGACCGAAAACAATACACCATGCAGACAGTTTCTAAAAGAGAGTCGGAGTGGCTATGCTTGTCTCAGACAAAATTTTAACACAAAAATTGATACTAGAGATAGACAAGGATATTTTATAATGACAAAAGGGTCAGCCCATCAGGAAAAAATAGCAATTACAAACACACTGCTAACAGCAGAGCCCCTGGATGGAGGAAAAACTGACAAAATTGAAAGGGAAAGTAGTTCAGCAGTAATAGACGGAGACTTTAATGCTCTTCTCCTATAGAGGAGTTGAACACACTGCAGACCTACAAGGCCTAACTATAGAACTCTACCCAACTGCAGCAGAATATCTAGGACAGAAGCCAAGCTTCAGTGAATTTAAAGGCACTGAGCTATATCAACATATATGTTCTTTAACCACAGTGAAATGAAACTCGACATCAGTAACAGAAATTTGGGGAATTCACAGGTTTGTAGAGGTTAAGCAGCACATGGCAAAATGACCAGTGGTTCCAAAGGAAATTAGAGAAATATTTTGAGATGATTGAAAATGAAAACACAACAAACCAAAACTTAAGGGTGCAGTTAAAGAAAGGAGTATTCAAGAAGAAATTTATACCTGCATGCAGCTGTATTTAAAAAGAAGAAAAACCATAAATCAGTAACTTAGCTTTAACCTTAAATCTAGAAAAAGAAGAGCAAAGTAAACCCAAAGCAAGTAGACGGAAGGAAATCATAAAAGACCAAAGAAGAAACAAATGAAATAGGGAATAGAAAGTAAAGGAGAAAAACCAGCAAAAGCAGAAGTCAGTTCTTTGGGATGATCAGAATTGGCAAACCTTTTCTACAGTAACCAATTTAAAAAGGGAGAGTTACTAAAGTTAAAATTAGGAAGGAGGGGATGTTACTGTTGAGTCCATCGCTATGGAGCACAGAGGAATACTATGAGCAATTGTATGCCGACAAATGAAATAACCTAGGTGAAATGGATATATTAGATTCCTAGAGAGATACAACCTATCAGAGGTAATCAAGAAGAAATAGAAAACAAGTTAGTAATTAAAAGAAAAACTTCCCACAAAGAGAAGTCCAGGCTGAGATGGGTTCATGGTGCATTCTAACAATACTTAATGAATTAACGCCCATCCTTCAAAAACGTTTTCAAAAAAATAGATGAGGGAACATTTCCTAACTCATTCTATAAAGACAGTGTTACCCTGATACCACTACCAGGCAAAATATATCACCAGAAAACAGCAGACCAAGGTGCATAGGTAATATGGGCTTTAAAATCCTCAACAAAATACTAGTAACCTAAATTCAGCATGTTAAAAGGATAATATACTATGACCAAGTGCAGTTTATCCCAAGAATGCAAACCCTTTCCAACACTTGAAAATCAATCAGTGAATATATCACACTAATAGAATAAAAGATGAAGACCACAGATGGTCAGATGGTCTCAAAAGATTCTTAGAAAGAGTTTGTTAAAATCTAACACTGTTTTATGATTAAAAGCAACTCAAGTAGTTACAGTTGAGTACTGATAAGGACAGCTATGAAAAGCCCACTAACATCATAGTTAAAGACCGAACACTTTTCCCTGAGGTGAGCCATGTAAGAATGTCCACTCTCACTGCTTTCATGGTTCTTAGTAGGGTCAGTTAGATAAGGAAAAGAAATATAAAGCATCCAGATTGGAAAGGAAGAAGTAAAACTGTATTAGCGGACAGTAAGCAATAAAAAGAAAAGCCTATTAGAACTATCAAATGAGTTCAACAAAAAGTTATAGAACATAAGATCGTATTGTGTTTATATGTGTAAAAGTCAGTTGGATTTCTGTGTGCTAACAGTGAACTATGGGCTTCCCTCATAGCTCAGTTGGTAAATCACCTGCCTGCAATGCAGGAGACCCGGGTTCAGTCCCTGGGTCAGGAAGATCCTCTGGAGAAGGAAATGGAAACCCACTCCAGTATTCTTGCCTGGAGAATCCCATGGACAGAGGAGCCTGGTGGGCTACAGTCCACAGAATCGCAAGAGTCTGACACCACTTAGCTGCTAAACCACCACCAACAACAACGAACAATCCAAAGATGAACTAAAGAAAGCAATTCTATATACAAGAGCATCAGAAACAATAAAATAGTGAAGAATAAACTTAACAGAAAAGTACAAGACTTGAATACTGAAAGCTACAAACATCACCGAAAGAAATGATATTTAAAAATATTTGTAGAAGACCTCAGTAGAAACACATCTCATGTTCATTCAATGGAAAACTTTTGCTGTTTGTTAATATAGCTGACATCCCCGAATTGATCCTCAGATTTTCCCTATGAAATTTCCAGCTGCCCTTTTCTACAGAAATTGACATTCTGATCCTAAAATTCATGAAGAAATGCGAAGGACTTAAATAGCCAAGACAGTCTTAAGGAAAGAACTGAGTTGGAGAAATCACAACTTCCAGATTTGCCACAAAGCTACAGCAGTCAAGACACTGTGTTACCGGCATAGGCATAAATGTATTAATCAGTGGGCTAGAACTGACATGCAGAGGTATGTTTATGGTCACTGCTTTCTGACACAGGTGCGAGACAGCTGAGTGTGGGAAAGAATAGCCTGAACAGATGGTGTAGAGGTTACTGGGCAATTGCATGCAGAAGAATGCATTTGCAGAGAATTTTTCAAAATGGATCATAGACCTGAATGTAAGAGCTAAACTGTAAAACTTGTAGAAGAAAACATAGGCATGTAATTCTTCATGACCTTGGATTTAGGCAGCTCAGATGGTAAAGAATCCACCTGCAATGCAGGAGACCTTGGTTTGATTCCTGGGTCGGGAAGATCCGCTGGAGAAGGGATAGGCTACTCACTCCAGTATTCTTGGGCTTCCCTGCTGGCTCAGCTGGTAAAGAATCTGCCTGAAATGAGGAAGACCTGGGTTTGATCCCTGGGTTAGGAAGATCCCCTGGAGACAGGAAAGGCTACCCACTCCAGTATTCTGGCCTGGAGAATTCCATGGACTGTATAGTCCACGGGGTCACTAAGAGTCAGACATGACTGAGCAACTTTCACTTCTGAAATATGCCACCAGAAAACACAGTGACAAAAAATAGATGTGATCTCACCAAAATTATAAACATTTGTGCTTCAAGGGACACTGTCAAGAAAGTGAAAGGACAATCCACAGAATGAGATAAATATTTTTAAATCATATGTTTAAATACCCTGAATATATAAAGAACTCTTTTAACTCAACAATAAAAAAACAAATAATTAAAAAGCAGAGGATTCAGATAGAGTTGGCCCTTCCTTCAAACCTGTGGGTTCTGCAGATTCAGTCAACCATGGATAGAATATTTTCTGTTGATATGGAACCCTTGGATATAGAGGGCCTAGAGGGACTAGTGCATTCACTGATTTTGGAATCTGCTGGGGGTCCTGGAACCAGTCCCCCAAGAATATGAAGGGGTAACCAGTAGGTATACAAAAAAGATACTCTGCATCTTTAGGGAAATACAGATCAAAACCACAGTGAGATACCATTTCATACCCACTAGAATGACTATAATCAAAAAGATGAGAACAAGTGCTGGAGACAATGTGGAGAAATTAGCACCTTTGTACTTTGCTGGTATGAGTGTAGAATGATGCAGCAAGTTTGGAAAAAGATTTGACAGTTTCTCAAATGCTAATCATAGAGTTACCTATTACTCTGCAGTTTTACTCCTAGGTATAAACCTAAGAGAGCTGAAAACATTTGTTCACATGAAAATCTATAAATGAGTGTTCATAGTAGCATTATTCATAATACCAAAAAAATGGAAATCATAATGTCTATCAGCTATTGAATGGATAAGCAAATACAGTATATCCATATAGTGGAATATTATTTAGCCATAGAAGGGATAAAATGCCAGGGCATGCTACAAAAGTTACAGAGTTGTACACTTTAGAATGTTATATTTTATGGCATATGAATTGTATTTCAGCAAAGCTGCTATTAAGAAGAAGTGAATTGGAGAGGCATGACTAATATATAAAATATTCCATATTTACTTATAAATCAAATGTGAATATATTGTATTATGAATACAAGTCTTTGGAAGTCTATATAATAATGTCTGTAGTGTTCCTCTGTGGGTTTCCCAGGTACCTCAGTGGTGAATCCGCTTAACAATGCAGGAGACAAGCGTTTTGATCCGTGGGTCTGGAAGATCCCCTGGAGAAGGAAACGGCAACCCACTCCAGTATTCTTGTCTTGGAAATCCCCTGGGCAGAGCAGCCTCGGGGGCTTCAGTCCACAGGGTTTCAGAGGCTCAGACGCAACTTAGCAACAATAAAAGTGTTCCTCTCTGGGTGGTAGAGTTGTTTTTACTTTTCTTTTGTTTTAATAGTTTTTGTATATTTAAGATGTATTAACTTGTATAATAAAGTTATAGAAGATAGTGGTGAATAAATTTTGGTGCTTTGGGGCTTGTGACCTTTAAGGAGTGGCCCCTTAGAAGGCTGAGTATGTGACCCTTGTGGAGGGTGATGAAGGAGGAGCTCTGCAGTGAGGGAGGCAGGCACCGCTCGTCATATTCAGGAGGTTCAGCGGTAAATTTAAAGGAGGAGGATAGACAGAATCAGAGGTCAATGTGTGTGTGGGAGGGACTGAATACTATAGTGATACTGTGCGTTAATGAATGTTTCATGATTTATATGTTAATTGAGCTACACCATGTCCTAGTTAGAAGCGTTGGGTAGTAAATGGGTAAACTGAGATGCAGTGCAGGTTAAATGGCTTGACTCAAATCATACTGGTGGTCAGTCAGTGGAACTTGGCCCTCAGATTCCAAAGCCAGTGCTGTCCTGCTGTGGCAGGCAGCACCTGCGGGATTATAGAATAACTGCAAGGGTAAGAGGAGGGCTTCAGGAATTGCAGAAAGGAAGCAAGCTGGGTCAGGGCCACCGTGTGGGAGTTCCAGCGGGAAAGGAGGATGGACAGTCTTTCTGTGATCAGAGAGAAGCGTGTGAAGATGGCCACTGAAAAATATCAGAAGGAAAGGTGGTTTTGTACCAGTGCTTCTGAGGGGAATTATTTCTGTTACACGACTGAGGAGTGAAACGGACCTCCGGGTATCATTTTTTGTTTGTTAATAGTCATGTAGCTGTTTAAGGTCAGCAATAATAATACTCTGTGGCTTTTTAGAAATACAGTTCTGCTTTTCTCTGTGCAGGTCTATCCTCACGTATAGCCGAATCGGGGGCCGTGTCAAGACACTCACATTCTGCCAGGGTTCCCACTACTTAGCCATAGCGTCTGATAATGGTGCTGTCCAGCTTCTTGCGATTGAGGCCTCTAAGCTGCCCAAGTCTCCCAAGATTCATCCTCTGCAAAGCAGGTATCTGTCTGTCATTTGTGTTTTTTAAACTGCATTTGGTGTCCTGGGATAATGAAACCCTCCTTCTGTAATACAGTTTGGATCAGCTGAGGGCCTGTGACAATGTACTTCTTTTTTTAAGCACATGAAATGAATAAAATTGGGTTTCCAACTCAAATCTATCACATACAGTTTGAGGAAACTATTTCTGCCAATTTGTCCAAAGGTTAGAAGGGCAGCTTTGAACTTGTGGCCCATCCCAGTCTGGAATCTGAATAACCTAATTATAAGTTACATCTTCTGTCTCAGCTCTGGCTGCTGGTTTCGAAAATGTGAGTGTTATTCATTAAAGAAAACTCAAAAGTGTGGTCAGCATTTTGTCACTTGGCAGTAAAGCCTCTGAAGTTGCTGGGAATGGAGCAGAGCCTTCAGTCAGATGGTTTGCTTATCATGGCTGATTCATATCAATGTATGACAAAACCCACTGGAAAAAAAAAATAAAAAAAAAAAAAAAAAAAAAAAAAAACAAGATCCTGGCTGGCTTTATCTAAGAATTTCCTCCACTTTTTACAGATTGTGGTTGCTTGTAGATTAAACCCATGCAAGGTAAGATATTTAAAGGTCAAACAGAACAATTTTTCAGCTGACTAGTATGTGCTGCACACAGAAAATTCAAGAAATGAGTAAGATGTGTTTGTTATACTCTCTAAGAAATGAGCCTAGTGGGAGAGACAGACCAGAGAACTGATGACTTCAGTGCATTATGCCGGCATGCCCTGTGACCAGGATGGGGGCCAGCTTCCGGCTGGATCAGGGAGACGGCCTGGAGGGGTGACACCCGGTGTGGCCACAGCAGGTGGTGGCGAGGGGCGGGGCAGGCCCAGCACGGACCCTCAGGGAGGAAGCAGAGCCAGCAGGCGCCTCCACAGTTCCAGTGGATCACGGCTCACCGCCATTGGGCAGCTGAGGAAGAGCCGGGGACGATTGGGTCACCTGGGACTCTATTATTTGTTTGTATTGTTTTGTTTGTTCTTTGTTTTGCTTTTACCAATTAAGATATGTTATTTTTTTTTTAACACATTCACTAAAGAGACTTGGGCAGCTTCTGTCCAGGACCCATTATGATCACCTTGAACTAAGAAGTCCTTTTGGCAGACAGTGGCTACAGAGCAGCCTTCACACGGCGTTCTGTGTAAATCACCAGAGGGCTCTTGGCGGAGTGCGTGGCATGAGGACCTGGCAGCAGAGTGTAGGTTTCGTGCAGGAGAGCCTCTGCGCTGACAGCACTTCTCATTGCGAATGCTAGTTTTTACTGTCTACCCTGAGCAACACTTAGAGCTTCCCTCATAGCTCAGTCGGTAAAGAACCTGCCTGCAATGCAGGAGACCCCAGTTCAATTCCTGGGTCGGGAAGATCTGCTGGAGAAGGGATAGGCTACCCACTCCAGTATTCTTGGGCCTCCCTTGTGGCTCAGCTGGTAAAGAATCCACATACAGTGCGGGAGACCTGGATTCAATCCTTGGGTTGGGAAGATTCCCCTGGAGAAGGAAAGGCTACCCCATTCCAGTATTCTGGCCTGGAGAATCACATGGTCAGTCCATGGGCTCGCAAAGAGTCAAGACACGACTGAGCAACTTTCACTGAGCAACACTGACTCTGGATTGGCAGGTTGCTCCAGGAGGCTTAGCTTTGCCTGATGGCGGGTACTCCCAGGAAGTCCTGCACGGGCCCTGCATTCAGTCCACTCATGTTACCTTGACTCTGTGAATCCTTTTCACTGCTTATTTGGCATTTGGACTTTTCATCATCACTTTATGGAATATTGTCAGTGTTAGAATGTTTATAAATACAATTGTTTGCCTAAAACAGGAATTAGCAAGCTACAGCCAGCAGTATGGCCCATAAATTAAGAATGATTTTTGCATTTTCAAAGGGTTGTTTTAAAAAAAAGAATATGCAGTAGAGATGTATGTGACTTGTAAATCCTAACACATTTACTACCTGGCTCTTACAGACACAATGTTTGCTGACCCTTGATAAAGCTGAAATAGTAGTGTGTGCAGAGGCTTGATACATACTGATCAAGAAAGCTGGCCAGTATGTCTATGGTATTATTTTTAGTTTAAAAATACCTCAGCTTGAAAAAAAAAAAACAAAACAGGTATATCAAGGAATGGAATAGTACTTAAAAAGGAATCACTAATTTTATTTACTTCACTTTATTATCAGTAATAAAAGGGAATGAATGATTGGTTAATGCAGTAACAGCAATGAATCTTAAATCCTTCTTTCTAATAAAAGAAGTCAGCATGAGGGGAAGGTGAGTGAAGGATACATGGGAGTCTGTGCACTACTTTTGCAGCTCTTCTGTAGTTCTGAAGTAATTTTTAAAAAAATGCTCATCTATCCTTGTATTAGATAGGCCACAGAGTTTTTATTTCTTGACCATGGTTAGAAGGTAGATTGATCTGCAGTGGAGGCGGGTGCTGTGTGTTTAGTGATGAATGTAGATTGATCTGCAGTGGAGGCGGGTGCTGTGTGTTTAGTGATGGATGTAGATTGATCTGTGGTGGAGGTGGGTGCTGTGTGTTTAGTGATGGATGTAGATCGATCTGCGGTGAAGGCGGGTGCTGTGTGTCTAGTGATGGATGTAGATCGATCTGCGGTGAAGGCGGGTGCTGTGTGTCTAGTGATGGATGTAGATTGATCTGTGGTGGAGGTGGGTGCTGTGTGTCTAGTGATGGATGTAGATTGATCTGCAGTGGAGGCAGGTGCTGTGTGTTTAGTGATGGATGTAGATCAATCTGCGGTGGAGGTGGGTGCTGTGTGTTTAGTGATGGATGTAGATCGATCTGCGGTGGAGGTGGGTGCTGTGTGTTTCGTGAGTGATGGATATAGATTGATCTGCAGTGGAGGCGGGTGCTGTGTGTTTAGTGATGGATATAGATTGATCTGTGGTGGAGGCAGGTGCTGTGTGTTTAGTGAGTGATGGATATAGATTGATCTGCAGTGGAGGCAGGTGCTGTGTGTTTAGTGATGGATGTAGATCGATCTGCGGTGGAGGCGGGTGCTGTGTGTTTAGTGAGTGATGGATATAGATTGATCTGCAGTGGAGGCGGGTGCTGTGTGTTTAGTGATGGATATAGATTGATCTGTGGTGGAGGCAGGTGCTGTGTGTTTAGTGATGGATGTAGATTGATCTGTGGTGGAGGCGGGTGCTGTGTGTTTAGTGATGGATATAGATTGATCTGTGGTGGAGGCGGGTGCTGTGTGTTTAGTGATGGATGTAGATCGATCTGCGGTGGAGGTGGGTGCTGTGTGTTTAGTGATGGATGTAGATCGATCTGTGGTGGAGGCGGGTGCTGTGTGTTTAGTGATGGATATAGATCGATCTGCAGTGGAGGCGGGTGCTGTGTGTTTAGTGATGGATGTAGATTGATCTGTGGTGGAGGTGGGTGCTGTGTGTTTAGTGATGGATGTAGATTGATCTGCAGTGGAGGCAGGTGCTGTGTGTTTAGTGATGGATGTAGATTGATCTGCAGTGGAGGTGGGTGCTGTGTGTTTAGTGAGTGATGGATATAGATTGATCTGCAGTGGAGGCAGGTACTGTGTGTTTAGTGATGGATGTAGATTGATCTGCAGTGGAGGCAGGTGCTGTGTGTTTAGTGATGGATGTAGATTGATCTGCAGTGGAGGCAGGTGCTGTGTGTTTAGTGATGGATGTAGATTGATCTGCAGTGGAGGCAGGTGCTGTGTGTTTAGTGATGGGTGTAGATTGATCTGCGGTGGAGGGCGGGTGCTGTGTCTTTAGTGATGGACGAGTCTTTGCCTCTTGGCATGTGTCTCCTAGAGTCCTAGACCAGAAGGAGGACGGCTGCGTGGTGGACCTGCATCACTTCAGCTCCGGGGCTCAGTCTGTGCTGGCCTACGCCACTGTGAACGGTGCTCTGGTGGGCTGGGACCTCCGCTCCTCCAGCAACGCCTGGATGCTGAGGCACGATCTCAAGGCAGGCCTCATCACTTCCTTTGCTGTGGACATCCACCAGTGCTGGCTCTGCATCGGTAGGGAGCTGCCTGTCAGGTCCTTGACTGGGTCTGGATGCTGCTGTCAGGCGTGCCTCTTAAGAAAGCTCTTTTCCTTTGTCTTCATTGGTAATTTTCCCCCTTGTCCTTTTTTTTTTTTACCCCCCATAATTATTATAATACTTGCATTTCAATTTTTTCATTAAAAAACAAATTTAAAAGAGTGAGGTCAATATCCAGTGTATATAACAATTTACTCTCTCTCTCCGTTTTTAAACGAGGCTCTACAGTGGTCCGATTTGCTGGTGTTTTTTTACTCTGCCAGGGAAGCAACAGGCTGGGTTTATGGGATGCGAGCGTTTGAATTTGAGCACGCTCAGTTTTAAATCCCAGTAACCACAGGCAAGCTGCTTCACCCTTCTGGTCTTACTATCCTCATCTTCAGATGGGCCCATTCTCTCCAAGGGCGGCTTTGAGGATTTAATGAGGTGAAAGCGTCCAGCACAGGAGGAGAGCTGAACAGTGGCTGCTTGCCTTGTGACCCCTTCCCACCGCCTTTCCTTGCTTGCTGAAACATGCCCTGTGATCTTGTGCTGCTTTCCTGTTTTATTTTCACTGCCCCCCCTCCCCCTGCCAGGCTTTGAACCTGTCCCTTTGGAAGGTACTGGAGCTTACTCATTGCCACTTGACACACTCTTTCAGAAGAATTAGACTCTGCTCTGCATGAATGTTAGTTTCTATTCAATAGATTCCCTGCCTTGCATTTGTGACATTCATTATCAGCCCTTTATTTTATATGGTTTGTGTGAAATACATTATTTTTTGCCTAAGCTGCCCTGGCACAGGAAGATGTAGTGCCAGGCCGAGGAAAGTAGCTGTCACACACGCCGCAGGTTAGCAAGTTGCCCCGGTGGCCCTCACACAGCCCCACCAGCTCTGAGGGGCCTGCAGAGGGGCTGGGAGACAGAGCGGCCCGCCGCCCCTTTGGTCATTTCCCAGCCCCATCTCCACTGGACCTGGAGACCAGTCTGGCGTTAGAGTGCACACTGTTCTTTGGGATGGGTGGCGTTCTCTCTGGGGTCTCAGATGTCGTTGGCAAACGTGCAGGCAGTCTCTCCAGGGTCTGCTGTGCCCGGACAGCCATGCCTGTCTGCAGAAGGCTCAGAGAAAAGGGCCTGTGGCCGAGATTGTGCTCTGAGGATGGCTGCAGAGCTGCTGCTGCTTGGGGCTGATTGAGATTACCGAGCGCCGGTAAACCCCCTCTGCTTGCTTAAGGCAGTCTGGGTCTTTTGCTTTATCAGATGGTTTTATGTCTTCTCTAGGCCTTCTGGTTTCTTTTCGCGGGTGCCTTTGGCAGTTAGTAAGTGTCAGTCATTGATGAGTTATTCATGCTTGTTTCACACTTGCTGGGTTTGTAATAGCACTGTGCTAGCACTCTGTACCTTTGGGCTAAGGTGCTGTTTGGAACTGAGGGGTGGGCGGGCAGCTTCCCGAAAGCAAAGCCTCTTTTCTAAGCGGCCAGCTGGGTTGAGCATCACCTTGGCGGGGCTCGCCGCCGATGCGGAGCCTGCAGAGGTCACGTCTGCGCTTCTCCCCGCAGGCACGAGCAGCGGCGCCATGGCGTGCTGGGACATGCGCTTCCAGCTGCCCATCTCCAGTCACTGCCACCCGGCACGGGCCCGCGTCCGGCGTCTCTCCATGCACCCGCTCTACCAGTCCTGGGTGATCGCAGGTAGGAGGCGGGCGGGCCGGGCAGAGGGCCCTGCTGCCCACATTCATCATCTTAGGAGTTTTATTTTACCTGTGAGCCAATGCTGGTTTCTGTGGTCAGCTCTGATTCTGTGGAAGTTCCTGCCATGTACATCTCATGGTCATTTCTCATTTATTGCGTTTCACGAAGTCTCATCAGTCACACCACCACTGTCCATCACCGTTTCCTTCCCATTGTCTTCTTTCTCCTGTGTTCCCTGTTTTTTTGCTAAAGTTGCCATCATCTTCCTGAAAATCTGAGCTGGAAACCTTGGGTCATCCCTCTCAGTGGCCATTTCTGTTGCATTTCTTACAAGCCTCCCTCCCCTTCTTTTATTGGGTGTTCAGATTTCCTTGTATAGATTCTTAGGCAAGACAGTTGGGCAACTCTTTGAAACTCATTTTTCTCAACTGTAAAATGTGGTTAAAAATATTTGTCTAGTGGAGTTGTAAGAATGTGAGATAACACATGTGATGCATATGGTCTGGTACACAGTGAGTGCTTGATAAGCAGTGGCGCTTACTGTTCTGTGTTTCCTCCTGGTCTCTCCCCTGCAGGCCCCCTGCTCCCTCCTCCCCACACATCGGCTCCATTCTCCCTGCCCCCCCCCCCACGCGTCCCCTCCAGGCCCCCTGCCCCCTCTTCTCCACACGGCCCCTCCCTGCCTCCTCCTCCCCACCTCCCCACGCGTCCCCTCCAGGCCCCCTGCCCCCTCTTCTCCACACGGCCCCTCCCTGCCTCCTCCTCCCCACCTCCCACGCGTCCCCTCCAGGCCCCCTGCCCCCTCTTCTCCACACGGCCCCTCCCTGCCCCCCCTCTCCCCACGCGTCCCCTCCAGGCCCCCTGCCCCCTCTTCTCCATATGGCCCCTCCCTGCCCCTCCTCTCCACCACTTCCCCCTCCAGGCCCCCTGCCCCCTCTTCTCCATATGGCCCCTCCCTGCCCCCTCCTCCCCACGCGTCCCCTCCAGGCCCCCTGCCCCCTCTTCTCCATGTGGCCCCTCCCTGCCCACGTGTCCGTCTCTAGCCCGCCTGCTGTCACGATCACTCACGCTGCCGCCTCCCGTGGCCATCACGCACCCTGCGTCTTACAGGACTTGTCGCTCACTTGGTTGATCACTTCCTCTCTCTGAAACACTTTCCTCCTCTGATTTTGAGGTCATCACTCTCTTGGTTCTTTTATTGATTGATTTGTTGTTTGTTTCTCCTCTTCCTACTCTTAATCTGTGTCCAGCCCGAGGGCTCAGTCTTGGTCCTTCTGCACTGGCTCCCTGTGTGAGCACATCCAGTCCCAGACAAAACAGTACCAAATTTATTCAGGTTTTTATATCTACCTATTTAAAATCTTCCCTAAAAGCTGTGGTACATGCAATGGAATACTACTCAGCTGTAAAAAGGAACACATTTGTCAGTTCTAATGAGGTGAATGAACCTGGAGCCTATTATACAGGGTGAAATAAGTCAGAAAGACAAAGACCAATACTGTCTGTTAACGCATTGTATGTGGAATTTAGAAACGCGGTACCGATGATCCTAGATGCAGGGCAGCAGGGGAGACAGATGGAAAGGACAGACTTTGGACTCGGGAGAAGGCGGGGCTGGGATGATTGGAGAGAATACCGTTGAAACATGTACATTACCATGCGTGAAACAGATGGCAGAGCAACAAAGCCAGTACTCTGGGACAATCCAGAGGGATGGGGTGGGCAGGGAGGTGAGCGGGGGTTCAGGATGGGGGACACATGTATGCTGTTTGGCAGAGGCCATCACAATATTGTGGAGTAATTATCCTCCAGTTAAAATAAATTAATTAAAAAATTAAGGACAGTTAAGGACAGAAGTGCTCTGTCACTTGCAAAGAGAAAATTACTCCGTAATACTGATCTTTGAAGATTTGCTTCAGCACCTCAGCCTCCCTGTGTGGTGAGAAGGGCATAGGTTTTTAAAGACATGGAAACTGATGCAAAGGAAAGCAGTTAGTAAACTGCTATCTGGATATCTGCTCATTTTGTTGGTCTTCTACTTTTCAAGTTCATCTTGGCTCATTATTTTTTGAAGGGTAACAACTTAGTCAACAAAGATTGTTCAACATTATCACCTAAGATTATATCACTCCTGTTAAATCTTAACATCATTTTTAATAATAAAAGTCTAATAATTAGAAAATAAAATCTTCCCTAAGATGTCTGATAGCCTGCTGAAACTTGACCTGCTGAAGCTGGAACCTTGGTTTCCTCTCCACCTGCCCCCCACCCACCGCCACCTCCCCTGGGACAAGCTCGCTCCGCCCGAAGTATTGTCCCGGGAAGCCGTTTCAGCTTGAAGCTCCAGAGGAGCCCTGACATTGTCCTTGGTTTTGTTTCTCTTTCTCATCCCACTTCTCACTTCCAGTTCAGCAGCCCCTTCTATATGTCCTGTCTTAAAGTGTGTCCAAAGTGTGTCCAGAAGTGACCACCGTTTACTGTCTCCACCACTGTCCCCTAGCCCAGATGACATCATCTCTTGTTCCTATTAGTGAATCCCTCCTCTTAGGCTGGTTCTTCCTTCTGCTCGATACCTGCCACTGCCTCTCATGTAACAGCCAGGCTCACCACTGTGGCCCAGAGGTTCTGTGGGGTCTGTTCCCACTTCCTCACCCACCCTCTTGGCCAGTCAGGGTTCCAGCAGGAAACAGATGGCGTGCCCCAAGTAGGATCATTCGAGGAGCACTTACTGTCAGAGGGACTGTTTTCAAAGGTGTGGGTGTGAGCAGCATACAGCACGGTGCAGTAAAACCGGGTTCCGACCACAGGGCTTTCTGACCTTCCCCTTGAGCTCGGGCAGATTCCTGCTTGAGGGCCTCTGCGTTTTGCTGGGATTGTTGTCACCAGTAGGGTGTGAATTCTGTGAAAAGGAATTTTCTTTTTTTTTTTGTATTATTTGTCCTCCTTTCCTCAAGATCCAGGACAGGGACTGGCTCACAGTAAACAGAGTCGGTTCAGTAAACATTAATGAAGAAGTGAAGACTGGGGTATTGTCACTCCTCAAAACGCTGCTCAAAAGTACTTCCGAGAAGTCCCCTCTCAGGCGTGCAGGGACCGTTCCCAGCATCTCCCTCTGCCCTTGCTTGCGCTCGTCTCATCTCAGATGTGCCCCAGTCCGACCACGACCCTCGGACACGGTTGGGTGTGCTCGGCTCCTTCCGTCCTGCCTGCCCCCGTGACCCGGTGCCCCCGTGTCTGTCCCAGGACAGTGCTCCCCGAAGTGGCCTCGCTCATCCGGTCACCCCTGGGTATGACCTTTCCTTCCCGAGTGCACCTGGGCTTTTGCATTCTGTCTTCTGTGCTCACTGTCTTACACTTTGTATTTTTTTCTTTCCTGCTAGACTGTAGGTTTCTTGAGGGCAGAATCTGTTTGTGCTCTGCTTTCCACCCGACACACCTCTACACTCAGCTGGACGGCAGTAAAATACTGCCCAGTAGGTTGTCAGAACATTTCCTTTTTGCCCTTCAGCTTGGAGGCAGGGTGACAGCGTGGCTTAAAGTGTCCGTGAGCATTTCCCACAGGGTGGGGAGCAAATGGATACGTGTGCAGGCTCACTTCCTCTGCCAGGACGTGGACTCGCTGCGCGGAGCCCTCGTCCGAGTAACGCTGGCCTGTCTCCCGCAGCTGTCCAGGGCAACAACGAGGTGTCCATGTGGGACATGGAGACGGGTGACCGAAGGCTTACACTCTGGGCCAGCAGTGCGCCCCCGCTGTCCGAGCTACAGGTGAGGCCAGCGTCCTCTCCCACACCCCCAGCTGCTCAGGAGGCTTTGCCAGCCACGATCCTTGGTGGGTTTGGGGGTTGTCCTGTAAGCTTGGGTTTTAGTAAGTGCAGAATTGCTACCCTGTGCTTTCCAGTTCCCCAAGTTTACCTGTGTCTGCTTCTGTGGGTGTTC
This sequence comes from Cervus canadensis, assembly GCF_019320065.1. Taxonomy (NCBI): domain Eukaryota; kingdom Metazoa; phylum Chordata; class Mammalia; order Artiodactyla; family Cervidae; genus Cervus; species Cervus canadensis. The sequence continues at coordinate 28,477,561 of NC_057392.1, forward strand.
TGGCTGCCAGCCCTATAAGGTCTGTGACGTTTCTTTGGAAACCCAGTAGAATCTGGGTTAATTAGAGAAGGAAAGATTAAAGCTTAGGTCATTCAAAAATGGAACATGACCCTGTCATACATAACTTTTTAAAGGTGCTTTGTTGGGGCAGAGGGTAGGAAAGGTTTTTCTCTCCTTTACTTGGGATCCTTCTCATTCCAAATGGAGAGTTTTAGGAAGCTGAGGAGGCTTTGCTTCTTCATTCAGGGTGATGCAGAACAAATGTATCTTAAATTCCCAAAGAAAGATCTAAGACATACGGGATCTGTCTCTGGTCTCTCCAGTTAACTGCAGATAGCTGACTTATCTCTAGAAGTGCCTGCATCTTGTCTAGGCGACATTTGACTCTCCGTTTCTTTACTTCCTTTCAGCCTTCCTCTCACAGTGTCCACGGGCTCTACTGCAGTCCTGCAGATGGGAACCCCATCCTGCTGACAGCGGGCTCAGACATGAGAGTAAGGTACAGTGAAGTCCCATCCTGCTGACAGCGGGCTCAGACATGAGAGTAAGGTACAGTGCAGTCCCATCCTGCTGACAGTGGGCTCAGACATGAAAATAAGGTACAGTGAAGTCCCATCCTGCTGACAGCGGGCTCAGACATGAGAGTAAGGTACAGTGCAGACACTTCCCATTCAGCACGTGAGAGGAGAATGGTAACTTAACAGTGGTTACCACAAGGGGGTGTTTGTTATAGATACCAGCAGTGGTATGATGTTTGCAGTCATCCACATCTTTCAGGGACAGCTGTTAATACTTCATTTGTAACTGATTTTAGGCTCTTCTAGAAAAACCTCTTTTCCGAATGCAGAAGAGGACACACCAGCATTGATGAGTGTCAGTCAGTGATCAGTCGTCCCTTCTCTCCTCCTCCCCAGGTTTTGGGACTTGGCCTACCCAGAGAGGTCGTACATCGTTGCAGGGAGCACGAGTTCTCCGTCTGTGTCCTACTACAGGAAAATCATTGAAGGCACCGAAGTCGTCCAGGTATGAGCAATCTTTGTTTTCCTTTCAACTTTTGTAGGAACAAAAATGGCTGACATAAATATCATGTTTATTTATGCTGACATAAATACCATAAATGGCTTTGGCCAAGAGTGGCAATATTTCTTTGAATTTAAAAAATATTTTATTTTCTCTTAACTTTTCTGTATTTTTAAAACTGAGTTTACTAAGGTAGAATAAACATAGAAAGTGCATGTATAAGTACATGGGGCAAAGTAAGCACTTGCACCACTTGCTGGGTCCTACTTCGTGCCTTTATTATCTTCCTTCTGCAAATGAGAAAGTTAAGCACATCTAGGTTGAGTAGCTGGTCTCAGGTCCGCCGGCTGGTAAGCAGCAGTGTGGGGACTCACACCTGGCCAGCGGGGCTCAGGAGCTGGGGTTCCTGAGTCGGGCAGAGGCCGCAAAGGAGCTGGTGTTCCTGCGAGTGCAGGGCACGCGGTGCTCCGTCACGAGTGGCAGTGAGCTTCGGGAGGGCTGGAGCGTCAGGCACATACGTGTGTCCAAGCCCTGGTCGTCGCTGCCTCCCAGTTCTTTCCCTTTGTTCTTTGAAGCTGACGGAGGTCACACGCACAGGTTATCAGCCTGTCTGTAAGTTTCCATGTTTGTAAGTGGCTGCGTGGAGTCCAGTGACTGGACACCTAGACCGTCTCTTTGGCTCTGCTGTGACACCCTTGCTCAGTGCCTCTGAAAGCCTCTGTGACTCCTGTGAACCAGAGCCGGCCTAAACAAAGAGCAGCGCTCCTTAGAAGCAGGGGTGCAGACAGGCGGTAGGATGTGCTCCCGCCTCTGACTGTGGCCTTCTCCTTGCTTTTAACCACCACACAGGAGATTCAGAACAAGCAGAAGGTGGGGCCGAGTGACGACGGCCCGCGGAGGGGCCCGGAGTCCCTGCCCGTGGGCCACCACGACATCATCACGGACGTCGCCACCTTCCAGACCACACAGGGCTTCATCGTGACCGCCTCTAGGGACGGCATTGTTAAGGTGTGGAAGTGAAGCCTGGGAGGTGCGAGTAGTTTGTAAAAACTCATAAACACACTGTGAGTTGAGGAAAAGTGCTTTTAGAGAACAGAGCGAGTGCAGATTCCTTTGCTTAGTTTTCGGAATCATGTCTATTTCATGATTAAACAGGTCCCGTGCAAGGTTGTTAAGGAGCTTGCTGGCGTCCCTGTGTGTATCTTAGCTGGAATTACTAGACAGTAGTATCTGGCACTTTCTTATTGTATATATCACAGAGGTAAGGAATTTAAAATGACTTACGTGATCTCAGTTTACTTTGTATTAAAAAAAGACAGTTGAAAGTTGGTTGTAAGCTATTATAATGTAAGTGCTGGTTTTTTTTTGCTATTAAAAATGCTATTCAAAACAGCCAATAAACTGTATTCAAGCATTTTAATGGGTGTGTGTTTGTGTTTGTTGGTGTTTTTAACAGTAAACTTTGGCAGAAGAGTAGCCTTCAGCAGTGTGTGGCCCAGTGTGACAGGTGCTCAGTAACACAGCGAGGCCTGTGTCCGGAGCTTTGGACTCTGAGTGGCATGCGTCCTGCTCCGGCCCACCCTTCCTCCCTTGTTTTAGAGCTGGCCTTCTTGGATGTTTAACCCTGGAGGCTTGATCTCCTGTTGTCAGCTCCAGAGAAACATGTCTCTTCTTGATCATCATGACTGTTTTTTTTATAGTTTCTCCTATAAATTATGGAACTTGGCCCATCAACTTGCTTTTATCCAGTGTATATTATTTATTAAATGCATGAAGAGAAAAAAATAAAAAGATGAAGCTGTTAAAAACATGCCAAAATTTTTATTTTCAAAAGACCAAAATTTGGTCTTCCCCGCTAAAATGACCCCTTTAGATTTATTGATTTATTGTCTGCACGGGAACTTCTCCATCCATATTTCACTGTCCATCCACTTGCCAAAGGGTTTATGGTGTTCAAAAATATTTTGATTTGAAATTAGTTAACATGAGTCTGTAAAATCAAGAAGCTGAACAGATAATCTGAGTCCAGGGAAAATACTTGTTTAAGAAATATGCCAAAAAGTTAACTTTCTGTAATTACGTACCTGACTTAGTACCGTACATGACAGTTGCAGGGCACAGGATTCAGCACACTTGGTGTTTAGACCAGGAAACGGTAAAGCGGTCAGGCATTCCCGTCAGCCAGGACTGGGCCGGGCGTCCGTGGATCGCCGAAACTTGCATGTTTCACGTGGGCGCCGTCAACGTTGCTGACCCTCTGTTTCCCTTAAGCTCTGCCGAGACCACATGGGTAGAGTTTCTAGCTACTGAGTCAGATCTGGAGTCTGAAGAGGTTGGGGGCAGCTTTTGAGACATCAACTTAAAAAGGGGCCTCAAGCCTGGAGCCGTTAGACAAGCCACAGAGGGACGGACTTGGAGATCCTGAGGGGAGAGATGGTGCTGCCGCCCATTTCTCCCGGACTTCTCCCCGTTCACTCTCTCACTTAAAGAACACGCCCCCCTCCACCGCTTCAAAAAAGGCCATTTGGCTGAATCGTTTCTGAGTGTTACTGTCTGCTGCCGCAGTAAGTCTGCATCTCTTTTGGACTTCCATAGTTTTTTTCTTTTTTTTTTTTTAAACACATTTGACTCATACTGAGTGCAGAGATAATAGAAGAAATTGTCCTTTATACTTTATAGTCAGTTAATTTGATTTTCTATATCAAGAGCATCACTGCTTATTTTGTGTGATTCTTGGTTTAAATAGGGTTTTGTTTCTGGAAATAGAACTGCCATATGACCCAGCAATCCCACTCCTGGGCATACACACCGAGGAAACTAGATCTGAAAGAGACACATGCACCCCAATGTTCATCGCAGCACTGTTTATAATTGCCAGGACATGGAAGCAACCTAGATGCCCATCAGCAGACAAATGGATAAGGAAGCTATGGTACATATACGCCATGGAATATTACTCAGCCATTAAAAAGAATTCATTTGAATCAATTCTAATGAGATGGATGAAACTGGAGCCCATTATACAGAGTGAAGTAAGCCAGAAAGATAAAGAACATTACAGCATACTAATGCATATATATGGAATTTAGAAAGATGGTAACGATAACCCTATATGCAAAACAGAAAAAGAGACACAGATGTACAGAACAGACTTTCGGACTCTGTGGGAGAAGGAGAGGGTGGGATGTTCTGAGAGAATAGCATTGAAACATGTATATGATCTAGGGTGAAACAGATCACCAGTCCAGGCTGGCTGCATGAGACAAGTGCTCGGACCTGGTGCACTGGGAAGACCCAGAGGGATCTGATGGAGAGGAAGGCGGGAGGGGGGATCGGGATGGGGAACACATGTAAATCCATGGCTGATTCATGTCAATGTATGGCAAAAACCACTACAATATTGTAAAGTAATTAGCCTCCAACTAATAAAAATAAATGAAAAAAAAAAAGGGTTTTGTTTAATTTACAATTTGTGGTACTTGCCCTTTTAAGAGAAAAATAAATCACAGAAACATGCTAATATTAGGGATTAATACTTTTTAAAGGAACTTAATATTTACATTATGCTTTCAGACCCCTCACTAACGATTAAAAATATGCCACAAAATGCTAAAATAATCTCAAATCACCAATGGGATACTTGTTTGGCGTACTTACCAATACAGAGAGGATGGACAGATAATATTTTAATAGTATTTCCAACAATAAACAACAAGAAAAGGAATTTTTGCTTAATCCAAAGTTAACCAGGAAAATCCCTTTTATTCAAATACCTCTTAAATATCGCGCATCAATTTCCAGTACTTGAATTTTTCCTGAGCCCCTAAGCACCATTTTGGATACACAAAGAAGGCCAATGTGCTTTATTCTTCTCTGTTACCTGAGTGTGGATACAACGGTTTAACTCCTTGCTCTGGAGAAACTGGGAGCCACTGCTATGGAGTTGCCTGGGGAAGGATGGCAGAAGTGATCTGGAGAAAACACTACAGATAGCTCTCTTGCCCAGGTTTTGTGAGCAGAGGTATAGGGAGGAGAGTCGGGATCCCTGCCGGACTTGGTGTCCGTAGCCGTGTGCCTCCCCCACCCCTGCAGGGCCTCCCCGGAGACCATGGCCGTCTACGCGGCCAGGCTCCCGCGACCAGCTGTGGAGCAGGCTCTTAGAACTTGACGTTACGTCTAAATCGAGTATTGCTCCTTCAGTGTTTATTTAGCTGATTAAAAATTCGGTATGTGCTCTGGATGGGAGTGAGCAGAAAGAGCCACCAGAGGTGCACTTTGAAGAACTTGCCTGCTGTCGCTCACAATGACCTTTTTGCATTTCCCCGCCCCCCCCCATAAGAGTTTGTAGATGAGGACAAGGACACCTTTGTCTTTTTCAAGCTCAGTGAGCATTGAAGCCCTTTTCAGATCTCTGCCTGTTCTCTCTGGTGCTGCTCACTATTAACAAAAGAGCCACCTGACAGGTGATGCAGAGCTTCCACCCACGACGTGCTCTGTCTGTACCGTTCTTGCCTAAGCATACATAGGTTACTTAAGAGAATAATAACTGACAGTAATGGGAAAGAAGAAGAGTCCTATCAAAATGGGCTGGCACAAGGTCTACTTAATTGATGTTCTTAGCAAATATGAGTTTTCCAGCGAGTTTAAAGAGGATTTGGAGCTAGGGAAGTTAACCTCTGTTTCTGTCCAAGCCAACAGCTACACAAGGGGGAGGAAAGCTTCCAGCACAAGCCCATCGGAGATCCAGTCAGTCCCAGCACACAGAGGTGGGTTGAAATGGAATCGTTGTAGAAGGTCAGATTGTCAAAGTTAGGCATACAAATAGCATTGGTTTCTAGGGTTGATGCTGAGATCTCCCAAAACATTAACCCTTGGCTAAATAGATGAGAATTAATCAGTCCTAAGCCCAGAAGGAAGGCTCAGCCTGTAGAAGGTGGACTAGATGGAGACCTCAATTTCAAAAGCATGAGCGCTGGCCCGTGTACACACATGTATACGTGACATAACATTTACCTTCAAATCGTATCTCCATGAGACTTTCCAAAACGGTCCTTTTATTCTTCTGTCTTTTGATGATAACAGTTCTTGAACATACCAGTCTCTGAGTGCTAGAACTATCAGGAATGGTCAAATAAATGGACAAGATACTACCAATGAGTGCATGGGGTCAGGTTGCACAGTGACCCACCACCTGTGACATGTTCAGACTGGACCTCGGATGCAGGGAGAATCACAAGTCAAAGTTGCCCGACGTTGTGACTGTGAATGCAGTTATTTGAGCCCAGAGTCCTACCATGCTTCCTGAGGTCAAACTCTCTGAGCGCTTCCTTTATCATGTTGTTTGGGAGCAGCTTTTATCACCCTTTTTCCATTTTCAAAGACATGGAATATATTTCTGGTAAAATTTTGAATAGTATCATCTCTGCCGCCTCTTGCTATTCTTGAAAAGTATTTTTTGTGTTGAAAGAACTTTGCCTTCTTCAATTCATCTTCTTTGAGGGTAGCTCTGTGTGGCCCAGGAACAAAGCTATACAGTGAAAGAAGAGAAACAACATAGAAGATAAATATTACCATGTCAGCTGGAATAGACTCTGTATTAACCTGTCTTCCTAAATGATCATGTACCCATTCTTTGTTGTAGCCTTCCTTCAGGGTAAGTGTATTAAGATGATTCAACTGGGGATTTACACTGCACAGGTATATCAGAAGTGGATGAATAAGACACCTGGTCAAAGTACGCAAAAGTCTAATTTTGTAACAGCAACGTTTCTTCTTCATGGAGCATGTTCTACCCAGAACTTCGTATGATTGGCTTCTGTTTACTCAGATTTTGGTTCGAATGGTACCTCATTAGAGACCACCATATGTATAGTTGTCCCCGTCCCAGACACTCAGAACTATAGGCTCTTACTTTCTTCCTAACACTTAACCACTATCTGAATTTTTACTTGTAAACTTTGTGATTTCCCCATCCTCCCACCATCCCAGATGGAAAGTGTCATGAAGCCATATCTGGTGACTGTGGTAACCCCAGGAAACCAGAGGAGTGCTTAGCACTTGTTAGCTGTCAGCATTGATCTAGTGAAAGCATATGGATGAATTCCTCTTCCTTCCCCCTTCTTTCCTCCTCTTTCCCTCCCATCCACCCATCATCCGTCCATCCGAAGGTTCACGCTCTAACGAAAGCACTGTGTTAAGGTAAGGGATACAGACCTAACGCCTGGTCTGGCAGGCACGCAGGTGTTTGGTTGGGAGTCAAGAGTAATCCAACAAAAATGTGGAGCTAGGGTTAGACTCGGAGAGGCCTTGAATGCCAGAGCGGTGAGTCAGGGAAGTCAGAAGCCGAGTGCAGCTGACCACAAGTCCGAGCCTGTCCCATCGAGCTTTCTGTGCTGGTGGAAAGGTCCCGTGAGCTGCACCGGCCAGTACGGCAGCCGCTGCCCCACGTGCAACTGAGCACTTGAAATGTGCCTAGTGTGATGAGGAAGTGAATTTTTAGTTTCATTTAGTTGAAAGCTGGTGGCAACGGAAGTGGACAGTGTGGAACGGGAGCTGTTTCAGACCTTATCTTACAGGGAGGCCGTGGAAAGAGCCGTGAGTCCTGAAACATTCTTGTATTCTAGGTCCTCTAGTTATTAGCTGAGCAGCCCACTTAACTAGAGGGATCCTTCTTTCTTCAGGTGTAAAGAGACTAAAAACCCACCAGTGCTGTGAGTGACAGAGCCCCGTGGCGCCAGCTGCTTAGAGGTGAGTGTGGGACTCGGGAGGCAGAGCTGAGGCTACAACCAGATTCTTCTGGGAGTTTAAGAGTCCTGTGTTACTTCCGTGAAACTAGGTTTTTACCCAGGAAACTATGGAGGACTCTCACGATATTTGGAATAAGACAGTGAAATGATGAAGTCATGCTGTCAGAAGACCTGGATACACGGGTGCAGGACCGCAGGAGGGCAGGTTGCCAGGGGCAGAAGTTAGGAAGCCATGAGCTCTCCGTAAATATTTTTAAATAAATGAGAGGGGCCTGGTGGCATGAGAGGCTAGCTGCATTTTGATTGTGGAAGAGTCATACATAAGAACTCCAGAATGTTGAGACCGTGAGGACAGCAGCCGCCATTCACCACATCCACCACAGTCCCTTCCTTTGCGTTTGGATTTCTCTGCTTTGTCCCGCTGTCAGTCCGATCTCTCTCACAAAAGCATCGTGATTTAGAAAATGAGTAAGTAAAGGACATAAAAAGAAGCTGAAGTTATCTTGCTGTCCCCTTTGTCTCTCTCACACACTCACCACACTTTCTTCTTCGTCTGTAGTGAGGGCGGGGGGTAAGGGAGACCTCAGACCAACAGAGAGGTCCTGCGACACAGACCCCGAGGCGTCTGAGCGTGTACACTGTGTCTGGGCTTCTGTCCGTGCTCACGAATGTGCTGTATCGACTGACAAGCTCCTTCAGTCACCAGGAATAGCAGCCCTGGCGTAACTCCAGGGCAAACGCAATTTTCTCACACCTTCCTCTGTTGCGCTTCTCTCTATATTTTCTTGTTAAAGTGAAAAGTGGAAGTCGCTCAGTCACTCTTTGCAACCCTGTGGACTATATGGTCCATGGAATTCTCCAGGCCAGACACTGGAGTGGGTGGCCTTTCTGGTCTCCAGGGGATCTTCCCAACCCAGGGATCGAACCCAGGTCTCCCGCATTGCGGGCAGATGCTTTCCCAGCTGAGCTACCAGGGAAGCCCAAGAATACTGGAGTGAGTAGCCTATCCCTTCTCCAGGGATCTTCCCGACCCAGGAATCAAATCGTAGTCTCCCACATTGCAGGCGGATTCTTTACCAACTGAGCAATGAGGGAAGCCCCATTTTCTGGTTAACTTCCAGACTAAATGTTACGGACTCAAATCCTCCAAGGTGGTAACTGTCTATATGCCCGAACCATGGCCCCGCCGATCGTGAGGGGACATTGTCTCCGGTCTGGGACACACTGTTTCCACGGTTGAGTTTCCCTTGTCTAGACTGCTTTCTCCCCTCCAGCCTCACTCTCTCCCTTTGTATTTGATCCTTTTTACAGCAAATTTAGCTGTCTTTGTCTTCCTCCTCCCTCTTTGTTAAGAAAAAGTTAAATTCCTTCTACAGCATTGTAATGCTGCCCTTCCCCCTCAAATATTTTTATTCTTAAAAGGGTTGAACATAATAAACGCTGTATCTCTAAATCCTCCATCTTTTCCACCGTATCATATATGGAGTTTGTAATTGGTTAAGTGCTCGGTAACAATCATTTGATTATTCCAGGAATCACAGAGACTTTCTGATTTTCTTACTCTCATTCTATGTTGTTCAGATACTTCTTTGCTGATGGGTAATTTCAACAGGATGTAGTCAACATGAAGAAACAAGAATGAAATACCATCCATTCATTTTGCAGTTGTGCCCAGCTCCAGTAAAACTTGGGAAAGAAAAATGGGTGGGACTAATTGCAGATTTCATTCCTCTGTGATCACAGATTCCTTCAACTATGCAGACAGCCAGGAATCAGTCAAGCTGCATTTATTAGTTGACTGGATGCAGTGGAGTGGAAAATGCAGGCAAGATGGCTTTTAGTTCAAGAATTCTTTTCATCTTACACATTTTGTGTGTCTAAAGAAAACACTTCGGAGATTAGAATTACAACAGATGTGTAGTCACATGGCACTGGTAACCGGGTCCATTTTAACAGTTCAGTTCTTGTGGTTCTGGCCTGCCTGCTGTCGCTTCCAAGTCTGGCAGGAGTGCTTGCCTGCCTAGATGCAGAGGCAGGTGGCTTCTGGTCTTCTCTCTGAGTGGATGTAGGTGCTTATAGTCTCCCTCATGGGCATCCGTTTCCTTGGTTGCTTGTGGTTTGGTTCAATGTCTTTTTGTTTTTTTTCCATTGGAGAAGAACCAGCTTCAATCTGTATTTCTCATAATCTGACAGTGGAATGACCTCCTTTCTCATGCAAGTCATTCTGAGGACAAAGGAAGTCATCCTGGTGGCCAGGCCCCTTGCTGTAAGGCATTCTCATCTCCCTCAATCCCACATGCCCAGCTCTTGAAAGGCTCAGGCAGGGAGTTTCAGAAGCAGCCGTGTGGCTTGTTACCTTTTATTACGGTCTTTGATGACATAGGAAACACCCGGGGAGTCTTGGTCGAACACACTGTCAGGGAATCACCAACAGCAGTGTGGATCTGTCTCCTCCATATGCCCGGCATTTCCTGGCATCTCACCCTTCCAGGTATGCAGGAGAATCCGAGCAGGGGGCCACAGAGGACAAGATGGCTGGATGGCATCACCAACTCGATGGACATGAGTTTGAGGGAACTCCGGGAGTTGGTGATGGACAGGGAGGCCTGGTGTGGTGCAGTCCATGGGGTTGCAGAGAGTCAGACACGACTGAGCGGCTGAACTGAACTGAGTATATCTTAGGGAAAAGTGCAGAAGCAGGAGAAAATGCAGGGTGGGAAGGTTTTCCAAAAATGTCTTTAATTTTGATAGGCTGGCTCCCGCGTGGGCCTTGCAGTTACCTATAATATATGAAGCCTGATACACATGCAGACTCAAGGGCGCTTTCCACACTGCCAGACACCTGCAGCAGGGGGAGCCCTGCCCGTCCTGGACTGACCGCGCCGGCTTGTTGAGCCTGACTTCAGAAGCGTTTGCTGCTGGACAGTTCCTCTGCCTCCCAGCAAGGTGAGGCGCCTCCAGGCAGAGGCTTCTTGCAGCTTCTGGAGCCAAATCAGGGGGGCTCTCCAGCCCATCACCGCGCGGGGACGCATCCTCCTCACAGCGAGAGAGGCCACACTCAGAGGCGTCTGTCCCAGCCTCGACTGGGGCACTCTGACTTCAGCTGTACGTGGGGAACGTGTGTTAGCACACTGTGATTTACACTGACACACACCAAAAAAACACTCTCCTAACTGCTTGATTTCAATTATTTCTAATTTTAAAAATAAGTAATATTTGTACATGCAAAGGATATGATCTATACGTATATTATTGTTTTAAAATAACTAGCTTTTGCCTTTGTTGCTGGCAATTTTTTAAATTAAGATATTTTAAAAAGTAAGTTCTACTCTCATTCCATTCTTTGAGTATTTCTGTTTTTGTCCTATAGCACTTGAATTTTTTTAAATTATTTTTTAATTACATTTCTACACCTTTAAAAAAATTGAAGTATAGTTAATTTACAATGTTGTGTTAGTTTCTGTTTTTTTATTGAAGTATTTTTTTTACTGAAGTATTTTAAAAGTTTTTAATTGAAATATAGTTGATTTACAATGTTGTGTTAATTTCTGGCATAGAGCAAAGTGATTTAGTTACACACACACACACACACACACACACACACACACATACATTCTTTTTTTAAATATTCCTTTCCATTGGATTCCCTTCCATCCAATATCATAGGGTACTGAATATAGTTATTTGTGTTATACAGTGGGACCTTGTTATTTAATTTTTTTAGTATATATTTTCTATTACATCTTAAGAACAATGTCTACCTCATTAGCTTTTAAAGTTTAAAAGATTCCCTGACATACCATGGAAAAGTGTATGGAGGTTCCTCAAAAAATTAAAAATAGAACCACCATATGATTCAGCAGTTGTACTTTTGGGTATTTTCCTGAAGAAGATGAAAACACTAATTTGAAAAAATGTATGTTCACTGCAGCACTATATACAATACCCAAGATGTGTAAGCAACCTAAGTGTCCATCAATAGATGAATGGATAAAGATGTGGAATTTATACACAATGGAATATTACTCAGTGATAAAAAGAAAGAAATCTGGCCATTTGTAACATGGATGGACCTAGAGAGTATCATGCTAAGTGTAATATGTCAGACAGAGAAAGGTAAACACTATGTGATTTCATTTACATGTGGAATCTAAAAAGCAAAGCACATGAACAAAATACCCAGAAACAGATTCATCAATATGAAGTGGTGGTTGCTAGACAGGAGGGTGTGTAGGATGGTGGGCAAAACAGGTGAAGGGGATTAAGAGGCACAAACTTCTAGTTATAAAATAAAAAAGAAGTCATGAGGATGCAACATACAGAATATAGGATATAGTCAATAATATTGTTATAATTTTAAGTGGTGACAGAGAATAGCTAGACTTATCATGGTGATCATCTAGTAATGTATACAAATGTTGAATCACTGTGTTGTACACCTGAAACTAATATAACATTGAATGTCAAAGAAATTTCCCTAACACAAGAATTAAAACTATGAACTTTGCTAAAATATGAATTCTGAAGCAAGCATCCCACAAATTTTGGCATGTAGTATTTTGATTGTTATGTACTTCTAACAATATTTCTAAGTTTTATTATGAACTTTTTCATCAGTTATTTAGAAATGTGATTTTGATTTAAAAATATATGGGCTGTGAAAATATTGCATGTATGAATTTCTAACTTAATTGTGATAAATTTGGACTGTATGAAGCCAGTTCTTAGAGATTTGTTGATAGTTGCTTTATAAATAAAATTGCACAGTAGACATCTGTACACTCTACCCTGATGGAGAGTCATTAACATTCCATTTGTTCAGAAGAATGTCTCATTTTTCTGTGCAGAATTCTATATGAGTCTATTCAATCAAGCTTGTTACTTATGACTAAACCACTTTAATTTTTGTCTGCTTGACCTAACAGTATTCAAACTGATGTACTAAAATCTCCAACCCTGATCATATTTTAATGGCTGCTACTCCTTTTTCAATTTTCACTTTGTACATTTCAATATTATTTTATGAAAGTGTTACTTAGTCATGTCCGACTCTGCGACCCCACGGACTGTAGCCCACCAGGCTCCTCTGTCCGTGGGATTTTCCAGGCAAGAATACTGGAGTGGGTTGCCATTTCCTTCTCCAGGGGGATCTCCCAGACACAGGGATTGAACCCAGGTCTCCTGCACTGCAGGCAGACTTTACCGTCTGAACCACCAGGGAAGCCCCTCATATAAATTTAGAATTGTTATATCTTCATCATGAATTAAACACTTTATCATCATGTAGTGATCATGTACTCTATCCATACAAAATGGTTTTGTTTAGAAGTATATTTTATCTGACTGACTTCACTTAGAAACTAACACAACATTGTAAATCAACTATACTTCAATAAAATAAAAAAAATTTAAGTATATTTTATTGGATATAAGGCTATTCCAGTTTTCTTTTTAAAATATTTGCCTACTATACTTTTTTCCATAAGTTTACTTTCAACTTTCCCTTGCCCTTATCTTCTGGCTTGTCCTTATCTTAAAAACAGTTATAGCTGGATTTTATTTTGTTCTCTTAAATCTACTAAGTGTAACTGACATGCTTAATCTGTGTATTTTTATTATGATTGCTGACATATAGAAATGGACTGGATTCTGCTATCTTACTTTGTGCTTACTACTTCTATTTTTCCTTTCTTGCTTTTTTATTTTAAAAATATTATATTGCTTGTTTTCATTTCATTTTCTGTCACTGCATTGAAGCTCAAGGCTTCATTTTTTAATAACCGAAAGATAATTGCATTGTTTGGTGTCTTTTCTCATGTTTATTGATAAATAATAAATATTTATCAATACACATTTACAGTCTTAGTACAACTTGTATTTTTTTTTTTTTCCTGTTAAAAACACTGAAAGGCAGTTTTTCTAAGCTGGCAAAACTTTCCTTTCATTATTTAGAAGGTTCTCAATAGCTTTGTGGCTTCTACTGCTGCTCCTGATTATTCAGCTGTCAGCCTAATTATAGTTTCTCTGCGGATCTCCTCTTTCTGGCTGCTTTTAAGTTTTGTTCATCCTGGTGTTCCGCATTCCCCTGCACCATTCGAACTGTTTTTTGTTTTTTTCTATTTATCCCGCCTGCTACACCTTGCATTTGTTTCATCTTTTAATTCATGTCTGTCATGAGTTCTTTTTTATTTGATGTTTTTTTGGCTATGCTGGGTCTTTGTTGCTCTTTTGAGTAGGCTTCCCCTGACTGTGGCAAGCAGGGGCTCCTCTTCACTGGGGGCTTCTCACTGCGAAGACTTCACCTGCTGCATTCTGAACAACTTCTTTAGCTTTATTTTCCAGTTCTTTATGTTTCTCTTCAGATGTGTCTATTGCTCTGTTTAATCCAGCCATTGAATTTTACAAGTTATCTTTTTATTTTGAAAATGGTCAAGTTTGCAGAATATTGTAGAGAACAGAGAACCATGGGTAAATACCAATATACCTTTCATCTAAGTGGTCTTCCCACCTATTATCGCCTCACTACCCAGTGTGTGTACACATATATACATTTTGTTGTTGCTCAGCTGCTAAGTTGTGTCTGACTCTTTGCGACCCCATGGACTGTATAGCATGTCCTCCACTATCTCCTGGAGTTTGCTCAAGTTCATGACCATTGATTCGGTGATGCTGTCTAACAATCTCATCCTCTGTTGCCCCCTTTTCCTATTGCTTTCGATCTTTCCCAGCATCAGAGTCTTTTCCAGTGAGTCAGCTTTCACATCACATGGCCAAAGTATTGGAGCTTCAGCAGTAGATCTTCCAATGAATATTCAGGGTTGAGTTGATTTCCTTTAGGACTGACTGATCTCCTTGCTGTCCAAGGGACTCTCAAGAATCTTTTTCAGCACCATAGTTTAAAGAGCATCAATTCTTCGGTGCTGAGCCTTCTTTATGGTCCAACTCTCACATCCATACATGACTACTGGAAAAAACATAGCACTGACTATACAGACTTTTGTCAGCAAAATGATGTCTCTGCTTTCTAATATGCTGTCTAGGGTGGTCATACCTTTCCTTCCAAGGAGCAAGCGTCTTTTAATTTCAGGGCTGCAGTCACCATCTAGTGATTTTGGAGCCCAAGGAAAGAAAATCTGTCACTGTTTCCACTTTTTCCCCATCTATTTGTCATGAAGTGATGGGACCAGGTGCCATGATCTTAGTCTTCTAAATGTTGAGTTTCAAGCCAGCTTTTTCGCTCTCCTCTTTCACTCTTATCAGGAGGCTCTTTAGTTCCTCTTCACTTTCTGCCATGAGTCGTTATCAACTGCCTATCTGAGGTTGTTGATATTTTTCCCAGCAATCTTGATTTCAGCTTGTGATCATCAAGTCTGGTATTTTGCATGATGTACTCTGTGCAGAAGTTAAATAAGCAGGGTGACAATATACAGCCTTGTCTTACTCCTTACACACATACATATATGTGTGTGTGTGTGTATATATATATATATATATATACTTATATATGCACACACACACGCTTTGCTTCTTTTTATGAAACCATCTGAAAGTAGGTTATAGCCATCATGCATGTTACTCTTAAATACTTTTCAGCATAACTCTCTCAAGAACAAAGACATTCTCTTATACAAACATACACTATCACCACGCCTAAGTAAATTCACATGAATTAATAATATCACAGAACATATTTTCATACTCAAGTTTCCCCAGTTATGTGTGTTCAGCCACTCAGTTGTGTCCAACTCTTTGTGACCCCATGGGCTGTAGCCCAACAGGCTTCTCTGTCCACAGGTTTTTCCTGGCAAGAATACTGGAATGGGTTGCCATTTCTCCAGATGTCATTAATACAGGCTTTTTTTTTTTTCTCCTCTAGGATCCAATTGAGGTTCACTCCACCCCACTTGGCTATTTTGTCTGTAGTCTCTCCCATCCTAGGACATTACCCCACATCCCTCTGCTGTTCATGATGTTGACACCTAGAAAGAATACAGGTGGGCTGCTTTGAAGGACGGTCCACATTCTGGAATTGTCCCATGGTTTCCTCATTATTTGACTTGGGTCAAAGCTCTCCAGCCAGAATCCCACATTTGGTGCTGTGTTTCCCCTGCCTCCCCTGAGGAGATACAGAGTGTCAGATCCTGGTTACAGTGGGTGTGGCCCGACCTCAGCAGGAAAATGTTCTTCCCTTGTTTGTAATTAGTAAGTGTGGGAGGGCTTCTCTGGGGCTGGAAATAGTCACCCACTGGGTTTAGCATTCCTTGATCTTTGCCTGACTCATTTATTACAACAGAGGTTACAAGCTCGTGGTTTTCTAATTCTACCACATCTTCTACATTTATTAGCTAGCATACTTGTATAAAAAAAGAACGTTTCTTCCCCTCCTCTCTTTTTGGGTATCTACATAGAGCTGCATATTTTTAAAAGTCAGTGTTGTGATCCATTACCATCACTATTCTTTCTGATGTTCAAATAGTCCAAAATCCTGCCAGTGGTAAACCCTTTCAAGACAGCTCATTTGTCCTTTTGACATGACTGATTCTTTGCTACTTTCTTGTATAATGAATGCTCCAGGTTCACATTGCACTTGCCCTGTTACAGCCTCGGATTAGTTATTTCTCCAAGGAGCCCTGATTCCTTTCAATGGGAATGATTCTTAGAAAACAAGATCTGGTTATTTGGCGTGCTCATTGCCACAGGGGTGTCCCATTGGTTGTTTTAGTTCAACAATTAGATTTTCTGTCTTAAAAAACTCTGTTTTCAGTTCAACCTGGTCATTTTTTATTATCTCTTGTTCCCTCAACTTATATTTTATTGTCACATAGTGATAGATTTTTTCCAAATAGCATAGATGAAGAGGGAGAAAAGAAGGTGGGGGAAGAGGATGGCACATTCATTGTTCAAGTAAATACCAAGCAGGTTAATACCTTCGCACAAACTGTAGTGGGGGCTGCTGTGGGTCTGTAGAGCTGAGTCTGTTGCACTTTGCTTTGATATTTATTGGTGGATATTTGTTGATTGCACCTAGGAAGAAAAAGAAAATCTGTGAGGAGACTCGTATTCACAGCAATGAACATGACAGCAATCGGCTTTGCATGCAAAGCATCACATCACTGTTCTCAACATCCGTGAAAGAAAGACACCAACTAAGGTGGCCATATGAGATGAAAGCATATTTCTCACCAGACTCTCTGAAACTAGGTCTAGAACTAGGTTCACGACTGCCAAATGTATAAGTAGAGAATTCAACTTACTTTTCAATAAGATGCTCTTAGCTGCTCAAGTCCATTAAACATTAGAGGAGATGGGCCCATCCTAACAGTCTGGCCTCTAACTGACATGAACTAATCAGAATAGTTATTTTTTTTTATTTGCTCCTTTGAAATGCCAAATTGCAAAAGGAGAAAGATATTCCCCTAACCTTCTCTGTATCATTAAGAACAACAGTAACTGCAGTCCATTTTGGTTTTAATTCACTATGATTCATTTCATCTGAAATATATTATTTTTTCATAATATTAAAAGCATGCTTCTTCCAATACCATTTAAAACATTAAAAAGGCTTTTTTGATGAGAAACTTTAAAAAGGCATTATTTATTTCCTTGATGCCTTCGATTTAATTGTGTGTTACACATGATTAAACGTCTTGCTGGTGATCCTGGGTCATCGTAAGTTGCAAGCTGGCCCTGGGCTGTGGCCCAGCGCCATCTCCTGGGTTGCTGTTGCAAACTGAACTGTGTGCGTCTAGACTGAATGGCCAAGGCTGGGATGTTTCCTTCATGTGCGTCTGATGTTTAACTTTCTGTCTTCACTCTAAATATCAGGTTGTCAGTCAGTAGTTTTGCTTAGAAAATATGCCTGTTCTGATGTGAATTGTATCTGATAGCCAATTCTGTCACAGTAGTGTGTAAACAAGAGTCATGTAGAGAGGGAGCTGGATGCGCATGCCTGGGAGGGTTGGGACCAGATCTGTTTTGGTTCCTCCTTGATACCCCACCCCTCAACAGTGAGTGGCTCAAAGTAGGTACCTAATGTGCTGTGCGGTTATTTGCTTAGTCACGTCTGACACTTTGTGACCTCGTAGACTGGAGCCTGTCCTCTGCCCATGGGAATTTTCAGACAAGAACACTGAAGTGGGTTGCCATTTCTGCCTCCCAGGGATCTTCCCAACGCAGGGATCGAGTCCACATATCCTGCATCTCCTGCATTGGCAGGCAGATTCTTTACCCCTGAGCCACCTGAAAAGCCCCTACATATGTGTTAATATTGAAGAGGTGCGTGTGGGTCTGGGGGCCTGCTCTGAATGGAGGATGCAGGATTGAATATGATTATGTCAGAGTCATACTCTGACCACCTGATGCGAAGAACTGACTCATTGGAAAAGACCCTGATGCTGGGAAAGATTGAGGGCAGGAAGAGAGGGGGATGACAGAGGATGAGATGGTTGGATGGCATCACTGACTCGATGGACATGAGAGGCCTGGTGTCCTGCAGTCCATGGGGTCGCAAAGAGTCAGACGTGACTGAGCGACTGAACTGAATGTCAAAGTCTTTTCAACTTTTTGTACTTTGAAAGCTATAGTTTAAATGCTGGAGATTTCTAGATACTTTCTAGAAAAGTGGTGTCATGACTTTGACAAGCACTTTACATATTTCTCACCCACTCCAAGTGATTCTTTTTTTTTTTGGTCTTGTTTATCTTCTTAAAGCATCTCCTCCCTCTCCCTGGGCGGTGGTGAGGGTGTCATTTACCTAATCATTCAGTTTGACTAGTTACCATGAAATGCCACTGAGAATTTTGTGGGACCAGGAAAGGAAATTCCATCTAAAGTTCCTTTCAACTTTTTGCCTTATAAGAAGTGTTTCTTGACAAATTTCTCAGTCTTTCAAGGTGTTTTCTGTTCTGCTTTTCCATGAAAATGGGTTTATTTGCCATTGGCAGACTCTTGTAATTCAGGGTCTGGAACCATTGCAAGCCACAAGCAAGTTGCCACATAGTAAGGACAGGAGAACCCTTCTGTAGAGAGGGGAAGGAAGCAGGGGGAGGGGAATGCTAATAAGAAGAGTGCCTGGTATTTCAGTGGCTGAGTTTCAAGGTGTTCTTTTGTTTTACCCTTACAAATGCCTTATGATTTCTTCTTTCCAAATGACCCCTGGCCTTCACTTATTTTTTTTCTGTCATTTTCCCAGCTCTTCTTTCTGGTTCCTATTCCAGAACCCATCCACAGAAGTTTTATTCTAGGAGCATATGGAACATAGGAGCATCCTGTATCAGTGTTTCTCAAACCATAATGTATATAGGAATCACTGGGGGTCTCGATAAAATGCAGATTCTGGAACAAAATGTCCAGAGTGGGGCAGGAGAGTCTGCATTTTTCACAAGCTCCCAGGAGATGCTGGGACGTTGGTCCTAGACTCACACCTAAAGTAGCAGAGAACTCGAGGACCCCATCGACCATTTCCCAAGGCCCCTCAGACCTCACCGGCCCTGACCAGTCAGGGTCTGTGCAGACTTAGCTGGTCTCACGGTGAATGTCAGTGACACGTTTGAGACATAGGATGCAGCACTGGTTGTCCGTTAGCCTGTGTGTTCACTTTCCCTCATCTGAACTCCAAAAGTAAAATGATCAGAAGTCTGACAGTGCTTTTTGACCTCCATAGCCATATCAGGACAGGGCTTCTCTGAATCCATCCTGCTGCATTTAAAATGAATTGCATACTTTCGAGACAAGCTCGTGCCAAGAAATACAACCCACGTTTCTTTTTTATGGGCAACAGTGACACTAATTACTGGCATCATAAAAAATCATTAATAAAGCTGAGAAAGTTTTGAAGGATGCATCTTTCATTCTGACATGTAATGTGGTGCCTCCTAAAACTTCGAACTCTCCCTTTAGAACTTGTAAACGCAAAACCAAGGATTGTTGAATTTTTCTCTAGCTCCCTCTTGGAGTGTTAACTGGTCAAACTTTCCATCAAAGGGCAGCGTGATAATGTTACATGGCAAGGGTTTCTACTTGGTAACTAGTATCCCGGCTATGATTTCACACTCCCAGACTACGCTGCTCCCTGCAGACAGATGTGTGAATAGCTGTTTGTTATAATTGCTTCTCCATAGGAACCACAGGCGTAAAAAAGAGGAGCCAGAGAATTCAAGGCTTAGAAATCATAGGCTTCCTCCCTCCACAATCCATCATTCCCTATTTTCCTTTCTGACCCTGCAGCGCCCTTGAAGACAGAGGCTTTCCAGAATCCATGTCAGTTCATCAGCCCTTCTTTGGGAAACACCAAATATACTGAAATGTGCAAGAAATAATATGATTTTATGACTTACGCCTGACTGAGCTTATAAAAGCCTTCACAAACTTCACACTGTATCTGTGGTCAGGCTTATGAATGCGGCCAAGCTGGACCAAGTGGTGATCCAAAGGGTAGCTGGCTAGATCTTCCAGTTCTTGGTCATTCCAAGAAGGCCCAAGGGAAAACACGAATAGGACATAACCTTGACACTTGGCCCTCAGGGATTCTTTCTTTAAGGTTTCCCTGTCCAAGTGGCTGGTTTCCCCAGCAGATATCACAAAAATGACTTTATTTCTTCTCAGATTGGGTGCCCTCGAGAAGACATTGTCCAGAGTCCACTGTAAGGCGTGACCAATAAAAGCATCTCCATCTAGTGGCTGAACGGATTCCTCCACGTGTCTCTTCATGAGGCGCTTACTCTTGTAGGTGGTCAGGTTGAATTCGCTTATAACAGGGCTCCTCTGAGTGTTGGGTAGGAAGTGAGGGGGACTGAGGCTTAATAGGGCCACCCGGTCTCCGGTGACAGAGGTCTCAGGCTCTGGGGTGATTTCGAAGTGATCTAACAGTGCTCCCAAGAATCCCCGTATGTCTTCAAATTCTGCGCTTCCCACGTGCCGGGAGCCGTCCAGAAGGAAAGCAGCGTCCACGTAAGACTGCACAGGGGGTGGTCTGGCTTGATGGCAAGAAGCATCCGGCTTGCACACATCTGCAGACCGAAAGTCACTTAGGGTTACTAAACAGAAACGGACAGAAAAAGGGAAGATAGCATCTCAAGCATTTCGACATTTGGAGTCTGCATGATCTTTGATGTTAATATAGTAACTAAATGACTTTGAGGTCAGCGACAGGAAGATTTCCTACTATGTGCTTTGCACTCTGATCCCCAAAGTACAGATTTTAAACTCAGCCCATGTGTGGAGTTCCATTCACTGACGCTATCTGACTCTTTGAAATTAGGTTGCTTTCAACAGAAGTTTCACCTTGCTGCGTTTTATGTTTATAAAGATTGACTTGGGACAGTTGATCTCATGTTTGCATGTGTGTTTACTGTATCATGACATAAAAAGAAATGACCTCTCTAATTGACAATATACAGGTTAAACCAAGGGCCCCTGTCATTCTGCACACGCTACCTTATTATGAAAAGAAATCTGCTTAAAATGTAAGACTGCAAAAAAGCAATGCATCTTTTATTTCAATTTAAATAAAGGTTTATAATTCAATGTCTTTATTTTTCTGTAGAGACATTAAGAACAGAGCTACCATTTATATATTATACCTATCAGTTGAAAGCTCATTATGTGTTTATTAAATAAATGAATATAAATACTACATGTTAATGGGCTTTCATAAAATATGAGGTCATTTTAATGTGTGCATATCTCATTTTCTAAAAGAAAGTGTAGTAATAAAACAGAGAGTGCATTTTACTGAATCTGACCACAATACTCAGAGGAACAAAAAAAAACTTGGAAATGAAAGGATCTTAGAGGTCATCTAATCTCCTAATTTTACCAAAGAGCCTGAGGGCAGGACAATAAAATCATTTTGCCAAAGGACACATCCACATTTCTAGAAGTGTCTGCATATGAAGTCAGCGCTGTACTGTTTGAGGCAAGGCCAATGGTTCAGCAGGGTGGATAGGCCCACTGGCCTGAAAGTCAGGATATTTGGGCTCTGGTCTGGCTGTCCCCAGTAACAAATAAGCTGTGTGCCCCTGTCCAAGCCTCCACCGGGCCCCAGTTCCATAGAATGAGATGGTTGGATCAGATGCACCTAGAGAGCCCTTATAGGGCCAACACTCTGCAATCCTACATTTTCAATAGCAGTTGATGGTTAAGGATGAGCATTAAAGAGACTTTTCTCTTTAAAAACCAAAGAGAAATAGAAAACTACGTATGTGGACAGCCAGTACTTAGACAAGGGTCCAGCCATGAATAAAAGCGATTAAATGAAAGGTTAATAAGCAGAGTGCAGATCCTTAATGGATGGAGCAAACTTCAGAACTCCAGTCTTGCTCACGGACTCAATAAAGATATAAACTCTGGGGACGCCCCTGGTGGTCCAGTGGCTAAGACTTATGAGCTCCCAATGCAGGGGGGCCCGGGTTCGGCCCCTGGTAAGGGGACTAGATCCCACATGCCGCAGCTAAGAGTTTGCATGTCACAACTAAAGATCCCGTGTGTTGCAACTAACACCCAGCACAGCCAAACAAATAAATACATATTTAAAACCAGCAGCCCGCCCATTTGCTCAGTTTTGTGGGGTTTCTTAATTGCGGGAAACAACAGCCAAAATACCTTCCATTTAGTGCCTCAAAGACAAAACAAGGCTTTAAACCAAGAAATGGAGCCCAGATCTATCTCCAGACACATGCGGATAACTTCCGACCACAAATCACACTGGCGCATGTGTCACTGAGTCTGAACCCACAGCTGAGAACTCGAGGGGGAAGAATCTGCCCGCAGTGTGGTGAGCTCCTCCGGGCTGGGGGAAATGACTGATCAGAGGGCAGCAGAGGGCAAGACAGCAGGAAGAGAGCGTTATTGAGAGAGAATCCCACCTCTCTCTCAGAGTCGCCACCTGCCCAGGAGTCACTCATACGGCCAGAAGAAGCATCTCACTGACACATGTGGAGAAGGAGAGGAAATCACCATTTCCTTCAAGGCCAAGTACAGAGTCTCAGGGAACAGCATAATGCGATCTGTGTTTCTCATAAACCGCAGGTGTCTTAAAACCAGCCTTCTTGATTTCGATTTGGCTGTGAGCAAATTATTTCACCTCATCTGTAAAATGGATCTAATAATCATTCAAAAATTTTAGGGCCATTATAAGGATCAAGTGAAACCATTACAAGGGTGTTTGGAATGCATTCCTTGTGGCTCAGCTGGTAAAGAATCTGCCTGCACTGCGGGAGACCTGGGTTTGATCCCTGGGTTGGGAAGATCCCCTGGAGAAGAGAAAGGCTACCCACTCCAGTATTCTGGCCTGGAGAATTCTATGGACTGTAAAGTCCATGGGGTCACAAAGAGTTGGACATGATTGAGCGACTTGCACTACACTGCACTACACTTGGAATGCATTAAACCCAATAGCCTAAACATTACATATCATCATCACCACCATCACTGTTAAATAACACAATTAGAACAGCGCGTGGCTAATAATGAATGTCTGATAACAGTTAGCGATCACACCCACCAGAAACCTCAGCGACTCCCACTCTTGTAATTATTAGCACGTTCAAATTATTAGAACACTCAAATGCAGGTTTTGGCCCATTCTCTAGCTAGAACTACATATTGGGTGTAAACAGTCACAGGCAAATCAGCATCACAAATCTTTCTGATCCCTAACGTTTGGGGCTTTGAGAAAGCCTCTTTCCAATGAGAAATCCATTTCTGCTAACTTCCACTTCTACCATAAAGCATTTCTTTGGGACTGTGAACATTTGAGGTTTAGAAAGCTCATAAATGTATTTCACCGCACAAGGAAGTTGGCCATGAGGCAGGCTGAGTTAATTTCTAAAGATAATTCTTGTTTCCCAGAAGGTGCATGAGCTGAGAGGCTCCACCTGTGGATGAGGCTGTGTGGCAGGGTGAGCCCCGGGGAGACCCTCCCAAGACCACTCGCTGCTGCCGAGTTCCAGCCCCTCCTTTCCATGGTGACTCACTGCTGCT